>NW_027203370.1:1277500-1877500 GCF_024711535.1 Dipodomys merriami
TCAAAATAATGAGAATAATGAGCCATCTACTACGTGATTTCATTCATTCATGATGATCCATTTTTCATATCATAATTAAAAATCTTTTTGAGTCTCTCTGATTAGTAGACAAAAGTATGTTATCATATAATAAAACCTGTAGGTAAAATTACTTTTTCCTAGTTAATCTTTAATATATCATACCAAATACTTGTCTTTCCTTCTTGCAGATTCTGTTTCTGGCATTTTGCCCTAATGTCTAATATTACATTACAAAAGACATGCCATTTTCCTTAATTCATTTTTCCTAAAGTTTATGCTATAGAGTTGAGTCTGATTTGTTTGATGATTCTAAATTAACTTTTCTCAACAACTTGTATTATTGTTTATATTACTCCTAAGCCATTTGAAATATCAAAAATAACTGGATTTCACCTTAGCAATGATTGTGAATGGCAGCAATGGTTGTGGGGAGATGAAGGACTTGAATTATCTGGAGTGCCTAAAAGATGGCAATATTATTTAAAGGGCTGATCGTTTAGTGCACTTTTTAAGTGTGGTATACTTATTTCATCTAAGAAGATAAAAGTATCCTTTTCATCTCATTCTGGCCTGCAAAGCACTGGAATCATTTCCTTTGTACATCATATGCCCTGCTGCTACAGTCATGAAACCCACAAACAACTGCAAAGCTGTGTTAGCTGCTCTAGATTTTGAAATTTTCTTCCAGTAGCCCTCCCTAGTGATTCAAGCCCAGACTCATAAGATAGTCACATAATCCACAATTACAAAACACCACAATCTAAAAGACCAGGTGCAATTGTTGTTTCCTTTTTTTATTGATTGTCTTTTAAGGAGCGAAAAGCGGTTTATTTCTCATTATTTTTGGTGTGACCTAAAGAAATTTACCAGATTTTTAAAATAAAATAACGAGATATAAACAGACATATTTAGTCACAAAATAAAAGTAAACATTTGAGTGATTCTTTTCATTCTACTCCTGTTCACAGTTATCTTGAAATAACTTTGAGATGAGCCAAGCATATGTATAAATTGCCACGTATCAAACACACAGGACTCTGGAATTTTGGGCTTTGATTTCTATATCAACTTCACCTAGAAAAGAAAATTATCACTTGCTTGATGTCTTAAGTAATCTACTTAAAACAAGTTTTATTACTTTTATCAATACATCTCATAATCTATGGAATTGATGCATTGAATAAGTATTCGATTTCTTATTTCCACTAAATTAGTATTACACTTATTTTAGTTTTTTGCATATGAAATAATGACATTCTTGAGGATAAAACATTCCTGTTTTTCATTTTGGTTGCCAAAATGGAACTATAAGACATTTTGAAAATTTAACTTTAAATCTAAACCTTCAAATTTCACTAGGACTTGAATTGTGCTACTTACATCTTTAATGTTAGAATATAAAGCATTATTAAATAGAAAGCAAAATTAAATAAAAAGTCAATCCCTGAATTGACTTTATGATAAAAAACATAATATTTATATAATATATATACTGAAACACAGTATGAGATATGGAAACAAAAGACTCCTTTTTTGTTTTGTGTTCGTTGTTGTTGTTTATAGCTTGTGATGATTCCGTCGTCTTTACCTCATGCCTGATATATTCATTGTATGTCTTCAGGAAGGTGAGGGGTTGGCACAGAGCTTTAGTGAAAAATTGCTGCAGTGGAGTTCATTGAACATTGATGAAAGTGAACTATTTAACACATGGGTAGGGACAGGAGAGTGGGACTGGGAACAAGTGAGGGAACTGAAGACATTTTATAAAAGGAAATGTACTCATTACCTGACTCATGTAATTGTAATCCCTCTATAAATCACGTTAATAATAACAGATTAAATTTATTTAAAGACAAACAAAACGTTGTTTCTTAGAATCTTGGTAATTTGCTTTGTTCACTGTTTTGGGCTGGTTGTCTATCTCTGAAAATAGCTACATTGACATTTATTGGGAAAAGTTGTGAGCTACTAGTAGATAAAAGTCAATTATGATTGTCTGTATGGTTTTTTGAGACTCTGTTTCATTTATTTCTTTATTCTAATTTGAATTATTCTGTCTAACTGTTTTTGGTTTGGCTTGTTCCTGTTTTTCAAGTACCTAGTGCTGATTCAAGATTGTTCTGATTTGTTGATGTACATACTCAAAGATATAAATTTTCCTTGAGTATTGCCTGTGCTGTTGTATCCCAGAGGAGGTAGTATTTTGTCTTTTCATTTCCACTTAATTCTACAAACGTTGGAAATTCCTTCCATATCTCATCAGTAACTCACTGATGATTTAGCAATGTGTTATTCAGTCTCTGTGAGTTTCAGAATTTTCTGTGATGCCTTTTGATGTCAAGATCTAATTTGGTCCCATCGTGGGCTAACAGATTACAAGGAGTAATTTCATTGTGATTTCCTTGTGATCTAAGATATGATCTCTTTGGGAGAACGTTCTGTGCGCTGTTGAGAGGAATATATATTGTGACACTGCTAGATGAAATATTCTGTAGATATTTGTTAGGTATAAGTTGTCAATGCAGTTATTTAGCTCTGAAGTTTTTTTGCTAAGTTTTTACCTGGCTGGCCTGTCCAGAGGTAAGAATGATGTGTTCAAGGAACCACAATGTGTTTGGATGTTTACATGTTTTTAGGGTAACTAGTATTTGTCTGATAAATATGGGAGCTCTAGGATTCGGGGCATTGATATTTAGAATTGTTATATACTCCTGATGGAGAGTTTTCTTTTTTCTTTTTTTTTTAATTGTATTTTATTTTATTTGAGAACATACTGTACAGAGGGGCTACAATTACATGGGCAGGATAATGCATACATTTCTTACCAAGCATTGCAGCCTCCACCTTTGTTTACCCTTCACTTCCCTTCCCCGCCTCCCCCCTCCCCCCACCCAATTTTACCCCCCTCCCCCCACCCAATTATACCCCCCTACCCCCCACACCGACATTTTAAAGCTGGTTTTGACATGACATTTTGTACTTCTCATTGTTGCAACAGGTCCACCTGAATCCTTAAACGACTTGTTTGTCCCCATCTCCTCCACATGTTATACTGACATCAAATATAGTGAAAGCGGGGGTTACACTGTGGGGGAGGGACATACAAAGCAACAAAGAAATAATCTTATAAATGCGTTAGAAACACATGCATGAAAGAAACGAAAACATTAAAATACATATTTAAGGGTTCATTTTCCTAACATCACATTATCTGACCTTTTCCGCTTGACTCATACCTATACTAGATATTGCAAATAAGGGAAACCATGTTTACCAATATTTAATGTCCTTCTTTATCTCTTTTTACTTTCATACCACTTTTAATTTAAAGCCTATTTTATCTAGCATTAGTATAGCTACTCTGGCCTGTTTTTGAAGTCCATTTTTAATTTTTAAACATGATGTACAGAAGGGTTACAATTACATAAATCAGATAATGAGCACATTTCTTTTTTAAGTGTCACCTCTTCCTTAATGTTCTCCCAGTTTTTCCCTTTCAACCTCCTTCCCCCATAAGTTGTATAGTTCACTTTTAATGTAGTGTCTATTGAGTAGCACTGCTGCATTTGTTCACCCTTTGTCCCACCATTTCGGTTCCCCCTTGCCCTTTGAAAACTTACATATAAGACGAAAGGTGCAGAAAAAATAGCATCAGAAGAAAGAAGGAAAAAGCAAACAAATAAAAATCTGTCATTATTTATTGGAGATCATTTTGATGAACATTATGTTATATGATAATATTCATATAACTATTGAGCCTTTGTGATCCTCTCCAAAGGGCATTCTACTTTGATCTCACTGTATAAATGTTTAGAATCCCATATAATTTTACATGTCAAAGTGTAATGTTTTTGCTTTTACCATCCAAGTGTGTTTACTTGTAGAATTAGAGGCATATTCTAATAAAACAAATGAGGAAAATCAGACAACCTTTATTTCTTTGAGTGTGTCTTTCTTCACTTAATATAAGTTTGTTCCAAGTATTTCCATTTCCTTATTAATGGAGTAATATTATTCTTTCTGGATCAATAGAATTGCATCAAACTGAAGAGTTTCTTCATGGCAAAGGAAAAGTTAGCAGGATATATAGAAAGAGAACATGATGGAAGAAGAATTTTACTAGCTAAGCATCAGAAAAGGCTTTTTCATAACTAACCAATATTTAGAGATGAAAAAGTTAAACTCAACAAAAATAAATCCTCAAATAAACAAGAACCCAATTAATATATTGATTAAAGACTTAAAGATAACTTCTAAGAAGAAGTAAAAATAACAAATAGACACATTTCTCTCCATAAAAGAAATGCAAATCCCAACAACATTGAGATTCAGCTCAACACTGTTACAATTTCATTATAAAAAAACGAACAATCACAAATACTGATATGGCTGTGGCCCAAAGGAAACTGTATTACACTGTTGGTGGGAATGTAATCTTGTTCAAACACTTTGGAAAACACTATTTAAGTTGCTCACAAAACTGAATAGAGAAGCTACCTATGATCCAGCAGTTCCACTTACAAGATGCAAGGCGGTACAAATGAATTATCTGAAGTTTCGGAGTCCATGGAGAGTGAAAATACTATAATTCTCTTAAAAGACTGTCAAAGTCCAACAAAATACATAACAGTAAATGTGTACTGCAAGAGAGGACAGTGGGGCCAGTGTGAGAGGGGTAGGAAATTGAAGGGGAAAAGGATAGAATACAGGCAACAATCCATTGTATAATTCCCAGAATTGAACTGTACAAAGGAAGGGGTAGTGTGAAATGGGGGTGAAGATATTGAAGTGGTAACACAATTCCAGGTGCATTGTATATATAAACTGCTTTGTTAAATGGCAAGTAATTCCATAACATAATATTGAGATACATAAGTATTGGGGTTGATTGGGAGGGATGGATGAGAATGTTGAAAGGGGTGACATTGATCAAGGTGCACTGTATCCATATACTGTTTCAGTAAATGGCAACTCCTTTGTACAACTACTTAAAGATAATGAAAACTTTTTGAAAATTATTTATGATAGTTGAATAGAATTGAACCTCAATTCAATTCCCATTTAAAAATATTTTTAACCTGGAGACTTAGAGAATAAAATTCAAATAATAAAATATTATGAATATTTTTATCAAAATTTGTGATATTTAACTCCAAACTACTTTGCTTTTTGTAAGCCGTTTGGCTTTTATAAGAGAATTCTTCAAAGTAAGTGGCATAAAATCAAAAGAAGTTCATTACCCATACTCTAGAAGCTTGAACATTGATTATAAAAACGGTTGTTCCAAGCAATTCCTTTCTCATGGTGGTCCACTTTCTGGTTCATTATAATCTATTTGCTGGACATTAATATGGCAGAGTAATTATATTGGGCTTCCTTATTCAGGATCATTATTGCAGGATCATCTTTGAAAGGTTGATTCTAATGTCACCAGACAGGGTAATAGAATTTCAACATGTGTATCTGAAAGGAGTTACATCGTCCAATACACTTTGCAACTTTTCCTTTAACTCAGTGTAGTATATCATTTGGATATTATTTCATAGAAGATAATAACTTAAGGACAAACTTATATCGTGTGACTTATGTGGATGATTCTTCTTAAAATGGGAAGAATTATAGTGATGGCAAAGTGAAGTATGATAGTTTAATAGCTCTTGAATCACATCACAGGTACCCATGTAAACATTGTACAGCCTTTCTAAGGCCCTTCTGAGATTTGAACAATCTCTGATGAGTTAATTGCCTTCAGAAATATTCGTTTGAGCCAACAAATACAGATGCCCTTTGATTTTAATTATTTTCTGCTATTAGGACTTCCACAGACCCAAAAATCAGAGGATATTAATTTCTCTGATAAAATATTTAATAAAATTTTTGTAATTAATATATCAAGAAGACTGTACCGTTAATAGCACTAAAATACTAGTATTCAAATTATATAATATATTGACATCCTTTGGCTACATAAATGTTTAGAATATTTATAACTAAGTGTAAATTGTTTGCAATGTATAGAAAATGAGAAAAAAGATTTGCATGCATATTACTACAGATGCAAACAGATTCACCTGGTTATTCATGATTCTTCATTTGTTGGTTTCATTCATGCATGCAGAACATGCAAAGAAGTGAATTTACTAAAGGGTTAATTACATGAAGTTTATCTTGGAATAATAGCATATTTTATAAATTAAATGATTTTGTCTCTCCCTTTCACCCTCCTTCCTTCATTCCTTCATTTCTTCCTTCCTTCCTTTTTTCCTTCCTTGTTTACTTTTTTCCTTTCTCCCTCTTTCCCTCCATCCCTACCTCTCTCTCTCTTTCTTTCTTTCCTTCCTTCCTTCTTTCCTTCCTTCCTTCGTACTTTCCTTCCTTCCTTCCTTCCTTCCTTCATTTCTTCCTTCCTTCCCTCCTTCCTTCCCTCCTTTCTTTCTTTCTTTCTTTCTTTCTTTCTTTCTTTCTTTCTTTCTTTCTTTCTTTCTTTCTTTCTTTCTTTCTTTCTTTCTTTCTTTCTTTCTTTCTTTCTTTTTCCTTCCTTCCTTCCTTCCTCCCTTCCTTCCTTCCTTCCTTCCTTCCAATCTTCCTTTCTTTCTTTTACTTAGAATATTTCTTTTGGCTATAGAACATATACCAAGTGTTGTACTCCAAGGTGTTATGAGTAATTACAAATATAACTGGATTAACATTAATTTTAATATCCTATGTTATATTTTGAAAAATTATACTAAAAACAATGTCACAAACGTTGCAAGATATGTAACAAATATTACTTTTCATGATATTGCATATTTCTTCAAACTAAAATAAGAATTTAGACATAATATTGTGTGTGTGGGTGTGTGTTGTTCTTGTGATTTGAACTCAAGACCTAACCCTTAGTTTTTTTTTTTTCCCTCAAAGATATATCTCTATCATTTGAGCCACAATTCCATTTTTGGCTTTGTGTGTGTGTGTGTGTGTGTGTGTGTGTGTGTGTGTGTGTGTGTGTGTGTGTGTGTGTGTGTGTGTGTGTTGTGATTTGTGTGTGATATGTTTGTATTGTGATGTGTGTGGGCTATGAACCGCAGCTTCCTGAATAGCGAGGATTACAAGCTTGAGACATCCATATTTAGCACAGATTTAATATGTCTAAGAATAAATTAAATTTCATATTATCTGAATTCTAGAGGCTCAATTTAACAAACTAAAATTTAGATATTAACATAGTTATTAAACTTGAACTTGCAGTGTGAAAATTATTTTTCATTTTTAGGAAAAATATACACTCAAAGTTTTAAATGAGAGAATCTTTGGACAAATTGAAATATTCTATTATTCAAAAGCGAAAAAGGATCATTAATCAAATTTCTCATGTAAACTAAAATCAATAGGCTCTGTCAGGCTGAATGAAGCAAATATACATTAAATTAAATATTATCTACTGAAGTCACATAATTTTCCTTTAAACCTAAACTATAAGTGACAGAAAAATGTAGATTCATAAATTTTTTGGGTATATAAAAATCTCAGTTATTGGTCATGTATTTCTGAGGTTTGAATAACAAGTCATTTCAGACAAAAAAATTCATGTATTTTATGTCAATAGTGATTTTGGAAATGAATCAATCTCAATATGAGATAACAAAGCATGATATTCCATCAGTTATCCAATTTTTCCTACAGACTTGATTAGAACTTATTTTTGAATGGTAGGGAATTCATATTATTGCTACTCTCTATTGAATAACTAAGAAATAAATGATCATGATACTATTTATTGTTCTTTCAACTAGAAAGAAAGAATCTCACTATAGATGACAAATACTTGAATGGAAATGCCATAAAATTATGAAAAATTCAAGTCTTTATGAGTTAAATGAAATCGTCATTTTTGAATGTGAAAAATGATATCTCTTGAAGCTTCCTTATCTGTTAAATAAAAGGCATTTGCACTCAAAATATTTCATTCATCTCTCCATCAATGGTTTAACCAAACCACCTCTATGCCAAATAGCTTCTCTGACTAATTCAAGTAAATATTAAGAAAAGAAATTATCACAATTGTATAGAAATATCTATCCACCACTCTATAAATTAAATCTGAAATCATAAAGGATTGGGATTAATAATTAGCTTTCACTATGTTGCCATAAAGAGGTGAACCCTTTCAAATGGGCATAGTCATAAAGATTTGGTCACTGAGAACTTGTGATCAAAGAGGATGTTAAGATCAAAGTCCTTTCTCCCTCTTCCTTCTTTTAATTTTCTTTCGCCTTCTCCTTTTCCTTCTCTCTCTTCCCCTACTCCTCTTTCTTCCTTTCCCCACTACTATTCCACCTCTTCTATACTTCCTGGCTTCCATGAATACACATAATGCATCACGTGTTCCTGACATGGGGTACTGTGCCACCAGCAATCCAAAGCAATGAGAATACGAAACATAAAATGAAATGTATAAAATCAGAAGTCAATATTAATCTTTCCTCCTTTTAAGTTAATTTTATAATGTGTTTTCTCATATTAATAGCAGACTGAAACAGCATGTTCTCATTTATTATAAGCGATAAGATTTACTGGAAAAAAAAATCTGACCAACATCGCCCTAATGAAATGATTGATTAAATTAATATTATATTAGGACAAATCTACTTTAAAATATTAGATATACTTCAATAAGAGGCAAAAAATCACCTCTATTATTTATTATGAAAAGACAGCAGAATACAATCTGTTCCTCAAGGAAACTGATCTACAATTTGCAGTATTGTCATAAATGATATAAGAGGAAAAGAACATTTCAACCCATACTGCATGATATAAAATTTACTTTGTCCCCTGTAAACAACTTTTTAATTCTATGTCTTCGTCCTAAAATGACTTGTAGTTTATCCCTATCACATTTTTAAATTAACTGTAAGAATTTTTATGGGGATTGTTGTTTGACAAAGCAGTTTATGAATAGTTTTTAGTGAGGTTTTTTTTTCTTTTTTTCTCCTGAGTTTTGAACTCTGGGGCTGGGCACTGTCCCTGAGCTCCTTTGGATGAAAGCTAGAACTCTATCACTTGAGGCACAGCAGCACTAGCAGATTTTTCTGAGATTTAATTGGAGATAAGAATCTCACAGAATTTCTTGTCTGTGCTGGTATCAAAACTCAATATTCAGCCTCCTGAGTATTTAGGACAAAAGGCATGAGCCGCTAGTGCCCAGCTTAATACAATGAATCTTTTTTTTTTTTTTGGCTAGTCCTGGGCTTGAATCAGGGCCTTGGCAACGTACTTGAGCTTCTTTTCCTCAGGCTAGCAGTCTACAACTTGTGTCAGAGTGTCAATTCCAGCTTTTTTGTTTAAGTAGTACTGAGAAATCAAACCCAGGGCTTCACACCTGCAAGGCAAGCAGTCTATCACTAAGCCACATTCCATGACCAATACAATGCGCTTTGAGGTTCATTATCCCTCTCAATCCTATCTCATTCCTTTATATCTACATAATTTTGTAGAATATTCACTGACTCGCAATATCATGTATAGACACTCAGAGGATATATCACAGATAATATTTTATTGATAGTCTTATCATCAACATACTAAAGTTATACATTACAGAATTCTGTGATTTTCAATTCTAAATTATCACTTAGATTCACCCACTAGTATTATAAAATTTTTCCTAAGGTTATTGCAAATGCAATCTGTAATTCTTTGATAAAGTACAATGATTCTTAAAGAATTGGAGTAAGAACATCAACTTCAGTTCTAGAAAATATTACATTACTACTCTCTCAAAGTATTTCAATATTTATTAGTAGTCACTTCCTGTCATCATTTCAACCTACCTTCCCCTTGAGAAGCTATCATTTCATATTCTACCTCTACAGATGTGCCAATTTTAAAAAGCTCATATAATTAGAAAATGTAGTCTATTTTATCCATTTCTCCCATGTAATATTACCATTTCAAAAGGAAACAACAAAAATGAATAAAATGACGGTGTACCATTGAGCAAAGACATAAATTGCCTCCCTCCTTTTTTTGGTCATTCATGGGGCTTGAAATCTGGGCCTGGGTGCTATCCCTCAACTCTTCTCAAAGTGAGTGGTCTACCCATTGAACAACTGTGCCACCTCTGGCTTTCTGGTGGTTAATTGGACATTAGAGTCTTACGGATATTCCTGTACTGCAGTCCTCAGATCTCAGCCTCCTACGCAGCTAGGATTACAAGCATGAGCCAACAGCACCAACTTCACAGTTTTATTTATAGGTTTATGATAATTTCTAAAAACACCTGACCAGTACTATTTGACTCATTGACAAAGGAAAATAAACTGGAATCTATTTCTCTGCTCAATCTTAAAGCTATTAGTGTAACATTGTTATGTTTTTAGAGGAAATCTTACACAGCTTAATGGGTCGTTAAAGCTCCAGATTAGATTCATATAATTTTTATCATGGAATATTTAAGAAGAAATTAAACCAAATATTTGTGGAATGACATTCTGTTTAATAAGTGGTAATAGGTTAGACAGTATTGGGGAGAATTATAAAATAAACATTGACATAAGCATAACAATATATTCAAATATTATTTTCAAGCAGGATTTAAAACATGGCATAAAAACAAAAAGAGTGATGTAAATATAAAGCAAAGAAAGATGTCTTGACAATTTTGGTGATGAAGCATTCTTAACTTAGGCATTAAAATTATTGGAAAGGAAAACTTGATATAGTAGAACTCAATAAAGGTGTAAAATAATTTGGTCTGTGAAAGCTTGTATACAAGTAGTGAGTAGAATTTGGGAGTAGGGTGCTTATATATCTAGTCCTAGCTACTTGGGAGTCTGTGATTTGAGTATTGCTGTTTGAAGCCAGACCACAAAATAAAGTCCCTGAGAATATTATTTCTGATTAATCAGCAAAAAAGTAGAAGTGAGTCATGACTCAAAGGGTTAATTGTTAACAAAATGCAACAATCACAGGGACCCTGAGTTCAAGCCCCAGGACCATACATACATGTACAAAAGTAATAGTAGTAATTCTAATAGTAATGATGATGATGATGATGCTTTTGCTGCACCTGCTGCTGCTGCTGATAATGATGATGAAGTGTACCTATAGTCAAGGATAAAATATTTGCAAATCCTATACCTGAAGAAGGCCTCAAATCTAGACTCTGCATAGAACTCTCAAAACCTAATGTTAAAAAGAACATCAATTCGAAACCAGCAAAATACATCTTGTGAAAAATAAGCACAAGAAAATCATCATCAGTCCTCAAATAAATGCAAATTAAAATTAAAATGACATCATAAAACATGTATGAGTATTACTTCACATAATACAATAATTACCTTAATAATGCAGAAATAGAGAAACTGAATGATGGCAGGAATGTCAAATGCGAAAGCCAGTTCTGAAAACATTTTGAGAGGTTCTTAGAATACAAAATATACAAATACCCACCGTATAGTACAGAAATTGAGCTCTTCAGGCTTTGTCTCATAGGAATAAAATGTAACATTCACCCAAAGGCCAAAACACAGAGGATTATGGCAGCATTATTTCCTGTAGTCAAAGAAATGGAAATCAATTCAGGCTTTCTTCAGGTGAATGGAAAAAGAATTGTGCTACATTCTCTAATAACAGAACCAAAAGGCAACTCGAGTGAGTACAACACAATATTAAGGCATACAATAACTGGGAATAATCTTTCATAAATTTGAAGGCGATCTTAAAAACTTATTTATTGCATGATCTACAAGTCGGTTGCCAGGATGAAAAAGGTTTGGGATAAGAAAAAGAGAAGTAGTGGGTTCAATTATTAAAGGGAAGCTTGAGACAGACTTATTTTTTGGCAAAGAAATGTATCTGTAGATATGGGATCTTCATATAATATATAAAAATATATTGGACATAATGTGTGTACAAAATATTTAAAACAACTGAAGTCTGCATGATGTACTTGTGAAATATTAATGTCCTACTTGTGATGTCATATTATAAATATTTAAATAAATTGGAAAACCTATTCAAGGGATTTATCTGTGTTCTTATTACATCATAAAGATCTATACTAATCTCAATAGACTTCAATGATATCTACAAAACAGAAGTCAACATTGAATCTTTCCCTTGAAAAATAGTCTATATCCAAGCTTGAGATGAAACATACCTTGCTAATTAGAAGGCAGTGAATTAGAAACTGATATCAGGGCCAGTTTTGACAATAAAAAGTGAGAATTTTCAAAAAAAAAAAAAAGTAAGCTAGTTATAGTGTAATTTCCCTGTTATCTCACATTTGTGGAAGCTGTAGATAAGAGATCATTGCTCAAGGGAGGTTTTGCCTGAAAAATAATCTGAAATGGTTAGAGCCTTAAAAACTTCATAATCCAGTAGTGCCAAAGGAATAAAGAAAAGAAGAAAACAGAAATGAAAGGAAAGGAGAGAAAAGGAAAATTATTTCCTATTCGTTCTTGTATTTTTTGTCATTGGGTCCAAGAATTGAGAGTATTTTGTTTACTCTTTGAGGATTCAGGCCTCTCTAATATGAAGGCATTTATTTCAAGTAATTATTGTATTACTATTATTTATTAACTTGTTATTAGGCCTTCTTGGAGATTGAACCCATGGCTTTGTATATATTAGTCTAGTTCTACAACTGAGCAGTACCTCAGCTCTCTTGAATAGTTTCAGAAATTTTTTATGAATTATTCAACAGTTAGCTATTCTACTTTTCATCTTATCTTTTCTCTCTCACCTTTTCCCCTATGTATTTTAGTTTATGTGTTGAAAACTTTCCTCAATTTTATCTTCTAAACTTAGAATGTTGCTTTTGAGTTTAAAGAGAAGTCGGTTGTTTTATGACATCTTATAAAATTATATATAGACATATGAATTAAACATGTATGATTGATTCTTAAAGGTCATTGGTATAAGGAACATTTTATATGGTCATATGTCCATAGGTATTGAGCCATTGTGATCCTCTCCTAAAAATAGCGTCCCTTGTTCTTGCCATGTGAATGCTTAGAGTGCTGTTAGTTAATCATGTCCAAGTGTAATTATTTGTCTTTTGCTATCTATTGGTTTAACTTGTAGATTTATAGACATAGTCCAGTTATTACAAATGAGGAAACCCATGCAGAATATATTTAATTCGATCTGGCTTATTTCACTTAATATCATTTTTTCCAGACATTCCATTTCCTTAAGAATGGTGTAATGCCATTCTTTCAAATGGAATCATAGAATTCCATTAATACAACAGAATTGAAGACCCAGAAATGAATCCATTCCTATAGGCATATAATCTTTAATAAGGGTGCCAGAAACACAGGATGGATGAAAAACAGCCTCTTCAAAAAATTGTGCTGGTAGAATTGGCTGTACTCAGAAAACTGAAGTTAGATCCTTATATATCCTCCTGCACCAGAATTGATTCCGAATGGATCAACGACCTCAGTGTAAGTCTAGATACCTTAGGAATGTTACAGGAAGAGTTAGGGGAAACAAGAGGGCTCCTTGGCACAGGTCAAAACTTCCAATGTAAGTCTACATAAATGGGATTACATCAAACCAAATCAATCATTTGTCAGACTCAAAAGCCTTGAAGAAAAAAGAGATAGTGTAGCACAGATTTATTAGGGAGCAAACCTACAGATGAGAGCCTAAGCCAATGCTAAACCTTTACTCCCTTTTCTACGTACGTTATTTATAGTGGGTTTACATGAATACAAGAGTTTTCTGGTGGGGGTTAGTAAAAAACAACTAATGCTAAAACATAGATAGCACGTGAAATGAGTTGTAACTGGACAAAGGAGGGATTAAGTCAGGGGGTCTAGTTCAAAACCTTGTCTTGGTGCCAGCTAAGTAAGGTATAGCTGCACAAAGTAAGCGGGTAAAACAGGAGTGGTTATAAACAAAAGCACTGGTATAAAGCCTCAACTAAGGGCTCCAGGTTCTGTGGACTTAACATGAGGTTCTTTTTAAAATAACAAGCACAATTTTAAATTTTTGCAGAGTGGGATGGTCGTAGTCACAGGTAATGTCTGCTATTTCAGGTAATCCGATCCACTCTTTCACATGTTAAGCAATAGCCAGGTTTCATCACAAATGACTACAATGTGATTGTACAAATGAGACTAGGACTTTTCCCTCTCGTGAGTCAAAATTCTTTCAAATAATTTCTGTCTTCCGGATGTTTACACAACATTTCTCATGATATTTTCTTCTATTTTGTCTTCATTATTGATCTTCATACTACCATCTTGTTGTTGTCTTGTGTGTATATGCCATTTTTAGGGCTTGAACTCAATGTGTAATGGTGTCCCTTGTATTTTTTTGCTTATGGATGATGACACGCTATTCCTTGAGCCACATCCTCATCTTCTGCTTTTTTGCTGGATAATTGCAGATAAATTTTCACATTTTTGTCTGTTTAGACTGGCATTGAACCAAAATCCTCAGATCTCAGCCTCATTAGTTTCTAGGATTCTACACATGAGCCGCTATCATCAAGTTTTACTTTACTAATATTTAAATCATATGTTAGGAGAAAGTGGAAGTATATTTGTGTTAAGTGTGCAATTTTCATATACAAGTTTGAATCAACTTGATATAATGTAACTGTTATCAACTTGAACAGTTAAATCAATGAATATTACACATTCCCAAAGAAATATAATTGAAAAAATGGAATAATTGTTTTCTTAAAACAAGTAATGGTACCATGAGTTTCTTTCACTTTACAATTCATGTTTTATATAACCTCAATTAGCAGACTTCTATGGCTAAAAGTAAATCGATTAATTGTATACCACAAGATGCAAAATGATTATAGTTATGAATAGATATTTCGCCAAAGCCAGATGATAAGTTTTTGACATTATCACTTAAAAGAAATGTTACATGCCGAAATTAATGTATAGGATGTAGTTTATCATTACACAACATATAAATGAATGAGATTACCACTCAATACTTCATAAATATGTATAAACTAATTATGTAGCTCTGTGTCACTGGCTCATGCTTGTAACCCTAGCTACTGAGGGGCATCTGGGTTGGTTCCATATCTTAGCTATAGTAAATAATGCTGCAATAAATATAGTCATGCTGGTAGCTTTAGTGAGGTCTTGTTTGTAAACATTTGGGTAAATGCCCAAAAGTGGGATTCCTGGGTAATAGGGGAGCTCTATGTGCAGTCTTTTGAGGAAACTGCATACTGCTTTCCAAAGTGGTTGAACAAGTTTACATTTCCACCAACAATGCAGTAAGGTTCCCTTCTGTCCACATCCCCTCCAGCATCTATTGTTATTGAAATTCTTGATTATAGCCTTTCTAACTGGGGTGAGGTGAATCATGGTTCAAAGCCAGCCTAGTTAGGAAAGTCCCTGACACACTTATCTCCAAGGAGCCACCAGAAATCAGGCTGTGACTCAAGTGGTTGAGCACTAGTCTTGAGCTGAAGAGCTGAGGGACGGTGTTCAGGCCCCGATTTCAAACCCCATGACCGACAAAAACTAAAAATAAACATAAACAGTTAAAAATAAACAAATATTTTGACATTGAAATATATTCTAAATTTTTTTTAAATCCTCACTAGATTTAATAGATTATACAACTCTATTGAAGTGTTTTCTGGTTTTAGTTGTCCTTGAATCAATTGTATAAATCACATATTTCTAACTTAATTCATATTTGTAGGTTTATATACTTATATGCCATAAATACAATTAACTGATATGTGATAGGCACTGCTGTTTTAGGAATCTCCCTTGGCTTTCTAACATTAATCCTTCTACCCGGAGATCAATACGCCCTCCAACCTTGTCAGAGGTTTCATCTTATTGGAGCAGAAAATTATAAGCCAAAATCATTGTTTGGAACAATTGTAACAATTTACCTGCATTTCACTTAGTTTAAGAACCAAAACATTCAAGTTATCTTAACCATACCAGGAATAGAAAAATGTCTTCTGAGCTTTTCAGTCTCTTAAGAGATGAAAATCTTTAATTATATATCTTTTTTTTTCTGTCTAACATCATATATCTTAGGAAGATCTTTTTGTGTAACCCAGTGTTCCTGATTAGAAGACCGGAACAAAGGCAATAATGAAAATAGCCAAGGAAAATACTTGAAACCAATTAAAAAAGCAATCACAGACACTCCTGTTTTCACCAGTTTCAATGAGAATATACGTTAAAGTATCATGTTTTTATTATCATTTAAAGAGCAATAATTAAACTTTAATTAGCAGTGAAGAATAGAAAAGAAATCTTTGTTTGAAAACAGATTGACTGAACAATCCAACATAAGCATAATGGATTTATCTTGTTTTTCTATGTTGTTGCCAAAATAATAGAGAGCAAGACCCAAAAGCAGGAAAACTACTAAGCCAAAGCAATAACCTTTTGTCTATAAAATAAGTGTGAGGTTCTGACTCTTTCAAAGTCAGGCTTGCAAAGAGGAAAAGTGTATTTGCTTTAGTGGGAATAATAAAATATATAAAAATTTTTATTAATGTTTTACATATCTTGACTAGGACTTCTCAGCTTGGAGAAGAGAAAAGGTATGAAAAAGTTCAAGATTGTTTGACTATTCCCCAAGATCTTTCTTATTTATCAGCTATAGCAACACAAGTAGCCTTGGTTACTCTTAGTATCATGCTTGTTTATATTTAGAAGCATTATTTGTTGCTGGGTTATAAGCAGCAAACCCTTGAGTATTAATAGTTATTTCCTAAGAGAGGAAAGTTGCTGTGAAAACAAACAAAATATCAAAGGCTTAGCATAGTGGAAACTATTTTCTAGCTATATAACAATCTGTAGGTGTAGATTTTGTTTCACATTGTTCCAGGGGACTCATTTTTGTCATCTTCTTTTTCACCATTTAGTGATACTATAACATCGTATGCCATCCTGAAAGTCTACAACTTCACTGTATTCTTTAATTTCTATTGGAAAGTTAGGAAGAATTGGAAATTGAGTTTCTGTCTTACCATATATTGTATTACTTTACAAACTATAACTCAAAATGACAGAAATTATCATTATAATTTTAGGATACAGATTTCATTTCCATATTCTTACCCTACCCTTCTACATAACTTTGGTAGTTAGTAATACAAAAATGTGAAAATGAAGATACGGAGCTTCTTATTTATATATTATTTAGAATTTCAAGACTTCATTCATGCAAGGCCCTTAGTAGTATGTACATCATACACATGTACAAAGCCGGTGGCAACATTTTCTTATTCTCAGAAACTAGGACATATGGTGTCCCTGTAGTTGCATCACGAAAAGGTCGAAGTTTAGATAGTTTACAAAACCAAATCTGCTGTAAAATTTTTCTACAAGTTAATTCGTTTGAGTAATGCATATTTATCATTTTATATTTCTAAAGGACAGAAATCTAAAAGAAATCACACTAGATTAAAATCAAGCCACCTACAGAGCTAAAATATTTTTCAGATGATTCTAGTGGAAAAGGCATTTACTTCCTGTTTTGCTTTGAAAGATCAAAAATTAGAGTTACATTTTACAGTTGCTAACTGCTGGTTTTGCTTCTGTAAACTTGCTTGCGCTAGCACTGACCCTTCCCCTCGCTGGAGATAAATAAAAAGCTTCGGAGTCTAGATGTCGGCCCTGGGACAAGCTCTGTAGTTGTAAATAAAGAACTAACAAGTGAATTCCCCAGATAGCCAAATGGGACCCAAGATAAGGTACAAAGAGTATGTTCCTCTGCATTCTTGTGTAAAAATTCTTGGTTTAGAGGGCCCAAGTTAAGGACCATCTGGTGAGCCCAACAAATTAGGCCAAATATTAATTAATCACAAGTCTGTAACTCCGTAAACTCCCTAACCCTTATCACCCAGAGTGACTATCCATGCCAATTGTTTTATTACAAAAAGTGTTATGAACTTCCCCGTGTAGTAAACTGAGCCAATCCTGGGAAACGTGGGGCCTTATGCTAATCCTATGGCTTTTGTCTTTAAAAGTGCCTATAACCACTGCTCAGGGCTTCCTGTCTGCCTCAGACAGAGAGCCAGTTTGCGCAAACGCCAAATAAACTCCTCTTGCTTATTGCAGCTGCTGGCTTGAAGTCTTGGTTCTTGGGGTGCCCTCCCATTGAAGAAAGCATCGCAGGGGGTCTGGGGTCTTTCAGCTTTCCATAAACTTCAGAATCTGGGTTGTTGTCTTTTCCTTTATCTTCTAATGTAGCATCTTTACATCTTTCTGATGGTTCTTACCTAATCATGTCCCTTTGAACTACAGCTGAGACTTTTAACTACCCATTTGAGTATACTTTCCCCATCTGATAATTATTCAAATTTGTGTAATTTAGGTAATGAAAGGTGATTATTTCACAAAATTATATATAAAATGTAAATGTATATTTGAGGGATAAGATATATGGGGACTATGGATATTTTGAGAAGGTATTTTACTGCCTACCATAATGAGTGTTTAAGATTTCTTTCTACTATAACCTGTTATCCTTTCATTAATTTTCATCAACATATTTTTTCAATGAAATGTAACTAGAAAAAATTTAGTTCCTGAAATCATTTAATCCTGAATAAAACATAGTCATGTACTAGAAATCTTAAATGCTAAAGTGCAGCTACTGAAGCAAAAAAAGAAAGAAAGAAAAACACAGACACACATATACCCCTAAAAAATTATAAGAGGAAAAATAAGTTATTAGAAAACAATATTTTTCAAAAAAAAAGGTACAAATTAAAAATTAAAAAAAAGTTTTAGAAAAGAAAACAAATTTTATTAAAGGTACAAAGAATGAATAAAAAGTACTTAGATTTTTTTGGGAGGTGTGGAAAAAATTCTGTATCTCCCTTGTGTACATAACCAGCCTCTTGCTAGAGTCTCTGGTCTGCTTGTGCTGTTTGATTTTCCTGTGGCTTGGTTGGTTTATTAAGTCAGTTTGTTTGCACAAGCAGAAAAAATGCTATGCTTTACCCATGATTTTGTGATCCTCCTCTCAGGTTAGTTCAATGGGAGGCAGTTCTGCTTTGAGTATCACAAAAGCGGGAGATGGCTTTTTCCTCAAGTTTGGAGATGCTGTGATGAGGCTAGGTTCTGGGTAGAGTTGAGGCCTTTCAGCAAACAGTAGGTTTTCCCGGGGGCTAGTTAGTAAGAAACTCACAGAGCCCAGCCTGGAGCCATTCTCAGGGTTTATGTTTACAGAATTTCAATAGATTGTCAAGGCTGCTAAAGAGAGGGGCAGCCTCTGGCTCTGTTTACCCAGTGAAGAAAGCCATTCCAGGGGCTGGGGCCTAAGTTGGGTGAATTTTCCCTGGGTGGAGCTGAGTCTGGCTGGTCACGCCGCAGTTAAGTTCTTGTGACCTGCTAAATGATTCATTTTATTTGATGTTGTTATAATTTGTGGAAGGGAAGGAAAAAAAAAAAAACATTCGTTTAAATAAGGATACAGGTGGACCCGTTGTAACAATGAGAAGTACATGTTGTCATGTTGAAAATGAACTTTAAAACTTTGATGGGGGGTGGGGGGTGGATTGGGTGGGGGAGGGAGGCTTGGAAGGGATGAGAAAGGGAAAGAACAGAGGAGGCTACAATGCTTGATAAGAAATGTACTCATTATCTTGCCCATGTAGTTGTAACCCCTGTGTACAGTTTTTTCACAATAAAAAAAATTGTTTTTTAGTAACATTTTTTCCTCTTACAGTTTTTATTTTAGGGTATATATGTGCGTGCATTTTTCTTTCTTTCTTTTTCCTTTTAAAAAACTTCGTTTTATTTTTCTCTCTAGTGAACTTCTGGTCTTTTTTCTTTCTTTCTTATTCTTTCACCATTTCTTCTCTTTCATTCTTCTCTATGTGACTTAATTGTTGTTCTGCACATCCTCAGATATACCCACAGTTGAATATTAGACCTTATCCCCCATTGTGTACACATTTAATCCACAAATTTTTTACTCAATTCAAAACCTTTTAGACTGAAGTTCCTTAAGAGCAGTACTACCTCTTTATACCTATATAATATTTTAAGTATTTTCATTTTTAAGTTTTGCACATCTCCTTTCCATCCCTCCCCTTCTCTCATTATATCCACGTACTTCTCTGTATATTTCTTTTTCATTTCTGTATAATACAGATAATACAGTTATACCTTCCATTCTCTCAGACCACAGGAGAATAAAATTAGAACTCAACACCAAAAGCCACCAATGAAAGTCTGGTAACACATGGAGGCTGAACAACACACTGCTGAATCATGAGTGGGTCATGGAATAGATTAGAAAGGAAATTCAAATGCTCATGCTATTCAACAAAAATGAGCACACAAATTACCAGCTCCTCTGGGACACAGCAAAGGCAGTACTCAGAGGCAAGTTTATAGCTCTGAGCTCCTGCATTAACAAATTGAGATTTGAAAACAACAATTTAATGAGATATCTGAACCTCCTTGAAAAAGAGCAGCAAGGTAAACAACAATCCATTAGAAAGAAAGAAATAATTAAAATTGAATCAGAATTAAATGAATTAGAATCCCAAAAAACTATAGAGAGTATCAACAATATAAAGAGTTGGTTCTTCGAAAAAATTAACAAAATTGACAGACCCTTAGGAAATCTTATCAGAAAAAGAAGAGAACACACCCAAATAAATAAACTCAGAGATGAGAATGGAAACATCACCACAGAAACAACCAAGATTCAGAACATTATAAGGGAATACTTCTCAAAACTTCATGCTAATAAGTTTGAGAACTTGGCCGAAATGGGCCTTTTCCTAGCAAATATTGACATGTCAAAACTAAACCAAGATGAGTTAAACCATCTTAACAGGCCCATATCAAGCATTGAAATAGACAGCAGTAAAAGACCTCCCATCTAAGATAAATACAGGAGCAGATGGTTTTACAGCAGAATTCTACAAGGCCTTCAAACCTGAGCTCACACCAATACTCCTCCAACTCTTCAATGAAATTTAAAGAGAAAGTTCACTACCGAACGCATTGTATGAAGCCATCACAACCCTCATTCCAAAACCAGGCAAGGACTCATCAAAGAAAGAGAAATATAGACCCATTTCTTTGATGAACATTGAGGCAAAACTTCTATACAAAATTTTGGCCAAACGACTTCAACAACATTATGATACCACCTCACCCCAGTTAGAATGGCAAAAATCAAGAACTCTAATAACAACAGATGCTAGAGTGGATGTGGACAGAAGGGAACCTTACTTCATTGATTGTGGGAGTATAAACTTGTTCTAACCCCACTCCACAGTATTTTCACAACAAAAAATTAATAAATATTTTAAAAAAGAAAAGAAAAAAATGAGGGGGCTGGAAATGTGGATTAGTGAGAGAGTGTTTGCCTAGCATGCAAGAAGCCCTGGTTTCGCTTTCTCAATAGCACATACACCGAAAACGCCAGAATTGATGCTGTGGCTGAAGTAGTAGAGTGCTGTAGATAGTGCGCAGCCCTCGAGTTTAACCCAAGAACTCACACAAAGTTACCTAGCTGGTTAGGTAGGTAGGTATGTAGGTAGATAGATTGATGATAGATAGATAGATAGATAGATACATAGATAGATAGATAGGTAGATAGGTAGGTAGATAGATAGATAGATAGATAGATAGATAGATAGATAGATAGATAGATAGATAGATAGATAGATAGATAGATAGATAGATAGATAGATAGATAGATAGATAGACAGACAGACAGATAGATAGATAGATAGATAAAAAGATAATAAATGAATCTGGTCTTGGACATTAGAAGGAAACAAGGGAACAATTCTGTCATGAGGCCTTCTACAGTGTGTCAGGACACCAGCATCCCCTTCACACAACCACAGAGCAAGAACACTGTCTCTGTTCCAGTTCTTAGGCAGCGGAAGGCCCCAGAGACAAGAGGGCAGAGACAGGTTCTAACTCAGATGCTTGGAGACAGTAGAGAAATGGCCCTGCCTCTCTTTGGTCTGGGGATTTATTTTAATGATGTGAAGAATGAAGGAAGGAGAAGGGACTGGCAGAGGTAGAAGAAGGGCCTTCAAATTTCACAGATGGAGAGTCAAAAACCCACTCCCTAAGTCCAGAGAGCAGGGTTTTTCTACTCTATTCCTCCCTTCTCCCCCACTAAACTGGCTCACTATTATTAACCTAATGATAGCCTGAGGCTCTGTTCACCTGAAGGAGGAAGGTTAGTCATTGTTTGAAGAGGCTGAGAAAAGCCTGACCCTGGTGTTTCATTGGAGTTCTTCGTGCCAACAGGGCTAAGGCTTGGATCCTGAGAACTTCATTTGAATCCAAGATGGGCCAATGTTTCTTTCCTGCTTCTATAGCTGGAGAATTCTAAGAATACTTAGAGTGCGAATAACTTCTCATCACCAAGGGAAGCACAGGAGTCTCTTGAACATCAGACCTTTCAGAAGTGGAAGTCAGAGTGTCATAGACTTTCCTGCCCTGGCTGGCTTCAGCATGTGATACTGAGACCTCAGCCTTCTGAGCTAGGTTGATGGGCATGAGCTTCCGGAGCTCTACTAGCTTCAGAAGTGTAATGAAATTGACAATACAAGTCAACTGCTTATCACAAAGGCTTGTGGATCATATTAAGCCCTTCAACATTGGTCCTTTCAGAACCCTGTAGGACACAAGGTTATAATGATAGCGTCAGAGAGTCTGGGTATATGGATGTGCTACACTTGAACCTTGAGCTCTGACTCCAGTTCTGGTGTACATCAGCATTCATTTTCCACAGAATGTTCTCTTAGTTAGCAAATAGGAAAATTACTTTCTTTAATCCTCATTTTTTCCAGTTGTGTGTCTTGTATCAAGCCTGGGCACTTTCCCTGAGCTTCTCAGGTCAAGGTGAACACTCTAACACTTGAGCCACATTGCCATGTCAGGTCTTTTTGTGCTTTATTGGAGATAAGAGTCTAACAGGCTTTCCTTGTGTAGGCTGTTTTTGAACTGTGGTCTTCAAATCTCAGCCTCCTATAAGCTAGGGTTCCAGGAGTGAGCCACCGGCATCTGGTCTATTGTTTTTAACAGTCCTGGGGCTTGAACTTAGGGCCTGGGTACTGTCTCTGAGCTTCTTTTCTCAAGTCTTTCGCTGTACCACTTGAGCCATTCCACAGCTTCTGGCTTTTTCTGAATATGTGGCACTGAGAATTAAAACCTTGTCATTCATGCATGCTGAGTGAGCTCTTTATTACTAAGCCATATTTTAACCCCAACGTTGCAATTTTATCCCTCAACTTGCCTATCCTAAAGAAAAGGCTTTTGAGTATAAATCATGTACACTAATCCCTATAGGAAGATGTCCATAGATAAATAAGACAAGGCTCATACTGGGGAGAGACTCTAAACATGCCTCCATTTAATTATGCATTATGTTTCAACACTCAATATAGTATTAATGTAAAATGAGTCAATGTCCTAAATTATTTTGTATATTTGTAAATAAATGTATAACATGTAAGAATATGTGTATAACAACACTTAATACAAAAAAAAACAAATGAATCAAATAATACATAAATACAAAATCAATAAGAAAATAAAAATATGTAATAAACATACATATGTAAATATATATCATATATTACACATGTATGGAAATATTTTTTCCAGTGCAGGGCCTTCATTCAGTCCCTGGGAACTCTAGCCTGAATTTCATTTCCTCAAGTACAGGGAGCTACGCCTTCACCCTTGTTGCAAAACGTTACATGGGTGGTGCAATCAAATCCCAGCAATGGCAAAAATACTGGCTCAGTTCCAAGGCAGTGACTTGATTTTTTTAATGGAAGCAGTTATGTTTATTCAGTTCCATACTGAGCATTAAAAGCAAAGCAGAGTAGAATTTTGTACAGCTATTTATACATCTTTCCCTTGCCCCCGAAATGCTTCTCTGAGCATTATATTGTTTCTTTTTTTGCACGTTTTTTATTTTAAAATGTTGTACTGAGAGTTACAGTTACATGAACAAGGTAATGAGTACATTTAGTATTGAACATTGTTGCCTCCTCTTTGTTTTCCCCCTACCATCCCTTCCTTCCAATCTCCACAACATCTCCCCCAGCCAAGGTCAGTGACACATAGGGACTCACCAAAGAAGAGAACTATGAACTCAACTCTTTGATAAGGAATGATACAGAACTTCTCAGTAAAATTCTTACTAACAAAATATAACAAATAACAAAAAATCATATGCTATGATCAAACAGTATTCATTCTAGGATACATTTGGATTCAATATACTTGTCAATAAACATAATACAAACCATAAGCAGAAGCAGAGACAAGAAACACATGATTGTCTATAGGGATATAGAATTAGCTTTCAACACGCTCCAAAACCCCTTTATGATTAAAAGGTCTGAGAAGCTAAGAATGCATGCACATTTCCTCAATATAATACAGAGTATGTATATGACAGAGATAATTAGCATTTACCTAATGGTGGAAACATGAAGACATTAAAATCAGGAATGAGACCAGGATGTCCACTCTCTCTAATATTCTTCAATATGGTAGTGGACTTTCTAGCAAGAGCAATAGGCAAGAGAATAATTTCACAACTTTGGTGAGGGGGGGTGGGTAGGAGGAGGATTGGGTGGGGGCAGAGGGGAGAATGGGAAGGGATGGGAAGGGGAAACAAAGGAGGAAGCTACAATGCTTGATAAGAGATGTACTCATTAACTTGCCCATGTAATTGTAACCCCTCTGTACAGTATTACCACAATGAAAAAAAACACAAAGGGGATCCAAATAGGGAAGAAGTAAAACTATTCCTTTTTACAGATGAAATGATCCTGTATTTAAAGGACCCTATAGCTTCCTCCATCAAGTTAGTAAAGTGATGCTAATCTTCAGCAATGTAGCAGGGTATAAAACCCACAAGAATATGTAGTATTCCTGTGTGACCAACAATGGGAAGAACCAGGCTGAAATCCAAAAATCAGCCTCATATGTAGTAGCCTCAAAATCAAATCAAATCTAAACAAACAAAATAACAACAAAAAAGTAGGAATTAATAAATTTAAGTAGAAATGTGAGGGATCTCTACTGTGAAAACTTTAAAATCTAAAAAAGGAAATTGAAAGAGAGTCAAGGAAATGGAAAATCTTTCTATGCTTCTGGTTCGAAGAATTAACATGGCAAAAACTCCTATACTGACCGCAAATAATTGACATTGCAATACTCATCAAAATCCCAACAATATTCTTCAATGCAGTAGAGAAAACAATCCAAATTTAATATGGAATTACAAAATTACACATGAAGCAGAAGGCTTAGAAATGAAATCATGGGCCTATAGTCATCTTACACACACACACACACACACACACACACACACACACACACACACACACACACACATATAATGGAATTCTATACATCCATCGAAACGTTGACTTCTCACCAGTATTAAAGGAAAATAAAAGGCTTGGCAAAATTATACTAAGAGCAAAGAGAAAGGACTGCAGACTCAGAGAAATATAGGTTTATGGATTCATTCATTTATGGTAGCTGGAAGGTGCCCACAAATCTACATGTATACATGACAGATTCTACCTCATCACAGTTAGAATGGCCATTATCAAGAAAACTAACAATGGCAAATGCTGGCATGGATGTAGCCGATTGGGAACTCTACTACACTGTTGGTGGGAAATTAAACTTGTTCAACCACTGTGGAATGCAGTATGGAGTTTCCTGAAAAGACTAAACATAGATCTCCCTTAAGACCCAGTAATTCCCCTCATGGGCAGTAATCCCACAAGTTCCCATGAAAGCTACCAGCATAACCATGTTCAGGGCCCAGGTCCAGATTTCAAGGGCTGGAAAAATAGTTACCACTGTTGGTATTTGTTTCCTCAAATATGAACCTTTTGACATAAGATACCAAATCATTCTATTTACAGTAGCTAGGATAGGACTTAAAGGTAATGGGTGATAAATGGCTTCTTTGTTGAATGTTAGGAAAAGATGTAGGCAGTCTAAGAAATGGGAGACATTTTGTTGTTGTTGTTAAGTTTGGGCTTGGGCACTGTTCCTGCGCTCTTCAACTCAAAGTGAGTTCTCTACCTCTTGAGCCACTTCTAATTTTCTGGTGGTTAAATGGAGATAAGAGTCTCAGGGAATTTTCTGCCCATGCTGGCTTTGAACCGCAGTCTTCAGATCTTAGCTTCCTGAGTAGCTAGGAATAAAGCTGTGAGTGACTAGCACCAGGCGAAAAATGGGGGATTTTTAGAAAAGAATATGTACTTTTTCACCTGTTTCTAAACCTCAGATATCACTATTAGAACACTTCATCCTCAACTCATTTCATCAGACATTTGTAAATGTTCTCTTTTCCTTCGTGTAGGAATACTGCAGTCAATATCAACTCAGCTGTGGGACTGGATCAATATTATGTTAATTGCTAGCATGTAAATCAAGAACTGTTACATCAAAACAAATGAAAACCTCGTTTGGTATACTTATTTTCTCTTTTTATAACAAATCTGTGCTTGATTAGTTCCTAAAGTGATATTGGACCTCTTAACAAAGTGATGACATTTTCTTTCTCTTCAGCAATTGGCCTTCTCCCACATGTGGTCAAATATTTAAGATTTCAAAGATTTCCATTGACAATTCATTAAGCTGCCCTCTAAGAAAACGTGCACTTTTGGAATTTGGTCTACTCTCTTGTTTTTACATGCACAGGCTTTGTATGATTTATTTGTTCCACAAGGCGTTCTACTTTCCAATCTTCGTGTGACCAATTTTAGTCTCTCTCATCAGTCTTTCTGACCCTCTCTCTGTAGTCTAATTTCAGTCTGCCTCATAAAAATATATATTAGTTATCAGGTAAATGAATCTCAGCTTCTGTTTCTTGCCTGATTTCAATTAGGCAGTGATAGTAGCCCTGACTGGCTGTGGTCAATAGAGTTTTTGTTTGTTTTGTTTTGATTTTTTTTTAGAGGTTTAGGATTACTATTTAAGGTAGTAGCTTCTTGGGCCCCAGTGATCCTCTGGCCTAGAGTCAATTGGTTTTTCTCCTAAAGATGCAATGAACAACTGACTAAATTCCTGTTTAACTTGTTTCAAAATGAGGCAATCTTGCATCCTTGCAAAGCCATCAATAATCCTCTGTAACCACTTACAGAAATAGTCTATCAAGATGATTTTTCAAGGTTGACTGTGAAAAATGTTCATTTCCAACTCACCATCATAAAACTGATCACATTGCTGAGAGCAGGCTTTTGGAAGGAAGCTGCCCCTTCCTTCCTTCTCTTATGATATATCAAACCATAATATTCGGCAGTTGTCATCAGCCTGGAGGACATTTCCCCAAGAATATTCTCTAGTTTAAAAGAGGACCAACCATAAAAATAAAGGTGAAAATAGTTGTCTACTACAGAATGATTTATCTTGCTTATATCTGTTGTTATTTTCATTACTTCAAATATATGGATAATTTATATTGGGATTAGACAAGAGGCAAAGTATTAATGGAATAAATATTCAGTTTACTTTCATATATCCAATATAATACACTTAACCCCTTATGGAAAATTAAATCCAACTGTAGAATGTCAGAAATATAAAATAAGCCTCAATACAAATAAGCTGGCACACATACACCATCATCCACTCAGAAATTCAGTGTCTCTATAAATATTTATTTGGTACAGAATAGAAAAATTTAATTAATGAATATGACTTTTATGTATCATCTGAAATACTCCTCATGTATATAATTGTATTTACTTGTATAGATGTAACCTAGACAAGAATTTAACAGGCTTATAGAAATAAAATTTCCACAATTTAAGCAAGATGACAGGAGTCATACCCTCATGTTTTGTGTGGTGTGAATTTTACCACAGTGCTGAACCCTTCCACCTAATACCAAGAGTCATGTGCAATAATTTATAATTTGATGTTAAGACGACTGCTAAGTGTAGAATACACTTTGAATTATTACATTAATTCATGGAATTAAAACAGTAATGATATATTATTTATTTAAATTCTAATGCTTCTCAGTTTTACATTTCATGAAATATATTATTAAAATTATTTAACTTTCTTCTTTTCTACAGCTCCTAAAAGTAAAATTATACACTAAACATTCAACATCAAGAAATCAATAATAAGTAAACTATTATTAAAATGATAGAGTTCTAAACTGTAATTTTACTTATAGTTCTAACACATTGTGATGTAACAATATTTAATAGAATTATTGGTAATATTTTTTTTTCTTTTTTTTTTCTTTTTTTTTTTTAATTGTATTTTATTTTATTTGAGAACATACTGTACAGAGGGGCTACAATTACATGGGCAGGATAATGCATACATTTCTTACCAAGCATTGCAGCCTCCACCTTTGTTTACCCTTCACTTCCTTCCCCGCCTCCCCCCTCCCCCCACCCAATTTTACCCCCCTCCCCCCACCCAATTATACCCCCCTCCCCCCCACACCGACATTGTAAAGCTGGTTTTGACATGACATTTTGTACTTCTCATTGTTGCAACAGGTCCACCTGAATCCTTAAACGACTTGTTTGTCCCCATCTCCTCCACATGTTATACTGACATCAAATATAGTGAAAGCGGGGGTTACACTGTGGGAGAGGGACATACAAAGCAACAAAGAAATAATCTTATAAATGCGTTAGAAACACATGCATGAAAGAAACGAAAACATTAAAATACATATTTAAGGGTTCATTTTCCTAACATCACGTTATCTGACCTTTTCCGCTTGACTCATACCTATACTAGATATTGCAAATAAGGGAAACCATGGGACCTATGCTTCTTTGCGCCTGGCTTACTTCACTTAATATAATTTTTTCCAAACCTTTCCATTTCCTAACAAATGGGGAAATGTCATTCTTTCTGATGGAGGCATAGAATTCCATTGTGTATATATACCACACCAGGCGAATTATTGGTAATATTTTTTAAACTTACCAGCTTGTTATTTGTTTCCTAATTTTATCATTTGTCATTTTTGGTCCAAATTGTCTCTTCATTTTACGTGTTTAGTTTTCTATTTTATCTCTATTGGTTTGCTGATTGTGTGTTTTGTTTTCCCTTTTTAGTGACTGACATGAGGCTGAAAATCTGTTTGCTAGTTGATTTTTTGCTAGGTTGAAGTAAAATTACTGCTCTCCACAGCTCTTCTACTATTTGTATAGTACAGTATTTTCCTCAGTCCCATATCCTTTATTGGTGCTCTCATGTATTTTATTTTATTTTTTATTGAAATTTTACTGTCAAGGTAATGTACAGAGGGGTTATATTTACATAAGTAAGGAACAAATTTATTTCTTTTCTAAGGTTACCCCTTCCCCCACTTTTCTCCCATTTGCTAACAATGGCCCCATCAAGATTATTTCCAATATATTGTCTTGTGAGTATCACTGTTGCATATGTTCCCACTTTGACCTTTGTCTCATCATTTTTCCCTTTCCCTTCCCTAGTTCAGATAAACATATTTACAATACCCAAGGTATCAAAATCAAATACAGTGACTATAGGGGATAAACCATAGGTGGGGAAAACGCAAAAGGATAAAAACAAATCACATAGTACATTAAGAACAACAAACAACATGTCTTGGAGTACATTTCACTTGGAATTACCTTATACGGTCATAGGTACATAGGTATAGAGCTATTCTGCTCATTCCATATCTTAGCTATGTTAAATAATACTTTAATAAACAAAATTGTGCTGGTAGCTTTACTATGGTCTTGTTTGTGTTCACCTGGTTAAATGCCGAGAAGTGGGATTACTGGATAATAGGGAGCATTATTGTGTACATCATGGATAATCTTAGTATATTAGCAGAATAGCTCTATAGTTATGTATATTTGACCATATAAGGTGATTCCAAGTGAAATGAACCCCAAGACCTGTTCTTTATTTTTGTTATTCTTAATGTACTATGTGATTCTTTTTCATCCTTATGTTTTTTTTTTCCCCACATATGGTGTATCCCCTGTAGTCACTGTATTTGTTTTTAATACCCGGGGTATTGTAAATATGTTGATCTGAACTAGGGAAGGGAAAGGGAAAAAATGGTGAGACAATGGACAAAGGAGGAACCTATGCAACAGTGATAATCACAAGACAACATGTTTGAAATAATCTTGGAGGGGCCGTTTGGAGGGAAGAGGGAGAAAAATGGGTGAAGGGGTAACAAGTTAGAAAAGAAATGAACTCATTACCATACTTATGTAACTATAACACCTTTGTACATTAAATTGACACTAAAATTTCAATAAAAATAAAATAAAATATATGAGAGCAGCAACACAAGATATGGGACTGGGGAAAATACTGTATAATACAAAGAGTGGAACAGCTGTGAAGTGGTGGAAGAGTATTGATGTGAGCTCTGCTTTGAAGGCCTTGTAGAATTCTGCTGTAAAACAATCTGGTCCTGGACTTTTCTTAGATGGGAGGTCTCCTTGCTGTTTCTATTTCAATGCTTGATATGGGCCTGTTAAGGTGGTTTAACTCATCTTGGTTTAGTTTCAGCATGACAATATTTGCTAGCAAAAAAGATCCATTTCTGTCAAGTTCTCAAACTTATTAGCATAAAATTTTGAGAAGTATTCCCTTATAATGTTCTGAATCTTGGTTGTTTCTTTGGTGATGATTCCATTCTCATCTCTGAGTTTATTTTTTGGGTGTGTTCTCTTCTTTTTCTGATAAGATTTGCTAAAGATCTGTCAATGTTGTTAATTTTATCGAAGAACCAATTATTTGTTTTATTGATTCCTTCTGTGGAATTTTTGGATTCTAATTCATTTAATTCAAATTGAACTTTAATTATTTCTTTCGGTCCACTGGATTGGGGTTTATCTTGCTGCTCTTTTTCAAGAAAGTTTAGAAGTGTCATTAAATTGTTGGTTTCAGATCTCTCAAATTGGTTGATGCAGGAGCTCAGAGCTATAAACTTGCCTCTGAGTACTGCCTTTCCTGTGTCCCAGAGGAGCTGGTAATTTGTGTGCTCATTTTTATTGAATAGCATGAACATTTGAATTTCCTTTCTAATCTCTTCCATGACCCACTCATGATTCAGCAGTGTGTTGTTCAGCCTCCATGTGTTACCGGACTTTCTTTGGTGGCTTTTGGTGTTGAGTTTTAATTTTATTCCCTTATGGTCTGAGAGAATGTAAGGTATAATTTCAATGTTTCTCAATTTGGACAGGTTTGCTTTGTGACATAAAATATGGTCAATTTTCAAAAAGGTCCCTTGTGCTGCTGAGCAAAACGTGTATTCTGATGCTGCTGTGTTAAATATTTGGTAGATGTCTGTTAAATCTAGTTGATCTATGCAGTTGTTTAGATCTGCGTTTTCTCTGTTAAGTTTTTGCCGAGTTGATCTATCTAGTGGGGATAATGGTGTGTTAAAGTCCCCGACAATCAGTGTCTTTGGATATATGTGAGTTTTGGGGGAAAGTGATGTTTCTTGGATAAATTTGGGTGCTCCGTTGTTTGGCGATTAGATATTAAGTATTGTAATATACTCCTGGAGGTGAGATCAGTGAATTTGTATGTAGTGACCTTTTTTTTTTATCTCTTCTCACTAATTTTAATTTGAAGTCTATTTTATCTGACATTAGCCTTGCAGCTCCTGCCTGTTTATGGACTCCATTTGCTTGGCATATTTTGTTCCAGCCTTTCACTTTCAAAAGTTGTTTTTTTTAATTTTTTTTTATTGTGACTAGACTGTACACAGGGGTTACAATTACATGGGCAAGTTAATGAGTACATTTCTTATGAAGCATTGTAGCCTCCTACTTTGTTTCTCCTTCCCATCCCTTCCAAGCCTCCCCCACCCACCCAATTCTTCACCCACACCCCCACTAAAGTTGTAAAGATTGTTTTCAACATGACAACTTGTACTTCTCATTGTTGCAACGGGTCCACTGTATCCTTATTTAAACGACTTGTTTTTCCCCTTCCCCTCCACAAATTATACCGACGTCAAATACAGTGAAAGCAGGGGTTATACTGTGGGGAGGGACATACAAAGCAACAAAGAAATAATCATATAAATGCGTTAGAAACAAATGCATGAAAAAAAAAAAACAATTTAAATACATATCTTAGGGTTCATTTTCCTAACACACCTTATCTGACCATTTCTGATTTCTGCTTGACTCATATATATACTAACTATTGCAAATGAGGGAAACCATGGGATCTATGTTTCTTTGGGCTTGGCTTACTTCACTTAATATAATTTTTCTAAGTCTTTCCATTTACTAACAAATGGGGCAATGTCATTCTGTCTGATGGAGGCATAGAATTCCATTGTGTATATATACCACATTTTCTTGATCAATTCATCTACTGAGGGGCATCTGGGTTGGTTCCATATCTTAGCTATAGTAAATAATGCTGCAATAAACATAGTTGTGCTGGTGGTAGCTTTAGTGTGGTCTTGTTTGTAAACATTTGGGTAAATGCCCAAAAGTGGGATTGCTGGATCATAGGGGAGCTCTATGTGGAGTCTTTTTAGGAACCTCCATAGTAAAAAGTTGTTTGTTTTTATGGGCAAGATGTGATTCCTGAAGGCAACAGATAGAAGGATCTTGCTTTTTAATCCAACTAGACAGTCTATGTCGCTTATTTGGATAATTAAATCCCTTAATTTTAAGAGTTAGGACTTAGAGGTATTTGGGAGTTGCTCCCATGTTATTCATCTTTTTGGGGGCTGTGCCAACTGGGTTCTTCCTATGGTTCTTGTATCTCTTTTGGGTGCTGTTTCTCAGCCTTTATTATGGTCTTCTTGGTTTTCTATGTGTAGGACATCTTTAAGTACCTTTTGTAGGGCTGGTTTGATAGAGATATATTGTTTCATTTGTCTTTGCTATGGAAGGTTTTTATTTGACCTTTGGTTATGAAGGAGATTTTAGCTGGGTACCGTATTCTTGGTTGATAGTTGTTTGTCTTTAGGGCATGGCATTTATCATTCCGGAGTCTTCTTGCTTTAATTGTCTCTGCTGAATAATCTGAGGTGATTATAATTAGTTTCCCTTTATAAGTGATTGATCTTTCCCTTGGTCTTAATTGATCCCATGTGTATTATAATGTGACGGTGGGATGTCCTGTTCTTTTATGGTCTATTTGGGGTTCTAAAAATTTCTTGTATCTGAATAAGCCTATCCTTTTGCATGTTTGAGAAGTTCTCTGCTAGGACCCTGTTAAACAAATTTCCTAGAACATTAACTTCTGTCTCTAGGTGCTCCTCTATCCATTATCCTCATATTAGGCCTTTTGATGGTCTCTTCCAAATGTTAACTATAGCTATCATATTTCTTGGATTTGTCTTGGATAGTTGTATGTTCTTTCTTTATAATATCTAGGCTTTATAATATCTTCTTCATGGTCTAACCTACTGTCAAGACTTTCTACTATGTTCTTGTATTTCTTTTCTTTCTAATTGGTCGATGGCTTCAAACTCTTTGAGCTTTGTTTTAGATCTTGTATGAACTTCTTTACTTCCTTAATTTGGTGTTTAGTTTTTATTCTCTGAGCACTTAGTTGATTGGCTATGGTTTCCTTGGAGTTCCATTCCTTTTGGCAGGCTCCATTCAGCATTTCCTTTGTGGACTCCCTGAATTCTTTCAGCTGTCTGTTTATGGACACCATGAATGCCTGTATTGATCTTTGTCTATTCTCATCCTGCACTCGCAATTCCTGCATTACTCTTCGATTAGCTTCCTCATGTTCATGCAATTCTTGTAGTTCTCTTTGACTTTTGTCAGACTGCTCACGCAATTCCTGTGTTGGTCTTTGTCTGTTCTCATCCTGCCCATGCAATTCCTATTTTCTCTTTGACTGTTCTCAGCCTGCTCTCACACACAATTCTCTTCTTTCTCTTTGACTGCTCTCAAGCTGCTCATGCAATTCCTGTATCAATTTTTGAGTAGCTTTCTCACGCTCACCAGATTCCTGTATTTACCTTTGGTTTGCCTCCTCTCTCTCCCTATCACGCTCACACTGAATCCTTTGCAGGTTTTCAATCTTTTCATTCACCATGTTTACCAGAATTTTTGTAGAGCTTTTAGGGAACTCTGCTCTGGATTATTCATTAGCTGTTCTGTCACCTGATTGTCTTGATTGGGAGTTGAGATACGCAGACTTGTCATTTTTTCTTTGGTTTTTCTGGCTTGTTCTGCCCATTTGGTATGAAAGTAACATCAATTTTGTGCTAGAACACAATTTTAAGGCAAGCATCAACCAAAGTTCTGTAGCTGCACATTCAAAAGGCTGGGAGGACTGGGAAGGTGGCTCAGTGTTAGAGTGCTTTCCTTGCATGCATGAGGCCCTGGGTTTGATTCCTCTGCACCACATAAGCAGAAAAGGCCAGAAATGATGCTATGGCTCAAGTGATAGGGCACTAGCCGTGAGAGGAAGAACTGAGGGACAGCACCCAGGCCCAGAGTGCAGGCAACATGACTGACAAAAAAGAAGAAAAAGGCTGCAGGTACAATCTAACTCAACAGATACAATCTACTCAACATCAAACAACTATGGATTAATGGGATAAGAACAGCAAGAAAGAATTTGGCAAATCATAAATTATTAGGTTTATGGAGAAATGTGGGTAAAATAGGATTATAGTGGTGTGGAGAAGTAAAATGAGAGTGAATTTTATCAAGTCCTAATCTCAGAGAGGGAAATGAATTGGACAGAGTGATAGGAGAGGGATTAAAAGAAGAAAAATTAAAACAAAAAACAACAAGAAAAATAGAAAAACAAAAATTCTTTAAAAATTATATATGTACAAAGAGGTAATACTGCTATTAAAGAATTTAAGCCTAAGAGGTTGTGAATTGAGTAATGAATTTCTGGATTAAATGTGTACACAATGGGGGATAAGGTATAATATTCGAAGAGGGCTATATATCTGAAGATGAACAGAACAGCGTTTAAGTAAAAAAAAGAAAAACAGCAAGAGGAAAAAAATGAAAAAAATGAAGAAAAGAAAAAAAAGCACCAAAGGGGGCTCATATACACCTAAAGTAAAAATTATAATTGAAAAAAAAAGATTAATAGTAAGAAAAATTTAAAACATAAATAGTAAAATAAATGGAACCAAAGCATTTCTTTGATTTATTTTTTGGGGGGGACGGGAGGAGGATGGGAAGATCCTGTATCTGCCTTGTGTCCAAAACCCATCTCTTGCTGGACTCTCTGGTCTGCTTGTGGTTTTTGGTATTCCTGTGGCTTGTTTGGTTTCTTAATTGTTTGTTTGAGCAGGCAGAAAAATGCTCTGTTTTACTCAGATCCTCCTCCCAGGCTAGTTCAGTGAGAGGGAGTTTTGCTTTGAGTATCACAAAAGAGTTAGATAGCTGTTAACTCTAATTTGGAGATGCTGTGATGAGGCTAGGTTCTGGGTAGCATTGAGGCCTTTCAGCAAACAGTAGCTTTTCCCTCAGGAGCTAGCTCCAGAGACACTCACAGAACCCAGCGTGGAGCCATTCTCAGAATTTATGTTTACTGAAGTTCAATTGTTTGACTAGGCTGCTGTAGGGAGGGGCAGCCTCTGGCTCTGTTTACCCAGTGAAGAAAGCCACTCATTTGGGGGCAGACTTTTCTCTGTCTTGGCTGTGTGACTTTCCCCTGAGTGGGGTTGAGCCTGGCAGGTCAGGTCAGGTTCCTGTGACCTGCTAAATGACTCTTTTTTTTTTTCTTCCAGGGCCTGAGTTGCAGCTAGCTGCTCAGCTGGGTCTTGCTGTATCAAAGATGGAGATCTCAGGTGGATGGGGGGAGGGGCAGCCTTCCCACCTCTACTCCATGAGAAACAGTCAGGATGTCAGGGTTCTATTCATGGCAGAGTGTTGGTTCCTGGGTCGTCTCTGGTTTGTGATCTGCCAGATGAAGATACCTTTTCCTTGTCAATTCTTGCTGGTGTTGAGTGGAATCCGCTTGCCTCCTGTGTCTGGCACCTTTGTCCCAGAATCTCTGTGTTATATGTATGGCTGCTACTGCAGCCACGGCAGCCAAAGCAGCCACCGCAGCTGAGGCTATACAGGCAAGTGCTCAGATCTGTCTCCTTGCCTGGATTTTGCCTCTCTGGCCAAACCCTCTGTACTGTAATGGCACACTTGGTGTGATTCTCTATCCTAGGTCTGTTCATTAGAACACTAAAACTGCTTTCTATGCGAGAAATCTTCCTCCGCATAGATCTTCCCAGAAGTCAAATTAATTTCATTGTTAATGATATTATATGGGTAAAATAAAGGAAATAAACTCTTCAATCTCAGGACAATTTTATAAGTTTTTTAGTGTAATCATACAGTACAGAGGTTTCACATTCACATAAGCAAGATAATTAGTACATTTCCTAACAAGCATTGTTGCATCCTCCTTTATATTTCGTCTACCATCCCTTACCTCCCACCTCAACAAGTACACTCTTCTCTCCCCGCCCCCACGGAGAGTGTAAAGTTCATTTTTCAACATAGTTTCTTGTGCTTTTCATTGTTATAGGTTAAACTGTATCCCTATTTGAGCCTGTTTTCCCTTTCCCTCTGCAAATTAGAGAAGTGTACATACAAGATGTAGGTGAACCAACTGCAAATAAAGTGAAAACAGAAGTTATAGAGTGGGGGAGGAACATGTAAAGAAACAAAAAATCACATTGCACATTATAAATATGTTAGAAACAACAGCAAGAAACAAAATACCAATTGTTTCCCTATCTTGGGGTTCAATTCCCTTAACATCATTTTATCTGGTCATATGCCAGACATATATTCATTATTGAAAATAAGGAAAAACATGGGACCTATGTTTCTTTGGCCTTAGCTTACTTCTCTTAATATTTTTCCAATCTTCCATTTCCTAACAAATTGAGTAATGCCACTTTTTCTTATGGAGGCATAGAATTTCATTGTTTATATATACCATATTTTCATGATCCAATCATCTAGTGAGGGGCATCTGGGTTGGTTCCATATCTTAGCTATGGTAATAATGCTGCAATAAACATAGTTGTGCTGGTAGTTTTAGTATTGTCTTGTTTGTGATCATTTGGGTAAATGCCCAAAAGTGTGATTGCTGAGTCATAGGGGAGCTCTATGTGGAGTCTTTTTTTTTTTTAATATTATTTTATTTTATTTGAGAACATACTGTACAGAGGGACTACAATTACATGGGCAGGATAATGTATACATTTCTTACCAAGCATTGCAGCCTCCTCCTTTGTTTACCCTTCACCTCCCTTCCCAGCCTCCCCCCTCCCCCCACCCAATTATACCCCCCACCCCTCCACCGACATTGTAAAGCTGGTTTTGACATGACATTTTGTAATTCTCATTGTTGCAACAGGTCCACCTGAATCCTTAAACGACTTGTTTGCCCCCATCTCCTCCACATGTTATACTGACATCAAATGGATCAAGAAAATGTGGTATATATGTGGAGTCTTTTGAGGAATTTCAATTCTTCTCTCCAAAGTGGTTGAACAAGTATACACTCCCACCAAGAATGCATACGGTTCCCTTGTGACCACATCCCCACCAGCATCTGTTCTTGTAAAAATGTGGAATGCTCCACGAATTTGCATGTCATCCTTGTGCAGGGGCCATGTTAATCTTCTTTGTATGGTTCCAATGTTAGTGTATGTGATGCTGAATTGAGCAGAGAACACTTTTTATATATAAAGTGTAATTGATTCTATTAAACTAGACAATTCAACAAAAAGTAAGTTCAAAAGAATTGTCATGAAATTTTAGAACCATATATTTCTTACATAAGCACACATTTAAGAATAAAGTCAAGATTGACATGTCAAAAACAAAATAATTCCACATATTTCTTGTTCAAGAGATGTGTAGGTGGAGGAATTCAATTATTCTATACAAGGCACCTGTCATAATGAACACAGCAACAAATGTTAAGGTTTGTTAAAAGAATTAATGTTTTAAATATATTTAATGTTGAGTATTTGGTTATATATGCCAAAATTAGGACTATTTGGCAGATATAAAACTTTTCTATGAAGTATTTAAGATTTATGGTAGCAGACATATACTACTAAGAATGTACATTGCAGAGTTTATAGAAACTTGATTAAAGAAAACTTGCAAAGTCTTTGTGTAAAGAGGCAGAGTGAAGAGTTTAGATTTTGTTAACTACACAGTTTCTGTTAAAACCTTAGGACTTCCTTACTTTATATGCTAGCAAGGAATAAATGATGATATAAATCATAAACAAATGATGAGATGAGCCATAAATAGTAATCTTAGTGTGTAATTTTAAAGAGTACTCATATTCTATAAAAATCTTGTTGAACATCAAAACCTTAGCCAGTGTTAAATGTATAGGAATATGAGAAAATGCTAAAATCTAATATGTAGTACACTTCAAATACTGAAAATACTAGTAATTGTTTCGTTTTTATTTTATTAATCATTAATATTTAATTATTAGTTTTCTTTATTTGTAGCATTGTTTTACTTGTAATATAATACAACTTTTTGTAAGTCGTCATTAGGAGGTTATTTGAGAAGGTTACTGGATGGCCAAACAATTTTTTATAGGTGCATGTGAATTTACAAAGAGCAAAATTAAAAACAAAATATTTATTTAAAAAATGATCAAGTAGAATCTGAATCAGGAGTGTTGATAAGTGTCTACATCTAAAAACTTAGCCCTAGTCTGAAGCAACAATAATACAGAGTTGAGGCCACAAAAGTGAGAGACTGATTTTTTTGTTTTTTATTTTTATTTTCTTGGTCATGGATTCTGGGGCCTGGGTGCTGTCCCTCACCTCAAGGCTAGCGTTACCACTTGAGCCACAGCACCATTTCCATCTTTTTCTGCTTATGTAGTGCTAAGGAATCAAACCCAGGGCCTCATGCATGCAAGGCAAACACTCTACCGCTGAGCCATGTTCCCAGCACCTGAGAGACTGTGTTTTAAAAACATCATCTAAACAACATTTGCTTTCTGCTTTGGGTTATATAAAGAAAGATATAAATATTGTTTTATATTTTTTAAATTGTCATACTTCTAAATTTATACTAACTTCGGCCACTTTATCCTTTCCAAAGTCATGAAGTATCTCTGAGAGTTTGCTTCTGTGAAGATTGTTTTTGCATTTGCAACTTCGTCTGAGTCATTTTTATTTTCATCAAAATAACTTTATATTTCATTTTGATGGGTTATCATACATCAGATACTTTCGAATGTACACATAGAGTCTAAAGATAGCAGTATGAATTTTCTCATTCAGTTCTTTTTTATCTGTTATGCGCTTTCATTATTATGATATTTCTCTCTCTCTTTCACTCTCTCTCATTTCCTCTTTTTCTCTTTCATGCTCCATGTCTGCTACTTAGAATTTCTGTGGGTCTACTATTATCCTTCAGAATCTCCTGGTTTTGTGGGAACATGATAGAGACCATCAGTTACCTTTGCATTCTTTAAGAGTTATAACAGTGATGTGATATTATTCTTTGCCATTCTAATTGGAAAAACACCAGATCTAGGCATTCCTTTTCACTTTTACTAGTATTATAAATTTTATCTCATAGGAATCATTGGTATGGATAAGATATTTTTTTCTATTTCTTTGTTTTTATTGTGAAAATACTGTAAAGAGGAGTTACAATTGCATGGGCAAGATAATGAGTACATTTCTTATCAAGCATTGTAGCCTCTTCATTTTTGTCCCCTTCCCATCCCTTCCCATCCTCACCCCTACTCCCCCCTAATCCTCCCCTCCCCTCCCACCTTCCCCTCGCACAAAAGTTGTAAAGGTCGTTTTCGACATAACAACTTGTACATCTCATTGTTGCATTGGGTCCACCTGTATCCCTATTTAAACTATTTGGTTTTCCCCTTCCCCTCAACAAGTTATACCGACCTCAAATAGAGTGAAAGCACGGGTTATACTGTGGGGGAGGGACATACAAAGCAACAATGAAATAATCTTATGAATGTGTTTGAAACAATCGCATGAAAGAAAAATGAACATTTGAATGCATATCTTAGGGAACATTTCCCTAACATCACCTTATCTGACCTTTTCTGCTTGACTCAGACATATACTAGATATTGCAAATAAGGGAAGCCATGGGACCTATGTTTCTTTGGGCCTGGCTTACTTCACTTAATATAATTTTTTCCAAGTCTTTCCATTTCCTAACAAATGGGGCAATGTCATTCTTTCTGATGGAGGCATAGAATATTAGTATGGAGGTTCCTCAAAAGACTCCACAAAGAGCTCCCCTATGACCCAGCAATCCCACTTTTGGGCGTTTACCCAAATGTTTACAAACAAAACCACACTAAAGCTACCAGCACGACTATGTTTATTGCAGCATTATTTACTGTAGGTAAGATATGGAACCAACCCATTAGATGAATGGATCAAGAAAATGTGGTATACATACAAAATGGAATTCTATGCCTCCATCGATAAGATACTTTAAACCTGTGACCTGAACGTTCTTTTTCTTTTACAAGCAATCTTTTGTGTTTATTATGTTAGTAACTACATGTAATGAAAATAAAGCTATCCAATGGAAAGTAGACCCAAGTTTTTCATAGCGATGAAAATCAAAGTAATGGGGGAAGTGAGTACAAAGGATGCTCATTATAGAGCACAGACCCTCAGAGCAATTTATCTTGTACACTTTGTGAGAATGACAGTGTGCTGGTAACTCTATATTAAATCAATGAACAACTGATAGATATGCACATATATTTATATGTGTAATTTTATTTTCATATGCATATATAAATGTGTATATGCCCTTATATATGTACACTTGCATGTTACTTTACACACAAATACACATATACATATACACATGTATACATGCACACATGGAGAAAGACAAATAATTACAGAGAACACAGTTTCACTTCCTGAATATGCCTTAGACGGAATGCTTGGAACAAGATATGCTGAAGATGTATTTGTCTCTAAGAGTTCTTTTACCGCTACTCTTACTCTTAAAACTGGTAGGTTTAGACAGATTCGACTTGCAAAATGCAGTACAGGTGATAGCAAGTCACTCAGAAATCTCCATAAGTATAGGCCATATGGTGTATCCCTGGTCCCCACGTAATGCTTGCTCTTGTAGACACTCTGAAAAACCAAGGTAGCAGGAGAATATCCTGGCAAAGAATAAAGTTATAAAGCTTTAAATGGCATCCTTCCTTGAGCTGTTTTCTAACAGCCAGCATCAATTCCTAAGCAGATGAGTGAATTCTCAGATGACTACTCTCTACACATATATTTAACCAACTAATGTGAAAAGTCCTATGTGAGACATGCTGACTGAAGTCTTGCTGATTTCCTGGCCAAGAAAATAAGAAAAAAAAAGAAAGTATTTTTAATGTAGTGAAGTTTGAGAATATGTGTCGAACACAATTATACCAATGGACAAAAATTTGATGGTGTTTCTTTTATGTGCTCTTGGACTTGGCAAGTGATTTTAGGTGTTTCTACACAAGTAGAATCATCATAAACCAAGCCAGCATTTCTTCATTTAATATATAAGGAAAGGATACAGGTTGACCCATTGTAACACTGAGATGTACTAGACACTATCAGAGGAGGGGCTGGAAGGGGGAGTTGGGGAGTTGTGAAGGTAAGGGATGGTAGGGAAAAACAAAGGAGGGGGTAACAACGCTTAATAAGAAATATACTTATTACCTTACTTATGTAACTGTAACCCCTATGTACAGTATCTTTACAATAAAAATACATATTAAAAAGATAAAAGGAAAACTTCTATACTTATGGAAATTGTATTTGTCACTCAATATCAGTAAGGTATTAGTTTTAGGACCACAAATATATTAAAATTTTGGATACTCAAATTCTCTACATGAACACAGTATATTCTTTACATTAAAATCTTCCCACAACCTAGTGCAGTGTAATTGCTATGAAAAATTTTACTACATTCTATATTTATAATGAAAAAATAAAAATATATGCATTATCAACAGATACAATTTTTTTCAGATAAATTTTGTCTGCAGTTTGTGGATGGAATTCAAGAGCACTTTTGAAAAGCACAAATTTCATCATCAACACCGGACTGCAAATTGTAACAAGGAGCTAATACAGCATCATTGAATAGTATGGATCTCCAAGGAGAAGTACTTGAATTGAGACATTATCAGAAAGTGTAACAACCCAAGGACTTTTTAGAAATGCAGCTGCTAGATTTCTCATGGAGAGCTTTCATAACATTTTGTGAAGCACACGTCAGAACTTCCCTGAAGAGTAAATGGTCTTCTTTCACCTTTCTGTCATCCTCAGTCATTATCAATCAACAAATAACTAATCTTGAATACTCCTCTAATAACAAAATGTTGATGGAGTGTTTATATGCAGAAAACTTGGGAAGGTTAACTTTTTCCAATTAGGACAATCTGTATTCTATGATCCAGTAGAGAGAAAACTAGGTAAACATCCATTTTCTACCTTCTGAATAATTCTGATTCTGCCCACATCAGTTATCTATCCATAACTGTGCACGAGAGAGAGGATTTTAAAAGACTTTAGAGATATAAAATGTAAATTTAAATATGGAATAAAATTAGTCCCAATGAATTACAGTAAGATATTTGTAACAATTGAGTAACATAAAGTTCTAAAAGATTATTTTATTGGAAGTGAAAGGATACGGGACTTTGGTTCTCTATATTTTAAGAAATTTGCAAAAATAATTGGCAAAATAAAATTTACAATTACAGCAGACTTGACACATTAATTTTTGTATATTGAAAGGAGCACCAGCATCAATAATATGTCAAGGCTATCTTCTTATTTATCTCTAAAGGTTTATGCTTCTGGTCTCTTAATATTAAAACTTCAAAAGAAATTTTATCTTTAGCTAGTTGTGTAAAGGGATTTCGCTTCATCCTGTCAGTGTTGAATAGAGTGTATCTGCATTTCAATATACACTGCATCTGGATCATTGTCAAACTTTTCATTTTTCTTCCTTCCCTTACCCCAACCCCACAAATCCCTTCAAGTTTCCTACTTATATTCTTACACATGTACATTGATTGTTATGACTGTATTAATCCAACATTTCCCTCTCCATTCTTCTGTACTACTCCCCTTAAGCCCAACTGCCCCTTTTAAGACTTGTTTCAACTTCATGGTATTTTGTTAAATTTCTGTCTTTGGCATTTGGCTTTGGGCTTACCACATTATCTCTTCCATGTTTGATGTACATAAATGAGGCTATTTCTCCACATTTCTAATCTCTGAATGGCTGAGATAGGTCTCCTTTATTAGTCACTTTCTGTCAATTTCAGAATTGGACCTTCAAGGCCATCCAATAAAGCGTTTTTTTTCTCTACACACAGAAGATGAAGGAACATAATTTCCATGCTCTCAGCATTATACTATCCATCATGAATTTCCATTGCTTATCACTTCAGCAATCATTTTTTAAAAATGTTATCCATTTTTATTGTAAAAATCGTGTACAGAGGGGTTACAGTTACATAAGTAATGTTTTCTGCATCATATTCACACACTTTAAGTAAATATCAAGGGAAATTTACCTAGAGTTGGAAGTTTGGAACGGTCTTCAATTTCTGATAGAAACAGGAGTCAGTTTAATTATGCAGATTCCACTATGGAATGAGCCCTGTAGTCTTCTAAATTTTCAATACATTTAGAGTTACTTTTTATTAACAATTACAAACGTTTTATTTCAGTATTTGAAAAGCTGCCCCAATTATTTTTAAACTTTCCCATTAAGCTAAACTGAACTTTTTCCTGCCATTACCCCCACTAGTTCAGGTTAAGTCTCCTGTGGTTTACTATTTAAGAGGCCAAGGGAAGATGGTAAACAGAGAGATGATCATTACTCAGGTATCTCCTTCCTCTTCTGTTGTATTATTCTTGTTGAGAGGAAGATTAGATCAGAGAACAAGAGTGATGCTTGACTTCACCATACAAGGGAGCATTCCTGGCATATCATTTATTGTTACTCAGAATCACTTAAACTGCTTACTCTTGCCCTTTCTTTTTCTTTTTTTTTTTTTGTCGGTCGTGGGGCTTGAACTCTGGGCCTGGACGCTGTCCCTCAGCTCTTCAGCTCAAGGCGAGCGCTCTACCACTTGATCTACAGCGCCACTTCCGGCTTTCTGGTGGTTTATTGGAGATAGGAGTCTCACAGTCTCTCCTGCCCGGGCTGGCTTTGAACCGCGATCCTCAGATCTCAGCCTCCTGAGTAGCTAGGATTACAGGCGTGAGCCACCGGCGCCCGGCTTGCCCTTTCTGTAACAGTAACATCACTGTGGCACCCTTGGTGCAGAAGGAAGCACACCAACAGGTTATTACCTGTAAATTGGTATTTTATATCTCAACTTATTACTACCAAATATATAAAGCTTTGGCTACATAAATGCAAAGCAGTGATTGTCCAATAATACCTTATAGACAATACTACTCAGATCCTCCCTCCTCTCCTCTCCTTCCTTCTCCTTCCCTCATTTATCCTCCCTTCCTTTCTTCTTTCTTTGTGTCTCAGTCCTCCATTTCATCTATAAATTCTCTTTCTATCTTCCAGTAGCAAGTGATTTGTTTCATCAGACAACACATATATAATTGAGCAAATATATTTTCTCTTTTTTATGATTATTTATATGTAAGAAATTAGTTTTAGCAGAGGACCCGTAGCTTACACCTATCTACTAGTTAGGTTTAAATATGACAATTGAAATTCTAAGTTCTTCCAAATGAATAAACCTAAGAGATTCGTTTCTCCACTTGTGGTAAAAGGAAGAAGTGAAAGTGTGGCTCAGGTGGTAGAGTACAAATATTGAGAATTAATGCCCAGATAGAGCTCAAGGCTAGGAGTTCAAACCCCTGTACCAGCACAAAAAAAGTGCATCCTTCATATTTGAATGGGGATATTTCTCCCAAAATTCATACATAGGAAAAATTTCAACGTCAAAAACTCTTTCAAAAGCTCTTTCAAAATCTTAACCTGATTCCTCTGCTTGATTCACATTATGGAAAATAGGTGGAACACTTTACATTAAAAAGTATGTGCATGGCTAAAGATTTATAACCATTTTTAATGTAAGGAAAACATGGGAGAGGAATTCACCTCGCTTGGGTGAGTTAGGTTTGACTCACTGGCAGACTTTTGCAAGGAAATAACCATTTGTTGACATGTAAAGAAGACTGGACAGATGGTTTTCTAGGGGAGGGAATAACCTAGCTGCTGTCCAAGTTTGAATCAGAGTAAGTTTATTCCTATGATTTGGTAAAGAGCAGCTCATCTCATAGAACACTATGCAGACAGTAATTTCAAAAGCATTAAAAACCAATGTCTATGTTGTGAACAGCCAAGATTCACAAACAAAACCAGTTTCCTGAACCATGAAAATATGTTAGAACAAAAGGAACTATATTAAATATTGTTAATGTCTGAGTGACAGGTGTAAAGAGCTCTGTATTCACAACTAAATTATAAACTTTTCATCATGTCCCTAACAAGAATCTCCAAGATAGTCCTTGCTAATTCCGTCAGAGAAGACTGGGTTCATGCAATTGTCAGTTATGTTTAGGGTTCAATATCTTCTACAGTTTCTTAGGTTGCAAACCTCTCACATCTCATATAGTGTCTGGAAAAAGTGCTGTATTGCTAGTCACCTAAGGGATTTTTGTGCCACTGTGAATATTTATTATTTGTCTTCTTGTAATTATACCTGCCAATGTGAAGTCCTTTAGTGATAAGAATAATGGTTTCTGTACCCTTTGTTCCACTAACACCAGAAAACCGGAAGTGGTGCTATGTCTCAAGTGGTAGAGCAATAGCCTTCATCTGAAGAGCACAGGGACAGTACCCAAGCCCAAAGTTCAAGCCTCAAAACTGACCAAAAAAAAAAAAAAGAAAAAAGAAAAACAATGTATATATATATATATATATATATATATATATATATATATATATACAAGTTATTAGATGAATTACTTTAAATATAAATAAATATATATGATATACATTTAAAATATAACTAAGTATATGATATATCTATATTATATACATATATTTACTTATATGAAATGTTCACATTTTATGTGTATGTTTATAAATATATTTGTGATTTTTATCCAAAGAGTACATCTGAAGATTTTGGGGAAATTTTAATTTCTAAAGGATTACCACTGACCCATCCCACTTTCAATCATTCTTTCCCCTTATTACAATGTATGGAGTTCTAAGAAAATAACTATGAAACAGAATAGCTGTTTTATTCTTTATGATTTTGAATTAGAAACATCTACTTACTTGGTATGAAACCTAGCAAAATTTGATCTAGAAATCATATTCTACAAACTGTACATATACATCAATTTAGCAACTTACAGGACTCAAACTTTTATTTCAATCTTGCATCTCACATACATTCAGCTTCCTTACAAACATTCATGCATATTCATGTTCACATACATCCCCATACTCACATGACATACTAAATGTAACACTGTAATAAAAATAACATAGATACTGAAAAAGAATACCTTCGCAAGTGTAATTAAATTTCACTTTTTAAATATAAAGCATTATTGAAATACTAATGAAAGAGCAGGTGGGAGGATATTTCAAATACTAGAGTGAAAACCTAAAGATCACGTTTCTCTATACAAATATCATTATTTACATCCTTTCTTGTTCCCCCCAAAAATCCCAAATCAGGAATAACTACAGAATTCACCTACATGTTCCTTATTCTCTGATTGTATAAAGAAATTGTAATATATATATGCATATATACACAATGATATATTGTGAAGCCAAACATAATAATAGAATCACTTATTCTGCAGAAAAATAGATAGAACTGGAAACCTTCATATTAAAGGAATAAGTTATACTGTGTAAAACAAATACTAGATTTCTCATATGCAGACTCTAGTCCCAGAAAATAAAATAAACGACCCAAGTGTAAAAGATGGAAGTTATTAAGTTTCGAAAAATGTGAATGAGGAAATGAAGAGAAATAGTATGGAGTAAATATGCTCAAATACTTTATAAGTTAGTCTGATCACAACATCAAATTAAGTAAAAAGTAGTATAATTAAATTAATAAAAGGAATAAAATTTTACAAGCTACATTATGTGGACATATGAGTATAACACAATAAAATTACTAAGTGAAATTAATATTTGATAATAAAAAGCCAAAAATTCATTCCAGTTGGTATAGATTCATATGTTAAGTTGCTTTTTTTTGCAGTTATTTCGCTGACAAAGTAAAAGAAGAAATAAGTTTTTATCATTTAGAAAGACAATCTTTTTTTTTAATTTAATTTTATTTTATTTGTGAACATACTGTACAGAGGAGTTACAATTACATGGGCAGGATAATGCGTACATTTCTTACCAAGCATTGCAGCCTCCTCCTTTGTTTACCCTTCACATCACTTCCCAGCCTCCCCCCTCCCCCCCAATCCCAATCCTTCTCCTTTCCCCCCTTTCCCCACCCCCCCGCACCGACGTTGTAAAGCTAGTTTTGGACATGACAACTTGTACTTCTCATTGTTGCAACTGGTCCACCTGTATCCTTAAACAACTGGTTTTTCCCCATCTCCTCCACAAGTTATACTGACATCAAATATAGTGAAAGCAGGGGTTATACTATGGGGGAGGGACATACAAAGCAACAAAGAGATAATCTTATAAATGCATTAGAAACACATGCATAGAAAGACAATCTTGTCCAATGAGCTTTAAATTATTCTAGTTATTTGCTGTCAATGTGAAATTGTTCAATCCAATTAATTACTTTATTATAATATTTCCAGTGCATTTTCTTTTTTTTTCTTTTCATAAAACGTTACTTACCATTTCTTTTTTTTTTAATTGTGAACATACTGTATAGAGGGCTTACAATTACATGGGCAAGATAATGAGTACATTTCTTATCAAGCATTGCAGCCTCCTCCTTTTTTTACCCTTGTCATCCCTTCACAGCCTTCCCCCGTCACCCCACCCAATCATCCCCCCACCCACCAAAGTTGTAAAGGTCGTTTTCGACATGACAACTTGTACTTCTCATTGTTGAAACAGGTCCACCTGTATCCTTAAATGAAATGTTTTTCCCCTTCTCCTCCACAATTTATACTGACATCAATTATAGTGAAAGCAGGGGTTAAACTGTGGGGAGGGACATACAAAGCAACAAAGAAATATTCTTATAAATGCTTTAGAAACAAATGCATGAAAGAAAAAGAACCATTTAAATACGTATCTAAGGTTGCATTTTCCTAACATCACATTATCTGACATTTTCTGCTTGACTCATACCTATACTAGATATTGCAAATAAAGGAAACCATGGGAACTATGTTTATTTGGGCCTGGCTTACTTCAATTAATATAATTGTTTCCAAGACTTTCCATTTCCTAACAAATGGTGCAATGTCATTCTTTCTGATGGAGGCATAGAATTCCATTGTGTAGATATACCACATTTTCTTGATTAATTCATCTACTGAGGGGCATCTGGGTTAGTTCCATATCTTAGCTATGGTAAATAATGCTGCAATAAACATAGTTGTGCTGGTAGCTTTAGTGTGGTCTTGTTTGTAAACATTTGGGTAAATGCCCAAAAATAGGATTGCTGGGTCATAGGGGAGCTCTATGTGAAGTCTTTTGAGGAACCTCCATACTGCTTTCCAAAGTGGTTGAACAAGTTTACACTCCCACCAACAATGAAGTAAGGTTCCCTTCTGTACACATCACCTCCAGCATCTGATGTTGTTAGAATGCTTGATTAAAGCCATTCTAACTGGGGTGAGGTGGTACCTCAATGGTGTTTTGATTTGCATTTCTTTTATGGCTAGGGAGGTTGAGCATTTCTTCATGTGTTTATTGGCCATCCTTCTTTCTTCTTCAGAGAAGTTTCTCTTTAAGTCTTTCACCCACTTATTTATTGGGCAGGTGTTTCTTTGAGGGCATGTTGTTGAGGGATTTAATTTTTTGAGTTCCAAGTATATTTTAGATATGAGACCCTTGTCGGTTGTATGGCCAGTGAAGATATTCTCCTAATCCATGGGCTTTCTATTGATCTTGCTAGCTATGTCCTTTGCCAGGCAGAGGCTCTGCACCTCCATGCAATCCCATTTGTCCAACCTTTCTTTGATTTGTTGTGTTTCCGGGTCTCTACTCAGAAAATTTCGGCCTGTGCCAAGGAGACCTAGGGTTTCTCCTATTCCTTGCAGTTATGTCTTCATAGTGTCTGCTTTGACTCTGAGGTCTTTGATCTATTTGGAGTTGATTCTGGTGCAGGGAGATATATAAGGATCTAGCTTTAGTTTTCTACAAGTAGTTAACCAATATTGCCAGCACCATTTACTGAAGAGGCTGTCTTTCTTTCATTTTTTTGTAGCTTCCTTATCGAAGATTAGATGGCAATAGGTCTCTAGGTTCATTTATGGGTTTTCAATTCCATTCCTTTGGTCCTGAGGGCTGTTCTTGGGCCAGTACCAAGCTGTTTTGATTATTATGGCTTTATAGTAGAGTTTGAAATTTGGTATTGATATTCCTCCAGCAGTGTTCTTTCCATTGAGGAGCGTTTTTGATATTCGGGGTCTTTCATTGTTCCATACTAATTTTTGGATTTCCTCTTCTATTGCCTTGAAGAATGACGTTGGAATTTTGATAGGTATCACATTGAATTTGTAGATAGCCATGGGAAGTATTGTCATTTTCACGATGTTAATCTGTCCAATCCAGGAGCATGGGAGGTTTTGCCATTTTTTAAGTTCTGTGTTGATTTCCTTTTTCAAGTTTTTAAAGTTTCATCATAGAGGTCCTTCACTTCTTTGGTTAAGTTAATTCCTAATTATTTTATTTTTGGTGGGGCTGTTACAAATGGAGTTGCTTTCCTAATTTCAACCACACTTTCTCATTGTTAGCATACAGAAAAGCACTTGATTTTGGGGGGTTAATTTTATACTCTGCTACTTTGCCAAAGTTTTGAATCAGCTTGAGTACTTTGGGTGTGGAGTCTATGGGATTCTTTAAATACAAGGCCATGTCATCTGCAAAGAGGGAGAGTTTAATTTCTTCTTTCGCTTTTTGGATCCCCTTTATGTTTGCATCTTGTCTTATTGCTGTAGCGAAGCATTCTAATACTAGATTGAAGGGAAGTGGAGAGAGTGGACATCCTTGTCTTGTTCTTGAGTTAAGAGGAAATGGCTTTAGTTTTTCACCATTAAGTATAATGCTGGCTGTAGGTTTGTCATATACAGCCTTTATTGTATTGATGAATGTTCCATGGATTCCTAATTTTTCCAAAACCTTTATCATAAAGGGGTGTTGGATCTTGTCGAATGCTTTTTCTGCATCTATTGAGATAACCATGAGGTTCTTATCCTTACTCCTGTTGATGTGATGAATAATATTAATTGATTTGTGTATATTCAACCAGATTTGCGTTCCTGAAATGAATCCTGTTGGATCATGTGTTTGATTTTTTGGATGAATTGTTGAAGTCGATTGGCCAAAATTTTGTTGAGAAGTTTTGCATCAATGTTCATCAAAGAAATGGGTCTATAGTTCTCTTTCTTGGATGAGTCCTTGCCTGGTTTTGGATGAGGGTTATGATGGCTTCATAGAATGTGTTCGGTAGTGAACTTTCCCTTTCAATTTCTTTGAAGAGTTGGAGGAGTATTGGTATGAGCTCTGCCTTGAAGTAGTTGTAGAATTCCACTTTAAACCATCTGGTGCTGTACTTTTCTTAGCTGGGAGGTCTCTTATTGCTATCTATTTCAATGCTTCATATGGGTTTGTTAAGATGGTTTAACTTATCTTGGTTTAGTCTTAGCATATCAATATGTGCTAGGAAAAGGTCCATTTCTGCCAAGTTCTCAAACTTAGTAGCATAAAGTTTTGAGAAGTATTCCCTTATAATGTTCTGAATCTTGGTTGTTTCTGTGGTGATGATGTTTCCATTCTCATCTCTGAGTTTATTTATTTGGGTGTGTTGTCTTCTTTTTCTGATAACATTTGCTAAGGGTCTGTCAATTTTGTTAATTTTTTCAAAAAACCAAATCTTTGTTTTGTTGATTCTCTCTATAGTTTTATTTTTTGGGTTCTAATTCATTTAATTCTGATTCAATTTTAATTATTTCTTTCGGTCCACTGGATTGGGGTTTATCTTGCTGCTCTTTTTCAAGAAAGTTTAGAAGTATCATTAAATTGTTGGTTTCAGATTTCTCAAATTCGTTGATGCAGGAGCTCAGAGCTATAAACTTGCCTCTGAGTACTGCCTTTCCTGTGTCCCAGAGGAGCTGATAATTTGTGTGCTCATTTTTGTTGAATAGCATGAACATTTGAATTTCCTTTCTAATTTCTTCCATGACCCACTGGTGATTCAGAAGTGTGTTGTTCAGCCTCCATGTGTTACCGGACTTTCTTCGGTAGCTTTTGGTGTTGAGTTCTAATTTTATTCCCTTGTGGTCAGAGAAAATGCAAGGTATAACTTCAATGTTTCTGAATTTGGAAAAATTTGCTTTGTGGCCTAAATTGTGGTCTATTTTAGAAAATGTTCCATGTGCTTCCGAGAAAAATGTGTATTCTGATGCTGCTGGGTGAAATATCTGGCATATGTCTGTTAAATCTGGTTCATCTATGGAGCTGCTTAGATCTGTGATTTCTCTATTGAGTTTTTGCAGAGTGATCTATCTAGTGGGGAGAGTGGTGTGTTAAAATCCCTAACATTTAATGTCTTTGGATCTATGTGGAATTTGCGGGAAAATATTGTTTCTTGGATAAATTTGGGTTCTGCGTTGTTTGGTGAATATATATTTAGAGTTCTAATATCCTCCAGAAGGAGAGATCCCTTAATTAGTATGTAGCAACCTTCTTTATCTCTTCTCACGAATTTAATTTGAAGTCTATGTTATCTGATATTAGGATTGCAACTCCCACCTGTTTATGGGGGCCGTTTGCTTGGTAGATTTTGTTCCAATCTTTAACATTGAAAATGTGTTTTTGTTGTTGTTGTTGTTGTTTTGGTTTTTTTTACGGGCAACGTGTGACTCCTGAAGGCATCAGTTTGAAGGATCTTGTTTTTTAATCCAAATAGAGAGTCTATGTCGCTTAATTGGAGAGTTAAGTCCGTTAATGTTAAGAGATAGGACTGAGAGGTATTTGAAAGTTCCTGCCATGTTATCAACCTTCTTGGGGGCTGCGAAACTGGGTTCTTCATATGGTTCTTGGATTCTCAGTTTGGTTGCAGTTTCTTGGCCTTTATTGTGGTCTTGTTGGTTTTCTATGTGTAGGACATCTTTAAGAATCTTTTGTAGGGCTGGTTTAATGGAGATGTATTGTTTCAGTTTTTATTTGCTATGGAAGGTTTCCATTTGGCCTTTAGTTATGATGTAGATTATAGCTGGATACAGTATTCTTAGTTGATATTTGTTTGTGTTTAGGGCATAGCATACATCATTCCAGGCTCTTCTTGCTTTGATTGTCTCTGCTGAGAAATATGAGGCGATTCTAATTGGTTTCCCTTTATAGGTGATTAATTTTTTTCTCCCGGACAGCTTTAAGGATCTTTTCCTTTGTTTGAGTTGATCCTGTGTGGATTATAATGTGAAGGTGGGATGTCCTATTCTGGTCTGGCTTATTTGGAGTTCTAAATGCTTCTTGTAACTGAATATGCCTATCTTTGTGCATATTTGGGAAGTTCTTTGCTAGGATCCCATTAAATAAATTTCCTAGACCATTCACTTCTGTTTCTAGGTGCTCCTCTACACCCATTATCCTTAGATTAGGCCTTCTGATGGTGTCTTCCATGTGTTGGATAGATCTATCGTATTTATTGGACTTGTCTTGGATGGTTGTATGTTCTTTCTCTGTAATATCTAGGCTGCCTTCAATCCCCGAGATTTGATTTTCTGCATGGTCTAACCTGCTGTCAAGACTTTCTACTTTGTTTTTTATTTTTTTCCCTTCTAATTGGTCAGGTTTGATGGCTTCAAATTCGTTTTTGAAGCTTGGTTTTAGATCTTTTATAAACTTCTTTACTTCCTTAATTTGGTGTTCAGTGTTTATTCTCAAATCACATACTTGATTGGCTATGGTTTCCTTGGACTCCCATTACTTCTCTTGTGTTCCATTCAGAATTCCCCTTGTGGTCTCCCTGACTTCCTTCAGCTCTTTGTTAATGGATCCCATGAATGCCTGTAGTGATCTTTGTGTTTTCTCATCCTGCTCTCAATTCCTGTATTACTCTTTGTTTAGCTTGTTCCGGCGCCCAATAATGCCATTACTGTATTTCTCTTTGAGTGTTCTCAGCCTGTTCACGCCTTTCCTGTCTTTCTCGTTGGGTATTCTCAAGCTGCTCACAGAAATTCTGTATCAGTTTTTGAGTAGCTTTCTCATGCTCATGATATTCCTGTATAAACCTTTGGATTGCCTCTTCTCTCTCCCTATCATTATCACACAGAGTCCTTTGTAGGTTTTCGATATTTTCCTGTATTTACCTTTTGTTTTCATCCTCTCTCTCTATCACACTCATACAGAATCCTTTGTATGTTTTCGATCTTTTCATTTATCATGTTTGCCAGCAGTGTTTGTAGAGCTATTTGGGAACTTTCCTCTGTACTATTCATTATCTGTTCTGTCCCCTGATTATCATGAGTGGGAGTTGAGGTACCCATACTTGCCATTTTTCTTGTTATTTTCCGGCTTACTCTACCCATTTGGGATGAAATTAACACCAGTTTTGTGGTAGAACACTATCTTAAGACAAGCATCAACCAAAGTCTGTATTTGCACAGTCAATAGTCTGCAGATAAAATCTAGTTCAACAGATACATCTATTCAACATCAAACAACTATATATGAATGGGCTATGAACCACAAAGAAGAATTTGGAAAACCAAAAATTATTAGGGTTAGGGAGCAATGTGGGTAAAAAATAGGAATAGAGTGATGTTGGAAGGTACAGGGAGAGTTAACTTTATTAAGTCCTAATCTAAAATCAGCAAATGAGTTGGATAGGAAGAAAGTAGAGAGCGAGAAAAAAGAAGAAAGAGAAAAGGAAAAGAAAAAAGACTAGAAAAAATAGTAATGTGAAAATTAAAAATATTATGCAGGTCAAAAACACACTATTCAGAGAGGAACGTGAATATAATGAGGGAAGGGGAGGGATATAAAGGAGATGTGAAAAAATTAAAATTACAAATACCTAAAATATTATATATGTATAAAGAGGTAGTACTGCTATTAAGGAATTTAAGTCTCAGAGGTTTTGAATTGAGTAATAAATTTGTGGATTAAGTGTGTACACAGTGTGGGATAGGGTCTAATAGTCAACTATGGGTTTATCTGAGGATGTACAGATCAACAATTAAGTCACATAAAAGAGAACGAAAGAGAAGAAAACGTGAAAAGGATAAGAAAGGAAGAAAAAAGATCAGTAGTTCCGAAGAGCTAAACAAAAAACAAAAAGAAATATTTTTTTAAAAAAGAAAGAAAAAAAGAATGAAAAATGCACACACACGTATCCCTAAAATAAAAATTATAAGAGGAAAAAAAAAACAGTTTTTTTAAAAAAAAGTAAAAATTAAAAAAAGTTTTAGAAAAGAAAAAAAATTTTTTGTAATAGGTACAAAAAAAAAGTAAAAGAAGAAGAAAAAAATGTTCTTTGATTTTTTTGGGAGGGGTGGGAAAAATCCTGTATCTCCCTTGTGTCTTAACCAACCTCTTGTTGGAGTCTCTGTTCTGCTTGTGGTGTTTGACTTTCCTGTGGCTTGTTTGGTTTATTAAGTCAGTTTGTTTGCACTGGCAGAAAAATGGTCTGCTTTACCCAGGATTTTGCGATCCTCCTCTCAGGTTAGTTCAATGGGAGGCAGATCTGCTTTGAGTATCACAAAAGAGGGAGATGGCTTTTTCCTCAAGTTTGGAGATGCTGTGATGAGGCTAGGTTCTGGGTAGAGTTGAGGCCTTTCAGCAAACAGTAGCTTTTCCTGGGGGCTAGTTTGTGAGAAACTCACAGAGCCCAGCCTGGAGCCATTCTCAGGGTTTATGTTTACAGAATTTCAATAGATTGTCAAGGCTGCTAAAGGGAGGGGCAGCCTCTGGCTCTGATTACCCAGTGAAGAAAGCCATTCCTAGGTCTTGCACCTGAGCTGGGTTACTTTTCCGTGGGTGGAGCTTATTCTGGCAGGTCAGCTTTAGTTCTTGTTACCTGCTAAAGACTCTAGTTTTCTTCCAAGGGCTGAGTTGGGGCTAGCAGTTCCACTGAGCTTTGTGGTTATCCAAGATGGAGATCTCCGGTACTGGGGGGGGAGGGGTGGCCTTCCCTCCTCTGCTCCCCGAGAAGGAGAGGGGACGTCAGGCTTCTACTCACGCCATGTCTTGGTTCTGGTCTGCGAACTGCAGGATGAAGATGTCTGCTCCTTGTCGGTTCTTGCTCGTGTTGAGTAGAATCTGCTCGCCCACTGCATCAGGATCCTTCTTCCCGGACTTTCTGTGATTCAGGTATGGCAGGTTTGGCCACCACCACCACCGCAGCAGCTGTAGCAGTGGCGGCTGCTGGCAAGAGCTCTGATCTGTCTATTGCTTGGATTTTCCCTCGCTGGCCTAACTCTATATCCTGTAATGGCACACTTGGTGTGATTCTCTGGCTTAGGACTGTTCACTGGAACTCTAAAACTGCTTTCTATGCGAGAGCTTTTTTAGCTTCCAGCTTCTCCTCCGCCATCTTCTGGGAACTCTCCAATGCATTCTTCAGAATATTATCTCTATAGGTATATACTTTTTGCTATTTATTGAATATGTTTTATTTAGTTAATTCCTAATTACCGTTTTCTGAATGTAGTTTGGTATATGCAACTAGGATATATTATACCTGACCTGGAAATCAATTATTCAAACAATAGTTTTTATCACAAATGCTTATAGTGAAATAAAGAGGTAAATCCAAATTCTGTATATTTAAAGACAATATTTGGTTAGTCCTCTTCTCACATTCCCCATTCCCTTCTTGAGAATAATGCATACCCTTCTTGAGAATAATGCATATTGTAAGGAAATGCTTAGAATGTTTTGGAGAAATAGCTTGACTTTAAACCAGTGACTTACTCTCTGCTGTATTTTGTTTAATTTATATCCAGAAAAGCTAAATTCTTACCTTATCATTTTCCTTAGGTTCTATACTCAGGTTTAATCTCTGATGGGGGACAAATAAAGATATAACCATTTTTTAACAGTGGCTAAATTTAGGCGGAGGAATCTAGGCACAACTATGCTCATGCAGGTAGGCCTCATCAGTCATGAGACCATGATATCAAAATGTTAACCTATGCTTACTGGTGTCATTCTTATGAGATTCTGTGTATTATTAACAGTGGTTATTAGCATTTGTTTTGTAATCAACACATTTCATGGATTAGGAACTGAAGTGAGACATTACATTAGAGCAAAATTTAAGGAGGCATCCAAAATTAGTTACCAAGACATACATCATTTAACACTGTGTTTTAGAAATGAAAGCCAAAGGGTATAATTTATGAAAAAATATCAACATTTAAAATAAATACAGAATCAGTGTGACTGATTTTTCTTTTACTCCAGTTGCAATATGGCTTGCTTGATGACTTTTCTGATTATATATTTAGTTAGGTCTTGACATTTAGTTGGAGAAGTTACATATGTTCATTTGTCAAATTAAAGAGGAATTGAATTCCATGCCAGGGTCAACATCCATAATAATGTTATAGTTATTTCCTGCTACTTTGCCAAAGTTTCAAATCAGTTCAAGTAATTTGAATCTTTTTTGAATCTACCTAAATAGGTATATACTTTTGTCAGTACCAGAAAGATTGTGACCACCACTTGTTAAAATCGTGTTTTCCAGAAACAACTATTCTCTCTTTTCATGAGATTTTTAATTTCATTTATACAATGTGCTGATGTTTTCCTTCAGAAAACCCACATTCAGTCTTCCACAAACAGTGTAATTTAGAGTAGTTTTAAATTATGTACACTCATGTACACTGCTAAGATTCTATTATTTGCATATTTTGTTGTTAAATCAGTGGTATTTAGTTCTCAATATGGATACTATTGGACTTATTCATGCATTTCTGGATTTTTTAAATATGTCATGATTTTTGTGATTTACTAATGTATCATTTTTTCTTTTCTTTTTTTATTGTGAAAATACTGTATAGAGGAGTTACAATTACATGGGCAAGATAGTGAGTACATATCTTATCAAGCATTGTTGCCTCCTCCCTTGTTTCCCCTTCCCATCCTTTCCCATCTCCCTTCCTGGCCCCCTGCCCCTACCAAAGTTGTAAAGTTCAGTTTTCTACATAACGATTTGTACATCTCATTGTTGCAATGGGTCCACCTGTAACCCTATTTAAACGATTTTTTTCCTTCCCCTCCACAAATTATACCAACATCAAATACAGTGAAATCAGAGGTTATACCGTGGGGGAGGGACTTACAAAGCAACAAATAAATCATCTTATAAATATGTTAGAAACAATTACATGAAAGCAAAAACGTTTGAACACTTATCTTGTGGTTCATTTCACATAACATCAACTTATCTGACCTTTTGTGCTTGTCTCAGACATATACTAATTATTGTAAACAAGGGAAACCATGGGACCTTTTTTTTGTGTCTGGCATACTTCACTTAATATAATTTTTCCAAGTCGTTCCATTTACTAACAAATGGGCAATGTCATTCTTTCTGATGGAGGCATAGAATTCTATTGTGTATATATACCACATTTTTTTGATCCATTCATCTACTGAGGGGCATCTGAGTTGGTTCCATATCTTAGCACAGGCCGGAATTTTCTTAATAGAGACCCAGAAAAAAAAAGAAATCAAAGAAAGTTTGGACAAATGGGATTGCATGAAATTGCAGAATTTCTGCATATCAAAGGACATAGCTAGCAAGCTCAATAGAAAGCCCACAGACTGGGACAAGATCTTCATTAGCCATACACTGTACAAGGGTCTCATATCTAAAATATAACTGAAACATAATAAATTACTTCCCCCAACAACAAATCCTCAAAGAAACCCCAATAAATAAGTGGGATAAGACCATACTAAAGCTACCAGCACGACTATGGTTATTGTAGCCCTTTTTTTCTTTTATATATGTGCAGATCTTACTTCATATCCAGTTACATTTGTTTTAAACCATTTGATCCATTCAAGGGATTTGCTATATTCGGTTCATCCAGATGAATTTTATTACAAATTAACACAACCTTATTTCTGAGAGAAAATTATCCTAATAGCTTTACTCAAATTAAAATGTATTTGAGGTTTTTGTACTTAAAAAAATAACTGGGCACAACATGTTTTTGTTCCTGGGAGAGTTTCACTTTCTTGGTTGATTTTCCAGCTGTGGTGATTTCAACATATGTGTGCATTTTATTTCAATTGTTTTGTGTTTATATTTTGTTTGATATATCAAAAAGTATAAGAAGAATCAGTGGATTTGGGCTTTGGTGGCTCATGCCTGTAATCTTCGCTACTCAGGAATCTAAGATCTGAGGATAGTGGTTGAAAGCCATCCTGGGCAGAAAAGTCTGTGAATCTCTTATCTCCAATAAACCACCTAAAACCAGAAACAGCACTGTGGCTCAAATGGTACAGTGGTGGCCTTGAGCTGAATTTCTGAGGAACAGTGCCCAGGGCCAGGGTTCAAGCCACAAGACCGACAAAAAAAATTGACATGGAGTTTTATTTTATTATTTCATGATTTTTTATGAGTGGTTGTTCAGTAAAAATGTCATTGGTTTTTATATTTTTGCCTTGCCATAAAATGGGCCTACTATTGTCTTAAATTAATCAAAAAAACTCTCTGAATCTATGACAGCACAAATTTTGTGGGTAATGTTTAAGACCAAGTTGTCTTTAAAAAATATTTATATCACCCCAAAAAAAAGAGGAACAAAAAAATATATGCCAGAAACTTACTCTGTAAATCTTTTTTTTTAATTTTTATTCATTTTTACTGTGAAAATACGATACAGAAGGGTTACAATTACATGGCCAAGATAATGAGTACATTTCTTATCAAGCATTGTAGCCTCCTCCTTTGTTTCCCCTTCCCATTCCTTCCCATCCTCCTCCCGCTCCCCGACCCAATCCTCCTCGCCCCCCCCCCGCCACCAAAGTTGTAAAGTTCGTTTTCGACATAACAACTTGTACTTCTCATTGTTGCAACGGGTCCACCTGTATCCTTATTTAAACGACTTGTTTTTCCCCTTCCCCTCCACAAATTATACCGACATCAAATAGTTTTGTGATTATGCAGTTTCATTCTGATATCAAATAGTTTTGTGATTATGTAGTTTAATAGGGCTCTGAGTTGTGGATATAGAACATCAAATTAAGTGACTAAATATTTAAATTAATTCACATAAAGAATATTCCTTCAATTTTCTGGCTAAAGTGTTCTACAATCTAGGTATTTTTTAAAGGAATATTGTATGTTGTTTCCTTGGTGACAACGTAATTCGAAGACTTAAAATTTTATATACCATGGCCATCTTAAAGAGGTGGATGTACTTGGGATGGCATGCAAAACTTTTGGACACCATTAATGTTTGAATCTTGGATAGGATTTGACTGGGAATTGTGACAGACTTTCATTGTATGAGAAGAAAAACGAAAGGCCATACGAATTCTTTTATCTGCTACATTGTTGTATTACTTTATTCAAGCATACACATACACACAAACACACAGATATACACATGTGTAGTATGAAGACCCAGTAAGTCTGCAAGAAAATATTTTAATAGGAATTCCATAAAATATTTAGTCTGTTGAGGTCTGATTAGAATTTATAGAAATATCTAGTTGCTTCCACCCCTGGACATGTTATTATCATTGGTGAAGATGTTGCCATTTGAATTTAGAATGCCCCAGAAAGACCTATGTGTTAAAGAAAAATGACTTTCTAGTCCCTCCCAGAATTTGGAGAATACCTGAATAATTCTTCTGGAGGTTAAGTTCTTCAGTGTGAAACCTATGAGAACATAGACTCTCATCTACTTTCTCCTTTTATCTTTTAATCATTGTAGATCAAAACTTTTCTCTTTGACATACTCCCCACCTTGACATTGTCTTGTCACAGGCCCCTAAATCAATAAAACCAACTGAACATCCACTGAAACCTTCAAACTTGTAAATCTGAGTAAGCCTTTCTGTTTAATAAAAGGACAATATCACTTATTATTGTAGGTTATAAATCTAACACAGAAGTCTAGTCTTTCTAAAAATGTAGAGTATATTAAATTGTGCTTCATTCTAAAATATCTAACTCCTTGTTTTGTTTTATGTTTTAGTTTCTGTTGATTCCAGGGCTTAAACTCAGGGCCTGGATGGTGTTTTTGTGTTCTAGGACAGTGCTCAACATACAATCTGAACTGGAACTTCTTTTCCCCTGGTGGTTATTGGGAGATAAAAATCTAATGAACTTTCCTACTCAGGCTAGCTTTGAACTGTGATCGTCAGATATTAGCCTCTTAACTAGCTAAGATTACATCCTTGAATCACCAGTGCCTAGCCATGTTGCATATTTTGTGTAATTCCTATTTTCAGCATTGTATAGATGCTCCTACTACAATATATAAAATAAAAACTTAACCCTGTTTTCACTGTTTTTGATATTGGTATAATTTGTGGAGGGGAAGGGAAAAACCAAATTCTTTAAATAGGGATACTGTTGGACCCATTGCAACAATGAGATGTACAAGATCTTATGTTGAAAAACGCAATGTACAAGTTTGGGTATTTTTTGTCAGTCATGGGGCTTGAATTCTGGGCTTGGGCACTGTTCCACAGCTCTTCAGCTCAAGGCGAGCACTCTGCCACTTGAGCTACAGCGCCTCTTCCAGTTTTCTAGTGGTTTATAGGAGATAGGAGTCTCAAGGTCTTTCCTACCCGGGCTGGCTTTGAACTGTGATCCTCATATCTCAGCCTCCTTAGTAGTTAGGATTACAGGCATGAGCCACTGGTGCCAGGCCAAGAAATTTACAACTTTGGCTCAGGTGGGGCGGGGGGGGAGGGCCGGGAGGGGGGGTGAAGAGAAGGGATTCTAAGGGGAAACAAAGGAGGAGGTAAAAATTCTTGATAAGAAATGTACTCATTACCTTTCCCATGCAATTGTAAACCCTCTGCACAGTATTTTCACAATAAAAAACACTTAAAACATACTGAGGATATTTGTAAATTATATAATGAGGGAAGAATTTTCATCCTTTACAATATCTATGCAAAATCTATTCTTAACTATTGATGTTTTACTGCGCCTTTCCTGCAACCAGTATGATATAGTACAATACTGGTCATGGCACGTTTCTCTATATTCTACTGGAGATTTAATGGTTCACCTATTTATGTATATGTATATATGTATATGTATATATGTATATATATATGTATATATATATATATATATATATATATATGTTCCAATATGGATCATCAGACTTGAAACTGGTTTGTTTTGCAGTTCAGCAGTTAACCTGGTCGCCTCATTCTGTGACAATATCTGCTCATTCTGATCATTCCTTTATTTAGCACATCATCAGCCTTCTAAAATCAGCTTCATTTCCTGGAGAAGATTACTAATCAGTCCAACAAATATTCACCCAGAGTGGTTTAATAAAGCAAGCTTTAAGGAAGGAAGATAACATAAAGGAAGTGACAACTACAGAATTTCACATTTCTTTCACATTACTTCCTTCCTCCTCATACTTAAGAAAGTATGGACTAACACTATATATACACTGCATTTATAACTTAAGGATCAGTGTTTTTAATTCAACCTGAAGCCTTCTTTTCCATGACTTATGACATAAACTTTTGGGAGATTTTTTTGATTATGATGGGATTCCATCCAAAACAAAGCCATGTATATCAAGAAAACCAATGTTTTCAACTCAGAGTACTAAAGAAAAGATGGAGAATATTAAGGTTAGCTATGTATGTTAAGCACAAATATTGGTAATATAAAGATTTTTTGAAATTGTATATTTTTTCTGGACAAAGTGGCTCAAACCTATAATATTATCTACTTGGAAAATAGAAATTGTTGAATTCCAGTTCCAGGCAAGCCCAGACACAAAAAGCAGTTTCAGAAACTCTAACCATTTCCTGGGTACAATGTTTTATGCTTGTGTTAGGAGGACTGCAGTCTAAGCAGGCCCAAGCATATTGATACTACCTCAAAATAAGCAATCCAATTATAATCTGCAGGTAGTAGTAGAGATGCTGATTCACAAATATAGGGTTGTGGGTTCAATCCTCCAGTACCACTAGGAATTTAAGTGTGTGCCAGGGTAAGAATTTGGCATGTCTAATGTCAAGAATTCATACTGGTTTTAGAAGCTCTAATAAAACTTTTATTTCTTTTCCTATTTTTTAAAAGTATACCCATAACTTCCATGCCACAACAAATAATTTCTTATTAGAGATTTTCTTCTATCTATTAAGTAACATGTTATATGTTGGATATGGTCCCACTGAAATCATACTAAAGATCAAAAACACATTGTCTTAGAAAGTGACTGCATATGGAAACAGAATCTCAAAGTTAGCATTTAATTTGAAGTCTCCTTCAAGAAAAGCAGAATGCCTTGAATATGCCAAGGAAGGAGGACTCAGAAGTCAACTCTGATCTTGGAGTTCTAGTTCTCCAACTCAGAGGCAATGTATTTACAGTGTTAATGCTACCCAGTCTGTGGTCGTTTATTATTATAATTACTAGAAAACATGGGAATCTGTAAGACATGAAAAGTCATTGACTCTTGGGGTCCATGACTCATCTCTATAATCCTAGTGATTAAGAAGGATGTGACTTGGGGGATAATTGTTTTCAGGCTGGTAGGAAAGTTCATGAGGTATGCTCAAATCCAAAATGAGAGAAAGAAAAAGTCCTTAGAAGAATACTATGAGAAGCAGAATTATGAATAAGAAAGCAGAAACAAAGAAATAAACTTATTGGTATACACAAATCTTCCCAATTGGGAATATGGCACAAACTGTAATATTTAGGGTTTTCCTTCCTATACAGAAGAAATAAATGGTATTTTTACTTGACAAAAGTAAAATGTAAAATTGTATGCAATAAATAATGATATTACTTTTATGTTTCCATAATTTAACCTGTTTTCCTACAAATATCTAGAATAGTGTAGCTTTGGAAAATCAATAAATATTTCATTTTCATATTGGATAACATATCCTTCCAAGTGTTGTCTTAAATTGATCTACACTGAAATGATTGCCATTTATATCTTTCTCAAGATTCCAAATGTTTATGCTTTCAGCTGACCTTCCACAAAACTCATACCCCAAACATAACTTTATAGTTTGTTCATGCAATCATAGGAAAATAAACATACATCTCAAAATGTTAATTACATTTATCTGCTGTCTTTAATGTAATATAACAAATAGAATTAACTATATACCCTGAGGGAAATAAGATACTTCCTCCTAAATACAGACTTACAGTTAGGCAGTCTTACACACACACACACACACACACACACAAACACACACACACACACACACACACACACATCTACTACTCTGACTCAGGATAGATTCTTGACATTGGGTATTAGAAAATGATCTAATAATCAAACTTTCCTGCCCAGACATAAAATACATTCATAATCCCACACACACAAAAGCACCAGCTCATTCAAAATATTGAGAATATTTAAAATAACCAACCAGCTCTTGAGCCATCTACTTCCTGATTTCATTCATTCATGATTATGCATTTTTCATAACATAATTAAAAAATTTTTGAGTCTCTTTGATTATCAGACAAAAATATGTTATCATAAAATGAAAAATGTAGGTAAAATTACTTGTCCCAAGGTAATCTTTAATATATCTTATCAAAGACTTCTGTTTCTTTCTTGCAGAGTCTGTTTCTGGCATTTTGCCCTAATTTCAAATATTAAATTACAAAGGACATGCCATATTCCTAAATTCATTTTCTCAACAATTTGAATTATTGTTTATGTTACTCCTAAGCCATTTGAAATATCAAATAGAATTGGAAATTCCCCTCGACAATGATTTGTGAATGGCATTAATAGTTGTGGAGGGATGAAGGACTTAAATTATCTAGAGTGCCTTAAAAATGGCACTGTTATTCAAAGGGCTGATCGTTTAGTCAGCTTTTAAAGTGTGGTCGTCTTATGTCATCTAACAAGATAAAAGTATTCTTTTCCATGACATTCTTCCCTGCAAAGCAGTAGAATTATTTCCTTTGTACCGTTGATTTCTAGCTGCGACTGTAATGAAAACTACAAGCAACTGCTGACCTCTGTTAATTGCTCTAGATTTTGAAATTTTCTTTAAGTAGCCCTTGTGATTTGAACCCAGATTCTTGGGACAGTCACATAATCCACAATTGCAAAGCACCATAATATACAAAGACCACGTGCAAGCGGGGAGGATTGGGTAGGTGGGCGAGGGAGGATGGGAAGGGATGGGAAGGGGAACAAAGGAGGAGGCTACAATGCTTTATTAGAAATGTACTCATTATCTTGCCCATGTAATTGTAACCCCTCTGTACAGTATTTTCACAATAAAATAAAAAAAAAAACAAAGACCACGTGCAAATTGAGGTTCAATTTTTTTTGTTTCCTTTTTTTCTTATTGATTGTCTTTTAAGGAGCTAGGGGATGTTTATTTCCCATTACTGTTGATGTGACTTAAATAAATTTACCTGATGGAATTCGGTTCATCCATCACAAAGAATAATATTTCACTATTCTTAAGGAAAATGAAACACTTAGAAATAATATTAAGTGAAATAAAGCAGACCCAGAGAAACTTAGCTTGCATGAATTTCCAAATTTGTGGTAAGTAGAAGGTGCCTATAAATATAAAAGTAAACAAACTGGATGGTATGCTAGGAGGTACAAATGAGTTATCTGAAGTGACAGAGACCATGAAGAGTGAAAATTCCATAATTCTCTTAAAAGGCTAGGTCAAAGCCCAACAAAATAAATACCAGTATAAATATATATATATATATATATATATGTATATATATAGATATAGATATAAGATATAGATATAGATATATACATAATATCTATATATCTATATATCTATACTTCAAGAGAGGACAGTGGGGGAGTCAATATAGGAGGGGTAAGAAATTGAAGGTGTAGTGTATCATTTGGATATTATTTCATAGAAGATAACTTAAGGACAAGTTTATATCATGTGACTTATGTGAATGATTCTTCTTACAATGGGAATAATTATAGTGATGGTAATGTGAAATAAGATTGTTTAGTCGCTCTTGAATCACATCATAGGTAATCATGTAAACATTATGCAATCTTTCTTAGGAACTTCTGATGTGTTTGAACAATCACCAATGAGTTATTGCTTTCAGAAATAGGCATTTGAGCCAACAAATACAGATCTCCTTTGATTTTAATTACTTTCTGCTATTAGGATTCCCACAGACACCAAAATCATAGGATGCTAATTTCTCTGATAAAATACATAACAAATTTTATAATTAATATAACATGAAGACTGTAATATTAATATCACTATAAATACTTGTATTCACATTATATAATATATTGACATCCTTTGGATTCATAAATTTTTAGAATATTCATAACTAAGTGTAATTTGTTTGCCAGTAGTTATGTGATAAAGTATAGAAAATGAGAAAAAGATTTGCATACATATTACTACAGATGCAAACAGATTCGCCTGCTTATTTTTGAGCCTTCATTTGTTGGTTTCATTCATGCGTGGAGAACATGCAAATAAGTGAACATTGCAAACTTGAATTTACTAAAGGATTAATTACATGAAGTTTTTGCTAAATAGATTTTATAAATTAATTTGTTTTGTCCCTTCCTTTCTCCTTCCCTTCCTTTCTTCCTTCGTTTTTCCTAACTTCCTTCTTTTCTTCTTTTCTTCCTCCCTCTTTGCCTCCCTCTCTCTCTTTATCCCCTTCCTTCCTTTCTCTCTTTCTTTCTTTCTTTCTCTCTCTCTTTTTCTTTCTTTTTTCTTTCTTCCTTCCTTCCTTCCTTTCTTTCTATCTTTCTTTCTTTCTTTCTTTCTTTCTTTCTTTCTTTCTTTCTTTCTTTCTTTCTTTCTTTCTTTCTTTCTATCTTTCTTCCTTTTTTTCTTCCAAACTTCCTCTTTTTCTTTTACTCAGAATATTTCTTATGGCTATAGAAAAATACCAACTCTTGTACTGCAAGATATTATGAGTAATTATAAATATTAACTAGATTAATATTAATTATAATAACCTATGTTATATCTTAAGACAAATTGCTAAGAACAACTTCACAATTGTTGCTAGATATGTAACAAATATTACTTTTCATGATATTGTTTATTTCTTCAAACTAAAATAAGTATTTAGACATAAAATTGTATGTGTGTATGTGTTGGTCTTGTGATTTTTAACTCAAGACCTATCCCTTAGTTTTTTTTTTTTCCCTCAAGTACATTGCTCTATCATTTGAGCCACAATTCCATTTCTGGCTTTGTGTGTGTGTATGTGTGTGTGTGTGTGTGTTAAGATGTGTGTGATTAATTGAGATGTGTCTCACAAACTTTCTTGCCAAGGCTGGCTTTGAACCCCCACTTCCTGAGTAGCAAGGATTACAATCTTGAGACACCCATATTTAGCACAGATTTAATATATTTAAGAATAAAATAAATTTCATATCATTTGAGTTCTAGAGACTCAATTTAACAAATTAATATTTAGATATTTAGTTATTAAACTGGAACCTGCACTGTGAAAAAAACTTTTCATTTTTATGAAAAAATATGCACTCACAGGTTTAAATGACATAATCTTTGGACAAATTGAAATACTCTATTATTCAAAAGCAATAAAGGGATCGTTAATCAAATTTCTCTTGTAAGTTAAAAGCAAAAGGCTCTGTCATGCTGAATGAAGCAATTTTTCATTGAATTAAATATTATCTACTGTGGTCACATGATATTCTCTTCTTTTAAACCTAAACTTTTTTTGACATGAAAATGTAGATTCATACATTTTTTTAGTATATAAAGATCTTAGTTTCTGGTCATGTATTTCTGAGGTTTGATTACCAAGTCATTTCAGAGAAACACTGAATTTCATATATTTTATGTCAACAGTGATTTTTAGAAATTGAATCAATCTAAGTATAAGATAACTAAAGCAAGATATTTCATGTCTTATCCAATTATTCCTATAGATTTGAAGATAACTTATTTTTGAATGGTAGGAAATTCATATTTTACCTACTCTCTATAGAATAATAAAGATAAATGTTTGTGATAGTATTTATGTTTCCTTCAATTTGAAAGAAAGATGTTCACTATAGATGACAAATACTTGAATGGAAATGCCATAAAATTATGAAAAATTCAAGTCATTATGAGTTAGATGAAATACTCATTTTTGAAGGTCACAAAATGAAACCTATAGAAGTTTCCTTATCTGTTATGTAAAATGTATTTGCACTCAAAATATTTCATTCATCTCTCCAGCAATGGTATAACCAAAACACCTCTATGCCAAATAGCATCTCTGATATTTAGGAACAGAAGTTATCACAATTGTATAGAAAGATCTACCCAACACTCTAGAAATTAAATCTGAAATCATAAAGGATTTGGAGTAATAATTATCTTTCACTTTGTTGCCATAAAGAGGTGAACCCTTTCAATTGGGCATAGTCGTAGAGATTATGTCACTGAGAACTTGTTATCAAAGAGTATGTTAAGATCAAAGACCTTTCTTCCTCTTCCTTCTTTTACTTCTCTATCACCTTCTCCTTTTCTTTCTCCCTCTCCCTATTCCCCTCCTCTTCTTTCTCCCTTTCCTACTCCTATTCTTCCTCTTCTTTACTTCCTGGCTTCCATGAATACACATATTCCATCACATGTTCCTGATATGGGGTACTGTACCACAACCAACCCAAAGCAATTGGGATAAGAAATGTAAAATGAAATGTAAAAAATCAGAAGACAAGATTAATCTTTCCTCCTTCTAAGTTAATTTTATAATGTATTTTGTCATATTGATAGGAGACTGACACAGCATACTCTCATTTCTTATAAGGGATAAGATTTACTGGAAATAAATCTGAACTACATTGTTGTAATGAAATGATTGATTAAATTAATACTATATTTGGACAAATCTACTTTAAAATGTCAATTATACTTCAATAAGAGTAAAAAATGTGTTCAGAGGACGATGGTGGAGGAGAAGCTAGAGGTGACAAAAGCTCTTGCATAGAAAGCAGTTTTAGTGTTCCATTGAATAGTCCTAGGCTAGAGAATCATAAGTGTGCCATCACAGTACAGACAGTTTTCCCAGAGAGGGAAAATCCAGGCAAGGAGACAGATTTGAGCACTTGCTGGTAGCTGCGGCAGTAGCCGCGGCGGCCATAGCCAACATACCTTTAACACAGAGAGTCAGGGAAATAGATACCAGATAAAGCGAGCGAGCAGATTGTACTCAACACCAGCAAAAACTGACAAGGAGCAGATAATTTTATCCTGCAAATCACAGAGCAGAGATGGCCCAGGAACAGTGACATCCTCACTCTTTCTCAGGGAGCAGAGGAGGGAAGGTCTACCGCCCCCCCAGTCCTGCCCCCCCTCCACCTCACCCCCTGGCCACCATCACCGGAGATCTCCATCTTTGATACTGACAAAGGCCCATTTGAACAACTATCTCCAACTCAGGCCTTGGAAGAAAGCAAGAGTCATTTAGAAGGTCAATGGAACCTGACCACACCTACCAGGCTCAGCTCTGCCCAAGGGAAAGTCATCTAGCCCAGACAGGGCAAGTCCGCCCTTGGAGGAGTGACTTTCTTCTCTGGATAAACAAAGTCTGAGGCTGCCCCTCCCTACAGCAACCTAGACAATCAATTGATAAAGATAAAACCTGAGAATGGCTCCAGGTTGGGCTCTGTGAATGTCTCAGAAGCTAGCCACTGAGGGAAAAGCTACCCTTTTCTGAAAGGCCTCAACTCTACCCAGATCCTAGCCTCTTCACAGTATCTCCAAACTAGTGGAAAAAGCCATCTCCTTCTTTTGTGATACTCAAAACAGATCTCCTCCCACTGAACTAGCCTGGGGGGAGGATCGCAAAATCCTGGGTAATATAGAGGATTTTTTCTGCCTGCTGAAACAAACTGACTTAAGAAACTAATCAAGCCACAGGAAAACAAAATATCACAAACATACTAGAGAAGCCAACAAGAGACTGATTACAGACTGGTTAGGGGACATACAGGATGTTCCCATTCTACCCCACCCCCCCAAAAAATAAAAGAAATCTTTTTGTACCTTTTAAAACTTTTCATATTAAAAAATTGTTTTCCCTTAATCTTTTTTTTTCCCTCATAGTTTTATTTTAGGTGCATATGTGTGTATGCCATTTTTTTTTATCTCCTCTGAACTTTTGTTACTTTTAAAAATTCTTTTAATTTTTTCTCTTTCTTTTTTGTGACACTTGATTATTGTTCTGATTATCTCCAGATTTTTATCTGTCATCGATTATTAGACATTATCCCCCATTGTGTACACACTTAATTCAGAAATTTATTACTCATTTCACAACCTCTTAGGGTTAAATTCTTTAATAGCAGTATTAACTCATTATACCTATATAATTTTCAAGTAACTAATTTTAAGAATTTTTTTTAGTTTTTCATGTCTCTTTTCTTTCCCTCCCCTCGTCTCATCCTATCTTTTTCTTCTCTGAAAATCATCTTCAAATGTACATAATTTTTAAGGGTTTCACTTTTTAAATTTAATTTGTTTTCCATTTTTTTTATTATTTTCCCCTTAATCTCTCTTCTATCATTCTGTCCAATCCATTTCTTGCTCTGCAATAAAGACTTGGTTAAATTCACTCTCTTTTAACTTTCCACATCCCTCTAATCTTATTTTTACCTACATTTCTCCCTAAAACTTATCATTTCTGGTTCCTCAAATTCTTCTTTGCTTGTTTTAGCCCATGAATCCATAGTTGTTTGATGGTGAATAGATTGTCGCTGTTGAACTACACTGTATCTGCAGCCTTTTGACTGTGCTACTACAGAACTTTTGGTGATGCTTGCCTTAAAATTGAGTTCTAGCACAAAATTGGTGTTACTTTCATACCAAATGGGCAGAACAAGCCTGAAAAACCACAAGAAAAATGGCAAGTCATGTTATCTGAACTCCCACTCATGATAATCAGTTGACAGAATAGTTAATGAATAAACCAGAAAAGAGTTCCCAAAAATCGCTACAAACACTACTAGTAAACATAATGAATGAAAAAATTGAAAACCTGCAAAGGACTCAGTATGGGGGTGATTGAGAGAGAGAGGAAAACCAAAGATTAATACTGGAATCTCGTGAGAGTGAGGAAGCTACTCAAAGATTGATTCGACTTTCGTGAGCAGGCAGAGAACATTCAAAGACAAAAGAGGAATTTCATGAGCAAGCTGAGAACAGACAAAGAGAAACACAGGAATTGCATGAGCAGTCTGACAAAAGTCAAAGAGAAGTACATGAATTTCATGAACATGAGGAAGCTAATCAAAGAGTAATAGAGCAATTGCAAGAGTAGGATGAGAATGCACAACAATCAATGTAGGCATTCACGGAATCCATAAAGAGACAGCTGAAAGAATTCAGGGTGCCTACAAAGGGAATGCTGAATGGAGCCTACCATTAGGAATGGGAGTCCATGGTAACCATAGCCAATCAACTAAGTGCTCTGAGAATAAACATTGAACACCAAATTAAGGAAGTAAAGAAGTTCATACAAGATCTAAAACAAAGCTCCAACAATGAATTTGAAGCCATCAAACCTGACCAATTAGAAGGAAAAGAAATAAAAACCATGTAGAAAGTCCTGACAGTAGATTAGACCATGTGGAAAATCAAATCTCTGGGATGGAAGACAGCCTAGATATTATAGAGAAATAACATACAACTCTCCAAGCAAATCCAAGAAATATGATAGATCAATTCAACATTTGGCACACACCATCAAAAGCCCTAATCTGAGGATAATGGGTGTAGAGGAGCACCTAGAAACAGAAACTAATATTCTAGGAAATTGTTTAACAGGATCTTAGCAGAGAACTTCCCAAACATGCAAAAAGATAGACCTATTCAGATACAAGAAGCTTTTAGAACCCCAAATAGAACAAAGCAGAACAGGACATCCCACCGTGAAATTATAGACCACCCAGGATCAATTCAGACCAAGGGAAAGATCCTTACAGCTGTCAAGTAGAAAAGATCAATCCCTTATAATGGGAAACTAATTAGAAACACCTCAGATTTCTCAGAATAAGCAATTAAAACAAGAAGACCCTGGAATGATGCATATCATGCCCTAAAGGCAAATAACTATCAACCAAAAATACTGTTCCCAGCTAAACTCTCCTTCATAACCGAAGGTCAGATAAAAAGCTTCCATAGAAAAGTAAAACTGAAACAATATATCTCCACCAAACCAGCCCAACAAAAGACACGTAAAGGTGTCCTACACATAGAAAACCAACAAGACCACAATAAAGGCAAAGAAACAGCACAAGAAGTGATAACCAAGAACCATAGGAAGAACCCAGTTGTCACAGCCCCCAAGAAGGTTGATAACATGACCAGAACAACCAAACACCTTTCAGTCCTAACTCTCACCATTACCGGATTTAACTTTCCAAATAAGCGACATAGACTGTCTAGTTGGATTAAAAAATAAGATCCTTCAATCTGATGCCTTCAGGAGTCACATCTTGCCCATACAAAAACATTTTGAAAGTGAAAGGCTGGAACAAAATCTACTAAGCAAATGGCCCCCATAAACAGGCGGGAGTAGCAATGCTAATATCAGATGAACAGACTTCAAAGGAAAATTAGTGAGAAGAGATAAAGAAGGTCACTCCATACTAATTAAGGGATTGCCCATTCAGGAGGATATTACAAATCTAAATATCTATTGGCCAAAAAAAAAGAGCACCCAGATTTATCCAAGAAACACTACTTTCCCCCAAAGCTCCTATAGATCCAAAGACATTGTTGGGGGCTTTAATACACCACTATCCCCACTAGATAAATCAACTTAGCAAAAACTCAACAAGAAACCACAGATCTAAAAAACTACATGGATCAACTAGATTTAACAGATATCCACCTAATATTTCACACAGCAACATCAGAATACTCGTTTTTCTCAGCAGCACATGGAACATTTTCCAAAATAGACCCCATTTTAGGTCACAAAACAAACTTTTCCATTCAAAAGCAATGTGTTTTTACCTTGCATTCTCTCAGACCACGAGGGAATAAAAGAGGAACTAAACACCAAAATTCACCATAGAAATCCTGTAACAAATGGAGGCTGAACAACAACACACTGTTCAATCACCAGTGGGTCATGGAAGAGATTAGAAAGGAAATTCAAATGTTCATGATAGTCAACAAAAATGTACCCACAAATTTCCAGCTTCTCTGGGACACAGCAAAGGCAGTACTCAGAGGCAAGTTTATAGCTCCGAGTTCCTACATCAACAATTGGAGAGATCGGAAACCAACAATTTAATGAGACATCTGAGCCTTCTTGAAAAAGAGCAACAAGATAATCCACAATCCAGTAGAAGAAAAGAAATAATTAAAATTAACTCAGAATTAAACGAATTGGAATTTTAAAAATCATAGAAAGAAACAACAAAACAAAGAATTGTTTTCTCAAAAAATTAACAAAATTGACAGACCCTTAGCAAATCTTATCAGAAAAATCAGAGAACACACCCAAATAAATAAACTCAGAGATGAGAATGGAAACATCATCATAGAAATAACCAAGATTCAGAACATTATAAGGGAATACTTCTCAAAACTTTATGTTAATAAGTTTGAGAACTTGGAAGAAATGGACCTCTTCCTAGCAAAGATCGACATGCTGAAAATAAACCAAGATGAGTTAAACCATCTTAACTGGTCCATGTCAAGCATTGAAATAGAAACAGCAATAAGAGACCTCCCATCTAAGAAAATCCCAGGACTACATGGATTTACAATGGAATTCTACAAGGCCTTCAAAGCAGAACTCACACCAATACTCCTCCAATGCTTCCCTGAAATTGAAAGAAAAAGTTCACTACCAAACTCACTCTATGAAGCCATCATAACTCTCATCTCAAAACCAGGCAGGGACTTATCAAAGAAAGACAAGTATAGACACATTTCTTTGATGAACTTTGATGGAAAACTTCTCAACAAAATTTTGGCCAATCGACTTCAAAAATTCATCCAAAAAATCATACACCACAATAGTCCTGAATGCATCATTTAAACATGGGATATATATTCCCATCCGTGTGTGGACTGAATTGTGCATTTAGTGTAGTTATTCTCTTTTGTATGTTTTTCATGGATGTATTGTGTATGTTCTTGAGTATATGATGACAGGTATAACTGTGCTGATATGGATAACAACCTATTCCCATGGCCACAGGGTAGCCCATGGATTCTCCATCCTAGCTGAGACACAGGACTTCCACAGGAAAGGAAAATAGGTGCAACGATTGCCTTCTGACATCAGGATGAATATTTTGGCACTGCTGGGATCTGAACTCGGGACCTATCAGGCCCAATTGACGAATGTGTCCAAGGGAGCACAACAGCCTATAAACCACTAAGGAGCAAGGCTGTTCCCAGGACCTAGGATGGAGCCCCCAGGTAGGGAGGTGGGGGGAGGGCACAACACAGCAGTCATCCATTCATAAGTTTAAGGTAGTATATAAATAAGTACATATTTATATACAGTAGGAGAGACAGTGGCCTGTGATGGAATGTAATCTACCATGTGTCTACTGATTCTTGGATCTTTCCAGATGCCTAAATTTCATGACTGTTATGATTTTTGTCACACTTAATCAACACTTCTTTACAAACAAGTGATACCCCATGAGTCTTTCCTATCATTTCCTACTCATATCCTGCACAAGCTACTCATTTAAGGATGAGATCGATCACATTTCATGACTTTGCCTGGTCCAGAAATCAGTATCTCAGGATTTCCTGCCATTGCCTCAGGTGTGGAAAACATAATCCTTATATACATTTTAAAGATAGGATTTATACTTCCATACAGATGTTCAGTCTATATCGTGTTTGGAGTGGTTATTCATTTTATTTCTTGTTTTATTTTTGTATTTACCATTTATTTTATTGTCTCTGGTGACATCTATACCACTTATTACATTGTTTGTATCCTATCACATAGCATCTAGATTTGTAGATGTGTTCTCCATCATACCTGACACCCAGGACTCTCACAGAAAAGGAAAACATGTGTCACACTTGGCTTATTAATTCAAGATTAAATTTTTGGCCGTGTTGGGATCTGAACACAGGGCCTAACAGGCCCAATAAATAAATGAGTGAGTGTGAGCACAGCAGCCTCTAGCCAATGAAACTGTCAGGTTGTTCCCAGGTGTTGAGATCGAGCTACAAGTTTGATCAAAACAGAAATACATGGATAAGCAGACGGTGGTATGCAAATAAATATATATAGCTAAAGAGTGCCAGAGCCATCTATCTATGATTGAATGAAATCTACTATGTTCCTACCAACTCTTAGGTATTTATATTGCAATTGAAATAATATTATTCTTTTCATGCCTAATAAACTATTAATTAAGGTCAGTTAGCATCCTAGGATTATTGCATCCAATTGTAGACTAGACAAATGCATGAACTACTCTTTCAAAAGGTATTCTTATGAATAGGAACGAGTCTCTTATGATCTCCCACCACTGGTATGTGTAAGGATCAGGATTTTAACCCAGGGTCTGTGTTGACATGTTGGCTTATGGAGTCCCTGATAGCCTGCCAGCCATGAGCAATGGCAGGTCAGGTCCACTTTGCAGCCGTGTCATTCAGACCAGAATGGTAACCGTGAAAAGAAAAAATTGTAACCCCCACCAACCCTCTATAGCTCCCCATTTTTTTTGCTGTCTCACTTTTTTATATTTCTTCCTGCAAGCCCTGTGTGCCTAGGGTCCCAGGATCGGCTATGGGTCAGAAGGCTGCACCCCAGACTAGGGAGTTCAAAGCTGAGGCAGAGTTACCACAAACTGATTTCAAGCACTGTGGTTGGCAAAATTAATTAATTAACTAAATTTAAAAAATAAAGCTCCCTGGTTTGGAATTTCTGCCAGTTTTTTTTTTCCTAGCCTGGGATTTCAACTCAGGGTCTTGGTAAATCCGTACCAATGTGAGGGAAGGTGCAGAGTTGCCACTACTTGCGTTCAAACCCCATGTCAAGCCAAAAATAAATAATTAAGTCACTGACCTCAGCAGGGAAATGTAGTTGTGGAGATGGGAGGGGAGGGATGGTAGGGGGAAAACAAAGGAGGAGGCAACAATGCTCAATAGGAAATCTACTCATTACTTTGCTCATGTAACTGTGACCGCTCTGTACAACATTTTTACAATAAAAAACGTACAAAAATAATGTACTCAAGAAGCAATTTGGGGGTAAGGGAAGGATTTCTGAATAGCTGTACAAAAATCTACACTGCTTTTTTATTAATGGCACTGAGTAAACATACTTGTGTCCATTAAAATATTAAAAATATTAAATCACTCTCTTGGAACTGGGGCCAGTATTTCTTCCATTGATAGGATATGAGCTCACTGTTCAGGTAACTACTTTACACCATGGGTGAAGGCAAAGCTCACTGTCCTTGAGGAAAAGAAGTTCAGGCTAGAGTTCCCAGGGCCTGATTTAAAGCCCTGCAATGGAAAAAAAATATTTATATACATGTGTAATATATGATATATATATGAATATGTATGTTTATTCCATATTATTATTATTGATTTTGTATTATTTTATTATTTTATTGTTTGTTATATTTAGTATTATTATACACATGATGTTTATTATGTTTTGTACATCTATTATAAAATTATGCACAATAATTTAGGAAATTGATTCATTGTTTATTAATACTTTATTAAGTGTTGAAACATGAAACATAATTAAATGGAAGTATTTGTCACAGTCATCACATACTTAGAGTCTGTCCCCAGTATGAGTTTTCCTTATTTATCTTTAGACAAATAGGGATTTCATTAGATGATTTATACTCAGAAGCATTTTCTTGAGGATAGGCAAGTTGAGGGATAAAATTGTAAGGGGACTGGGAATGTGGCTTATTGGTAGAGAGCTTGCTCAGCATGAATGAATGCCAGGGTTTGAATCCTCACTGACACATACACAGAAAAAGCCAGAAGCTGTGGAGTGGCTCAAGTGGTAGAGTCCTAAGCCTGAGAAAACCTAGCTCAGAGACAGTACCCAGGCCCTAAGTTAAAGCACCAGTTCTGGCAAAAACATTAGGCCAGATGCCTGTGGCTCACAACTGGAACCCTAGCTTCTCAGGAGGCTGAGATCTGAAGACCCCAGTTTGAAGATAGCCTAGGGAAGGAAAGCCTGTTAGACTCTTACCTCCAATGAACCACCAAAAGACCCTATGTGGTGCTGTGGCTTAAGTGGTAGGTGTTTGCCCTGAGCTGAAGAGCTCAGGCACAGCGCCCAGGCTTCAGTTTGAGACGCACAACTGGAAAAATGGTGAGGAATAATGAAAATACTTTTCCTACTTACTAATTATGAGAACATTATATTGGAAAATTAATGGTGATGTACACCAGAATTGGAGTCAGAGCTCAAGGTTCAAGTGTAGCACATCTATATGCCCACCGTCTCAGACTCTAGAATTATAACCTTGTGTCCTACAGGGCTCTGAAAGGTCCTGAAAGGTCCATTGTTGAAAGGCTTAATATGCTCCCCAATCCCTGTGTGATAAGCAGGTGACTTGTATTATCAATATCATTACAATTCTGAACCTAGCAGTGCACCAGATGTTCACCCCCATCACTGTAGCTCAGGAGGCTGAGGTCTCAGGATCAAAGGGTGAAGCCAGCCAGGACAGGAAAATCTATGACACTCTGACTTTCACTTGTGAAAGGTCAGATGTTCAATAGCATGTTGTGTTTCCCTTGGTGATGAGAAGTTACTTGCACTTTAAATGTTCTTAGAGTTCTCAAGCTATAGAAGAAGGAAAGAACTATTATTGACCCATCCTGGGTTCAAATGTAGTTCTCAGGATTACAAGCCCTAGTCTTGTTAGCAGGAAGAACTCCAGTGTAATACTGTATTTGAAGAACAGAAAAAAAGTTTCAAAAGGCAGGCTAGGTGCAGAGACCTAGGCCTGCAGGATTAGGAGGCTGAATGTTCACATTCAACAAGGAAGTGACCTGCTAAACTACTTAATTCATTCTAGGCACAGCCAGCAATGGGGGGAAGTCTGAAACATATGTTAGAGTTACACCAGGGTCAAGCTATGTTCAGCCTCTTCAAACAGTGACTAATTAACCTTCCTCCCTCAGGTGAAGGAAGCCTAAGACAATCTTTTCGTTACCAATAGAGAGCCAGTTTAGTGGGGGAGAGGAGAGGAACAAAGTAGAAAAACCCTGCTCTCTGGTCTTAGGGTGTGGGTTTTTGACTCTCCATCTGTCAGATTTGAAGGCCCTTCTTCTATCTCTGCCAGTACATTCTCCTTCCTTCATTTTCCACATCATCAATGCAAATCCCGAGTCCAATGAGAGGCAGGGCTCTTTCCCTTTTGTCTCCAAGCACCTGAATTAGAACCTGGCTCTGCCCTCTTGACTCTGGGGTTCTTTGCTGCCTGAGAAGTGGGACAGAGATAGTCTTCCTGTTCTGTGGTTGTGTGAAGGCGATGCTGGCGTCCTGGCACACTGCAGAAGGCCTGATGACTGGGAAGTGTTCCCTTCTTTCCTTCTGAAGTCCAAGACCAGATTCATCTGTCTACTTTGTTTGTTCCTTCCTTCCTTCCTTCCTTCCTTCCTTCCTTCCTTCCTTCCTTCCTTCCTTCCTTCCTTTCTTCCTTCCTTCCTTCCTTCCTTCCTTCCTTTCTTCCTTCCTTCCTTCCTTTCTCCCTTCCTTCCTTCCTTCCTTCCTTCCTTCCTTCCTTCCTTCCTTCCTTCCTTCCTTCCTTCCTTTCTTTCTTTTTTTCTTCCTTTCTGTCTTTCTTTTTTTCTTTCTATCTACCTACTTACCTACCTATCTATCTCTTTACACTGTCTCTAGCACTCTACTACTTGAGCCACAGCACCAATTCTAACTTTGTCTGTGTATGTGCTCTTGAGGAATCAAACCCAGGGCTGCTTACATACTAGGCAAGCACTTGCTCACTAATGCATATTCCCAGCCCCCTCATATTTTTCTTAATGGTAGTTTGTATATAAGTATGCTACCATTTTTTGTTCCCAAGTTTAATTTTCTGAATACCAGTTACTTCTATGAAACTGCATCTTCTCTTCCCCTGCTTGATTTGTGACTGTTCCTGCATTGGCCTCATAATAAAATGTAAATAAAGGCTACTGAGAGTTTAATTGTGCATCATATAAGGACACAGGCCTGGAAACCTGGGAGAGAAAATCGATGGGCCTGAAATGAAGAAAATGATGCAGCATGTGCAACTAGCATATCTGAAAAATAAACCAGTAAATAAAAGCAGAAGCATTGGATATGTCTGTTTGCACTTGGGGAGGTAATATACATACACACATAAGTAGATAAGGCCCTGATACATAAACTTGGCCTTATCTTTTTGAATTTTTTTGTGGTCATCCCAGGGCTTAAACTCAGGGCCCGATGTATTGCGGAGCTGTTTTGCTCAAGGCTGAGGCTCTACCACCACCGCAGCTCCACTTCTAGCAATTTAGTCGTTAATTGGACATAAGCAACACCCAGGCTTTCATGCATGATCTGGCTTGTATCTCCTGTTCGGCTTGCTCTCTCAAAGCTGCAGCTCTACCCTCTGGGCCACTGCTTCACTTCTGGTTCTCTGGTGGTTTATTCGAGATAAGATTCTCCCAGATTTTCCTGCTCAGCTGGCTTTGAATGGCAATTTCCTGAGGAGGCTTCAAGTGGCTTTCCTCAGGGATTTGCCAAGTAGCCGCTCCACACAAATAGTCTAAATCTCAAGAGGTACTAGAGAAAAACGGAAATAGGAAGATGTTACTTATGTGTTCTAGATACTTAAGGTTGGAGACACAAAACACTCATGATTATTAGATCATTTTATAGGCATAAGGAGCAATGCAGACAGTATGGATCACTCCAGCTTTCGGTCCTCTGATCCTGAGACAGTAAATTCACTGCAGCTCAATGCTATGTGAGAGAATTGGCATGTTCTGTGGATATTAGCTCCCAAATCCTGTGATACTCATTTTTCACTTTTGGCCCCAAACCTGTGACCAGAGCGGAAGATGAGGAGAGAAAATCCTTCTCAGAGAAAGCAGCTATAATAAGCATTGTGTAGTTTAGTTATAAATTCAAACCATTGGAATGACCCTGCTAAGAAGTCAAGATTGTCCAGATTAAATAATCAAGAAGAAATGAAAGGTACCAGTGGCTGCTGAATGTAATCCCACCTCCTTAGGAGGCTGAGATGTAGAATATCTTAGTTTGAATCCAGCCAGTGTAGAAAAGTACATGACACTGTTACTTCGAAGAGATCACAGAAAAACCCAGAAGTGAGGCTGTGACTCAAGCTTAATGTATTACTCTTGAGCAAAAGGAGCTCAGGGACAATGATTAGGCTCATAGTTCAACCTCAGGACCTGCCCCCTCAAAAAGAGCCTGTACCTTCATATTTTTGTGTATGTATAGATGTATTCCTATAGGTGAAGCTCCAGAGTAGCTATGATGAATGGCACCAAGCTAGGAAATTTGTGTTCACGACAATAATTTCATAACACAGAGACTGCTTTCAAGACAGTGCATGTTCCAGGGCTCCCCTCACTGTTCCCAGTGTAACCTGAGGGTTTCTTTCCATCCCAGGCCTGTTGGAAGAAGTCTCTCTCATTGTCTGGACAGGCAGACAAAAGGCCTCACTCCTGTACACCTGGGTAACAAACAACTCCATCTGAGCCAGTTAGTGAGGATGAGTGTGGGCAGGCTTTGAAGGTCAGAAGAAAAAGGCCTCTTTGTATCCCAAGCTATCTCTCTCCCCAGTGCCCTGTTTTAACAGGAAGCCTTCATTTGTGCCACTTCCCATAGCAGGCCAAGTTATGTGTACTTATTCTGCCTTTACGAGACTATGTTCTCATGTTCAGATACACTGCTCAGTATAATTCAGGAGTCCTTCTGGCAGACAACTAGGGCCCTGAACGTAATGAAGTGTTTCATTGTCGGCAATGATGGGCCTATGATGCCTCTCCTAAGTTTGGGAAATACAAGTACATGTTGGATATCACAATGCTTCGGGTCATTTAGGGCTGGTGAAACTTATCAGGTTTTGAAACATTTGATGTCTCCTCGTTGGGCCCTGGGAGGCTAGGTTTTGGGGTTGAACACAGGGCCTTTATGCTGAGCATGAGCTGAGTGCCAAAGCCCTGTGCTTTAACATTTTGTGTAACAACATCACTTCTGGTCTGTGAGTGTGTGTGTTTGTGTGTGTGTGTGTTTGTTTGTGTAAGTGTGTGTCTGCACAAGCAACCGTACATGAGTCCTGGAGCTTGAACTTAGGTCCTGAGCACTGTACTTAGTTTCTCTTGTAAGAGGATAGCCTTCTCCTACTTAAGCCACAGAGCCACTTCAGGATTTTTCCTAGTGATGTGGTCCTGAGAAATCAAGCCCATGGTGTCATATATGCAAAGCACTCTCTTCCTAATGCAAATTCCCAGCCTTCTACATCAGATTTGTTAGTTTGTTTCTGTCTTTGTTAAATTGTTGTTGTTTTCAGTGGTAGGAATTGAAGTCTGGACCTGGGTGCTGTCCTTGATCTCTTCAGCTCAACTCTTTTGCTCTACCACTTGAGCCACAGCGCCACTTCAGGTTTTCTGGTGGTTCATTGGAGTTAAGTGTCTCAAGGAATTTCCTACCCAGGCTAGATTTGAACCATGATCCTCAGATCTCGTCCTCCTGCGTAGCAAGGATGACCAGCATGAGCCACAAACACCCAGATTCCACATAAGTTTATAAATGGTGAATTGGAGATAATAGTCTCATGGAACCTTTTGTGTCTGGGATAGTTTGGAACCCAGATCCTCAGATCTCAGCTTCCTGAGAAGGCAGGATGAGAGACCAGTTACTTACCTCTTGGCCGTGGCCTTAAATGCAAGGGGGTCCATGGATCCCAATGGTGGGGTGCTAGCCAAAAGCCCAAGAGGTAAGGGTCAGCACCTAGGTCCTGAGTTCAAGGTTGATGACTGAGAAAAAAGAAAACAAACAATTGTCTGCAGGAGACAACTCACTAGTCTTCAGTAATACATAATTTTGTCCCATATATGGGGACATATCTGAGCCTCAATATTCTTGTCCGCATAATCATCTCAGTTGTGGAGCCCTTACAAAGACAAGATGTAAGAATGCACCCTGCTAAGAACACAGCACATGGCACTCTTTGCAGGACTCAGCACACAGCATTCTGTGAAAGACTCAGCACCCAGCACCCAATGCAGGACTCAGCACATAGCTCTATTCCACAAGCTGTCATTGGAATTAGGGTGCTTTCCAGAATCAACTCCAAATGGATCAAAGACCTCATAATCAAAGCAGACACAGTGAAAACATTACAGGATGGAATAGGAGAAACCCTAGGTCTCCTTGGCACAGGCCGAAAGTTTCTTAATAGAGACCCGGAAATACAACAAATCAAAGAAAGGTTGGACAAATGGGATTGCATGAAGTTGCAAAGCTTCTGCATGGCAAAGGACATAGCTAGCAAGATCAATAGATAGCTTATGGATTGGGAGAAGATCTTCACTGGCCATACAATGGACAAGGGTCTCATATCTAAAATATATTTGGAACTCAAAAAATTAAATCCCCCAACAACAAATCCTCAAAGAAACACCTGCCCAATAAACAAGTGGGCGAAAGACTTAAAGAGAAAGTCCTCTGAAGAAGAAAGAAGGATGGCCGATAGACACATGAAGAAATGCTCAACCTCCCTAGCCATAAAAGAAATGCAAATCAAAACATTAAGATACCACCTCACTCCAGTTAGAATGGCTATAATCAAGAACTGTAATAACAAAAGATGCTGGAGGGGATGTGTACAGAAGGGAACCTTACTTCATTGTTGGTGGGAGTGTAAACTTGTTCAACCACTTTGGGAATTAGTATGGAAGTTCCTCAAAAGACTCCACATAGAGCTCCCCTATGACCCAGCAATCCCACTTTGGGGCATTTACCCAAATGTTTACAAACAAGACCACACTAAAGCTACCAGCACAACTATGTTTATTGCAACATTATTTACTATAGCTAAGATATGGAACCAACCCAGATGCCCCTCAGTAGATGAATTGATCAAGAAAATGTGGTATATATACACAATGGAATTCTATGCCTCCATTAGAAGCAATAACATTCCCCCATTCGTTAGGAAATGGAAAGACTTGGAAAAAATTATATTAAGTGAAGTAAGCCAAGCCCAAAGGAACATATGACCCCTGTTTTCCCTTATTTGCAATACTTAGTATATGTATGAGTCAAGCAGAAAAGGTCAAATAAGGTGATGTTAGGAAAATGAACCCTAAGATATGTATTTAAATGTTTTTTTTCTTTCATGCATTTGTTTCTAACGCATTTATGAGATTATTTCTTTGTTGCTTTGTATAACCCTCCCCCACGGTATAACCCCTGCTTTCACTGTATTTGATGTTGGTATAATTTGTGGAGTGGAAGGGGAAAAACCAGTTGTTTAAATAAAGGTACAGTTGGACCCGTTGCAACAATGAGAATTACAAGTTTTCATGTCGAAAACGAACTTTACAAGTTTGGTGGGGGAAGAATTGGCTGGGGGGTCGGGGGGAGGCTGAGAAGGCATGGGAAGGGGAAACAAAGGAGGAGGCTACAAGATAAGATATGATAAGAAATGTACTCATTATCTTGCCCATGTAATTGTAATCCCTCTGTACAGTATTTTCACATTTAAAAAAAATTAAAAAAAAAGAATTAGGGTGCTTTCATCAGTATCACCATTCTTTGAGGAAAGTTTCACAAATCAACAAGTTCACATCTAATGGATTAGTGGGGTGATTTTTTTTCATGGTGGAGGTAGCCATGGGCTTGAACTGAAAGCATGGGTATACTGTTCTAATAACATTTGGTCAAGGCTAGAGCTCTACTACTTGGAGCCACATTTTGAAGGATCTCACAGACATCCAACCAGGACTGGGGTTTAAAGACCCGAGCAGCTAAGATGATGGGTATAAGCCAGGATGACATGGGTAACGCGTGGAGCTAAGTTGAAGTGGTTTAAATGTGGCTAAGTCAGGTTAGTTGGCAGCTGTCAGCACTAGACTCCTAGCTTGCTCTGTAATGAGGTATTTGAAGTTCTGTCCTTCTACAATTGCAGTTATAACATCCTACCTTTTTTGGTGGCAGTCCTGGCGCTTGAGTAAGAACTTATACACTGTCCCTAAGCATTTTTGCTCAAGGCTAGCACTCAATTGGTTGAAAAACAGCAGAAATTCTGCGTTTTTTGTTTATGTGGAACTGAGGAATCAAACCCAGGGCTTCATGCTTACTAGGTGAGCACTCAACCACCGAGCCCCAGGAGTGAACAAGGTATAAAAAGATAGAGATTGATGTATATAAATATTATATACACAAAAAGAGAGGTGTCTGCATATTATTAAATTTTACATAACATTATTACCAATTCATAGGTATTAAATTATGCCTCCATTTAATGATGTGTCCCAGTTAATAATTAATAAAGCATTAATTAATAATTACTCAATATAATTATTGTTTATAATATATGTACATATATCCATACATATAATTAATATTTTATAGAATGAAACAGATGTTTATATATTATTAAATTATGCATCATGTGTTACTACCAATTATTAGGTATTTAATTATGTCTCCATGTAATTTTTATTCTGTTAATGCTTAATCAAATACTAATTATACTTAATGTACATCCTACACTTATTTTGTCTAATTTTATCCTAGAATGATTCACTACTAATTCAATATGATTATCATTAATTGTGACAATTCTTCCACTTATGACATTTTTTACCTTTATTACATCCTATTAAATAGCATATAGATTTGCACACGAATTATAGATCCTACATAACACTAAACACTTTCACAGAAAATGAAAACATGTGTCACACTCGGCTACTCACTCCAAGAATACATTTTTGGCAGTGCTGGGACCTAACTCAGGGCCTAGAAGGCTCAGTTCATGAATGTGTGACTGCCAGCACAGCAGCCTCTAGCCAATTCAGCTGTCAGGTGGTGCCCAGGCCCTGAGATCGAGCCCCGTATGTTGGCTCCAAATTGCGCTTAGTTTAGTTATTCATTTTATTTTTTGTTTTAATCATTTACCATTTATTTTATTGATTGCTATTACACATGGAATATTTACTACATTTATTATATATAATATAGATTTGCCTATGCATGAAACTTTGCATCTGACACCCAGGACTTTTACAGGAAAGGAAAACATGTGTCACCATGGGCTTCTTACTGCAAAGTTCAATTTTTGTGAGTGCTGGCATATGAACTCACAGCCTACAAGGCCCAATTCATGAATGAGTGAGTGTCAGCACACCAGCCTGGGGCATATGGAGCTAACAAGCTGTTCCCAGCACCTGAGATCAAGACCCAAGGGTTGACAAAATAAGAACAGACATGCAGATGGTAGTACAGAAATAAATATGGATCTTTATAGAGTGTCAGATATGTCTATACATTATTTAGTTATATAGACTACATTCCTACAAATTCTTGGGTATTTATTATGCGACCATGTAATTAATATTTTTGTTTTCATCCTTAATTAATTTTTAATTAAATTAACCACTCTCCTGAAACAATTGCGTCCATGTAATTAATAGTATTCTCTTAATGTGTCCAAAAATATTCATTAAATCCATTGGCCTCCTAAAATGGGTCTCTAATTTTATAATAAATTCGTTGAGGAACAACGAATTGAACCTTGACATCCATAACCTTCCATCAGTATTCCTGTGAATAGGAATCAGACTTTTAGGATCTCTCTCCATTGGTGGGGGTCAGGACCAGGCTTCAAACACAGGGCCTATGTTGCCGTGTTGGCCTATGGCTTCCCTGGAAGCCTGCCAGCTTTCAGCAATACCAGGTTACCAACACTTTTCAGCTGTGTCATTCAGACCCAGGATGGTCACCTTGAAAAGAAAACAAATGTAAAACCGGCAGCCATCTGCAAGTTGCTGGGTTTTTTTCTGTGTCATTCTATTTTTTTTTTCTTATCAGCCTTTGAGGCCCAGGAACCCAGGTTCGGCTGAGTGTCCAGTGGCTGCAACCCAGCCTAGAGTGATCAAAGCTGAGGCAGAGTTGCCACGCCCTGAGTTCAAGCCTTGTGCTTGACAAAATAAAAATAAATACATACATACATACATACATACAAACATACATACATACACAGACATACATTAAAAATATTTAACAATTATGAGGCTCCTTGGCCTGAAATTCATGCCATTTTTTCTATCAGGCCTGGGATTTGAACTCAGGGTCTGGGTAAATCTGCAGCACTGTGGGGGATGGGGAAGCTCACCGTGCTGGAAGACAATAAATTCAGGCCTGTTCCCAGGGGCTGAACTCAAGCCCTAGCACTTGAAAAAATAATATTCATAATTTTAAATTCATGATTTATATTTACATACACATGTTTACTGCATATTGCAGTTAGTGTAGTTAATCATTTTATTTTGTGTTTTATTTATTTTTTATATATTTTGTAGAGTATGATTACATGTATAACATTTTTTACATCCTATTACATAGGACATAGATTTGCCTATGCATTATACATCATTCCTTAGACATAGGACCTTCACTGATAAGAAAAAGAAGTGGGACAATTGGCTTCTTCCACAAGGATTAAGTTTTCGGTAGTTCTGTGATTTGAACTCTGGGCCTAGAAGGCCCACTTCATGATTGGATCAATGTTAGCACACCAGTCTGATGCAAATGAAGTTGTCGGGCAAATTTGAGGACCTGAGATCAAGCCATAGGATTGGTCAATATATAAACAGATAGATGTGTAGATTCAAGTGTGGGTGTATTTACATATGCATATGCATCTATAAATAAATTTATACAGAGACAGATAGACATTTATGTAGATTCTAGTGTAGAATTCCATATAAAGAGTGATGTCTATATCTTATTTTTACATATTCTATTACTACCAATGATTTAATCTAAAATTATGCCTCCATTAATTAATCACGGAGGAGACTTAATAAGGTATTAATTAAATTAATAAATGACCTATATTTATTGCATACAATCTTATACTAGAATGACCAACTAATTAGTAATTCAATTAGTACATTAGGAACATTCCATTATTGTTGTTATAAATAGGAACGAGTTCTCTAGGACCGTCAGCTGTGTATTTGGTAGTCCCAGGATCAAACTCAAGGCCTAGGTGTCTGGGTTGGGCTCAGGCTTCACTGACAGGCCACCAGGCTTTAGCCATGCAAGGGCACGTACAATTTTCAAGCTGAGTCATTGAGACCCAGGATGGTCACAGTGCTAAGGAAACAAAGGTAAAACTACTGTGTAAAAGTTCCTGGTTTTTCCTCCTCCATCTTGGTTTGTTTGCCAAAAGCTGGGAGTTGAACTCGGGTGCTCGGACCCCTGGATCATCTGTGGGCGTAAAAGCTGCACCCCAGTCTAGGGTAATCAAGGCTGAGGTAGAGTTGTGATGACCTGAGTTTAAGCCCCGTGCCTGTATCCCCCAAAAAGTTAAGATCCTGGTTAGGAATTTGAGCCATTTTATCTGCCAGACCTGGGATTTGAAATCAGGGACTAGGTAATTCTGTTGTGCTCTGGGTGAAGTGGAAGCTAACCTCCTGGAAGAAAAAAATTCAGGAGCATTTCCCAGCGCGTGAATTCCAGCCCCAGAACTTTCAAAAATAATATTTATAAACAAGTATAATGTATATCATATATATGTATTTGCATAGTTATTACATATTGCACCTAGGACACAATATTTCCACAGAAAGGAAAACAGGTCAACTCATCTATTGCCTTTGGCACTGCTGGGATTTGAACTCAGGACATGGAATGCCCAATTCATCAAGGGGTCAGTGTAAGCACAGCAATCTCGAACAAATTCACTGCCAGGCAGTTCCCAGCACCTGAATTATAGTCACAGGAGTGGCCAATATATAATTAGATAGATGTGTAAATTGCTGCAAATACATATATATATACATATATATAGACAGAGAGAGAGAGAGAGAGAGAGAGAGAAAGAGAGAGAGAAATAGATGTATATATATTCCACTGTATATTTAAATATATAAATAAATTTATAGAACGTGAGATGTCTGTATATTATTAAATTACATGTAATATATTACTAATTATTATTAGGTATTAAATTAAATTAATATTAAATTATTAGATATTAGGCATTAAATTATGCCTCAATTTAATGGTGTATCATAGATCAAGGCACAATAAAGTGCTTTCTTGTGTAAAAGGAGCTCAGGGACAATGTCTACCCTCATAGTTCAAGCCTCAGGACCTGCACTAAAGAAAAAAGAGCCAGTAACGCCATGTGTCTATGTATGTATGCATGTATTTCTATTAGTGAACATCCAGAGTCGTTATGAAGAAAGGCACCCAACTAAGAAATTTGCTTTAAATAAAATGATGTTATAGCAAAGAAAGTGCTTTCAAGACAGTGCATGTTCCTATTAAAAAAAAATTAAGACCCTGGCTTGGAATTTGCACCATTTTTCTGGCAGTCCTAGGAATTGAACTCAAGGTCTGGGTGACTGTGGGAAGGGGAAACTCACCGTCGTTGAAGCAAGAATTTCAGATCAGTTTCCAGGGACTGAATTCAAGCCCCAGCACTGGAAAAGATATTCATACATGAGATCTATTTACATACATGGTTTTACTCCATATGATGTTTATTACCCTTATTTATTTTTTATTTATTTTATTTAGTATTATTACATATATAACATTTATTTCATTTATTACATGTTATCACATGGATTTATTTGCATATGGATTATACATCATACTGAGACCCAGGACTTTCACCATGAAGGGAAAAATGGGTCGAAATTGACTTCAGACTCCACATATAAACTTTTGACCATGCTGGGATTTGAACTCACAGCCCACAATGCCCAATTCATGAATGGGTCAGTTGTAGAACAAAAGCCTTTGGCAAACTGAGCTGCCAGCCAATTCTGAGGACCTGTGATCAAGCAATAGCAGTGGCAGATAGATAGATAGATCGATAGATAGATCGATAGATAGATAGATAGACAGACAGACAGACAGATGTGTAGTTTGCTATATATATGAGAAAAAATGTAAAGATATTAAATTATATATATTACGAATTATTAGTTATTAAATCATGCTTCCATTTAGTGAAGTATCATGTTTGAATACTTATTAAAGCATTAATCTAAAAGTAGTCAGTATTCCTTAATTAGGAGAATCATACCATGGTGCTAGAATGGAAGACATAATCCGATACTTTTTGTGTGGCATTCTATAAGAGAATCATGAACTAAGTGCAAATTTGTTACTTTTATAACTTTTCCATTAAGCATTCCCATAGATAGGAATGATTTTCTCTAGATCTCCCTCCATTTGTAGATGGCAGTCCTGGCATTCGAACTCCAGGCCTGGGTATTTTACTTCGAAATGCAAACCATTAGAATGACACTGTGAAGATTTCAGATTGTCACTATGAATGAAAAGAATGAGAAGAAAAGAAAGCCAGATGTCAGTGGATCCTGCCTGTAATCCTAGCTCTTCAGGAGGCTGAGAGGTAGAGAATGTCAGTTTGAATTAAGCCAGAACAGGAAAGTCTACCACACTCTCCTTTCTGAGGGATCACAGGAATACAAAATCCCCATGAGTGGGGCTATGGCTTAAGGGCAGATCGCTACCCTTGAGCAAAAGGAGCTCAGGGACAGTGCCTAGGCTCATAGTACAATCCCTGGACAAGTAAAAAAAAAAAGTCAGTAACTCTATGTCTCTCCACGTATGTATGCATGGATTTCTATCGGTGATGGTCCAGAGTCCCTATGATGAAAGGCATCCAGCTAGGAAATTTGTTTTGAATAGAATGATTTCATATCACTGAGAGTGCTTTCAAGACAGTGCATGTTCCGAGGCTCACCTCGCTTTTCCCATTGTAGCCTGAGGTTTTCTCTGCACCAGGGACTGCTGGAGGAAGTCTGCCTTATTGTTGGAACAGGCAGAAAAAAAGGCCTCACTCCTGTACAGCTATGTAACAAAAAAACTCCTTCCAGTCCAATTAGTGAGAAGGAGTGTGGGGAGGCTCTGAAGGCCAGGAGAAAAAGCCCTCTTTGTACCCCCATGCTATCTCTCTCCCCAGTGCTGTTTTGACAGGAAGCTTTCTTTTGTGCCACCTCTTGTGGCAGGCCAAGTTTCCTGCACTTATCCTGTCTTCATTAGATTATGTTCCAGTGTTGAAATAACCTGCTACAAATAATTCAAGGGTCCTTCTGCCAGACATCTAGGGAACTGAGCCTAATGAAATGACTCATTATTGGCAATGGTGCCTCCCTAGGTTTCTGGAAGCTTGCTAAATCTAAGCACATGTGTAATATCACAATGCTTCCTGTCATCTAGGACTGGTGAAGCTCATCAGGTTTTGAAACGTATGACTTCTCCTAGTAGGGCCCTGGGTGGCTAGGTTTCATGGTTGAACACAGGACCTGGGTGCTGACCATGAGTTCAGAGCAGAAGCTTAGTGCTTTGCCATTTGGTGTCACAGCTTCACTTCTGGCATCTGTGTGTGTGTGTGTGTGTGTGTGTGTGTGTGTGTGTACATGTATGTGTGTTCATTCACTTGTCCTGGAGCTTGAACTCAGGACATGAGCACTGTACTTGAGTTTCTCCTGTGCAAGGATAGTACTCTACCACTTGAGCCATACAGCTTCTTCAGGCTTTTTTCTAGTGATGTGGTACTAAGGGATCAAACCCAGGGATTCATATATGCAATGTACTCTACCACTAAGACACATTCTCAGTACTCCACTTCAGGTTTCTTTTTTTCTTTTCTTGGAAGTTGGAGGAATTGAAGACTAGGCCTGGGTGCTGTCCTTGAGCTCTTCAGCTAAAGCCAATCACTTGAGCTACAGCACCCCTTCAGGTTTTTGGTGAGTCACTATAGAGATGCATCTCAAGGAATTTTCTGCCCAGGCTGGCTTTGGACCGTATTCCTCAGCTCTCTGCCTCCTGAGTAGCTAGGATGACAGGCACGAGGCTTCCACCTCAAGTTTCTACATGGTGAATAGGAGATAAAAGTCTCATGGGATCTTTTGTGTCTGGGATAGTTTTGAACCCAGATCATCAGATCGCACCTTCCTGAGTAGGCAGGATGACAGACCTTAACTACTACACGCCTAGACCATAACACTCTGTTGCAAGAGGATCCTTGGCTCCACGTGGTTGGGTGCTAACCATGATCCCAACAGGTGTCAGTGGCTAGGGCCCTGAATTTAAGGCTGATTTCCAAGTTGTCTGCAAGAGACAACTCACTAGAGTTAGGTACATACATAATTTTGGCCTTGACATGGGGATATATCTGAGCCACAAGTTTCTCATCTGCACAATCATCTTACTTGTGGAGCTTTTACAAGACCCAGGTGAAAAAATGCACCACATGAATGACTCAGCACACAACAACTCATGAATGACTCATCACATAGCTGTATCCCACAAGCTGTCATTAGAATTAGGGTGCTTTCATCAGTATCACCATTCTTTCAGAAACACGTCACAAACAGTCCAAATTTAGATTTTAGAAGAGTGGGGTTTTCTTTGAGGGGAGGGCATCAGCCATGGGGATCACACTGAAAGGATGGGGTACTGTCCTAAGATCTTTTGCTCAAGGCTAGATCTTTACCACTTTGAGCCACAGCTCAGTTTCACAGACTTCCTGCCAGGGCTGGGTTTTAAACCCAGCCCCCAAGTGTCTTGGATGACAGAGGTGAGCAAGCCAGCAGCATCTGGTTCCATGGAGCTGTGTTGCAGTGGGTTACCTCTGGCTAAGTCAGGTTAGATGGCAGCTGTCAGCACTAGACTCCCAGCTTGCTCTTTGATGAGATATTTGCAGCCTTATCCTTATATAGTTGCAGTCAGAACATTCTATCTTTTCTTTTTTCTTTCTTTTTTTTTTTGGTGCCAGTCCTGGGTCTTGATTAAGGGTCTAGACACAGTCCCTAATCTTTTATGATCAAAGCTAGTGCTCAACTGCTTGAGCAACACTACAACTTCTTGATTTTTCTGTGCATGCGGTAGTGAGGAATCTAACCCAGGGCTTTGTATGTACTAGGCAAGCACTCTACCACTCAGCCCCGGTAGTGACAAGTGTATAAACAGATAAATGTTTAGATTGGTAGATAGATAGATAGATAGATAGATAGATAGATAGATAGATAGATAGATAGATAGATAGATAGATAGATAGATAGATAGATGTAGATATAGATGTAGATGTAGGTGTATATAATGAGAGATGTCTGTATATTATGAAATTGTATATACGATATTACTACCAATTATTGGCAACTAAATTATTACTTCCTTTTTTAAGAATCATGATTGAATACATAATAAAGTATTAATTAAAAATTAGTCAATGTAGTATATTGTTTATAATTTTATAATATAATTGTACATTAACTACTAATGTAATTGTTACTTTTACAACATTCCATTCATACAGATCTATATTGGAAAGCATTTCTTAGAATCTCCTGCCATTCCTTAGTGGCAGTCCCGGGATTCGATCTCCATGCCTAAGTTGCCAGTTTCGGCTTGGCTTCCCTAATAGCCATCCAAACATCAGCATTATAAGGTCATGTATAATTTCTGGGCATTGTCATTTAGACCCAGGATGGTCACAATACAAAGGAAAAAAAAATGTAAAACCACCTGCTTGAAATTTTGAGTTTTATCCTTCTCCTTTTTATTTTTTTATTTTTTGCCAGCCCAGAGCTTTGAACTCTGGTCCTAGCATCCGAGGATCGGCTGTGGCAGAGATGCCAAGACCTGAGTTCAAGCCCAGTGCTTGGCCCAAAACAACAACAGCAACAACAACAACATAATAATAATAATAAATAAAGCCTTGGTTTTGAATTTCTACCATTTTTCTGGCAGGTCTGGGATTTAAACTCAAGGTCTGGGTAATTCTGAGGCACTGTGGGTGAAGGGGAAGATCACTGTCCTTGAAGACAAGCAATTCAGACAAGTTCCCAGGGCCTGAATTGAAGCCCCAGAACTATAAAAAATAATACTCATATATGAGATCTATTTACATACATGGTTTTACTCCATATGACAAGTATTACTCTTATTTATTTAGTATTATTGCACATATATCATTTATTTTATTGCATCATATCACATATACTGAGACCCAGGACTTTCACAGAGAAGGAAAAACATGTGTCAAATTCGCTTCTTACTCCATGAATAAATTTTTGGCCATACTGGGATTTTAACTCACGACCTACAATGCTCAATTCCTAAATAGGATCACAGTCTTAGCACACAAGCCTCGGTCAAACTGAGCTGCCAGGAAGTTCTGAGGACCTGTGATCAAGCCACAGTAGTGCCATATATATATATATATATATATATATATATATATATATATATATATATATATATATATATACAGAGAAAGAGAAAGAGAAAGAGAGAGAGAGAATGTGAGGATATTATTAAATTATATATATAATTACCAATTATTAGTTATTAAATTATGCCTCCATTTAATGAAGTATCATCACTGAATACATATAAAAGCATTTATAAAAAATCAGTCAATATCCTTAATCATACCATGGTGCTAGAATGGAAGATATAAATTCAATAATTTTTGTGTGGCACTCTAAAGTAGAATCATGAATTAACTGCAAATTTAATTGTAAGTTTTATATCTTGCCCATGTAATTTTAATTCTTCTGAATGGTATTCTCACAATAAAAAATTATTTCTTTTATAACATTCCATTCGAATTCACATGAATATGAATGACTTTGTCAGGATCTCCCTCCATTTGTGGGTGGCAGTTTTAGCATTCGCATTCCAGGCCTAGGAAGTTTACTTCGAATGCAAACCATTTGGCATGAAGATTTCAGATTGTCGTGAAAAAAAGAATAATAAGAAGAAAAGAAAGCCAGGTTGTTAGAGGCTCCTGCCTGTAATCCTAGCTCCTTTGGAGGCTGAGATGCCAATTTGAATTCAACCTGGGCAGGAAAGTCCACAACACTTGTATTTCTTAAGGTTTCACAAGAAAACAAAACAAACAAACAAAAATAAACCTGAGTGGTTCAAGTTCTAGAGCACTACCTTTGAGCAAAAGGAGCTCAGGGACATGGCTTGGATGATGGGCATTCAGCAGGTTGCCCATGCTCAGGCCCCCAACCTGGGCAAGCTGGAACAAGTCCCCGGAGAGTACTAAGTCTGAGCAGGCAGCTTGAACAAATCATCCTTCCCTGCCATTTAAAAATTGAAGGCATGAAGGCTTTGCCTCGGCTGGTGTGTGCAACTGGTGATGAGGAATCTATGCAACTCCATTTTACTGAAGACCCCATCTCAGTTTTGCAACCTTTGACCTATTCCATCCACAGACAGATCTGGGAACCCTAGATGCCAGGATGTGGAGATATCTGAAATAGCCTTGCACAGACAATCCTGGGAAGCACAGATGGTGTTTGCTTAAGGCAGGATGTTAAGGTATCTGAAAATCCAGAACAGCCCCTCCTGGGGTCTGGGGAACATTATCTAAACCAGACAACCTTCAGTTTAGCACATATCCTCTTGGGACTTCCCTGTGGTGCAAGCCAACCAGTTTAAAGTACGTCATACGCCTTGATCTAACCAACAAATTGTTTCTGGTCCTTTCCCTCTTTGTAGTGTGCCAATCATAATATAGAGTTATTTTATGATTTTCCCACAGTGTGTAGTGATTTGATAGAAGATGCTATGATGTATGCAAAGTCCCTGCCTTCGCTAAAAAGTGAATAAAAGGTGCTGTTACCCTTGGTTGCTGCTATGTATGTCTGACGGGACCAAGCTTGAGCTTGCAATAAAGACTACTTTGCTTTTACATTGGTGACAGTCTCTGGTGGTTTTTTGGGTAAAGATTTCTGAATTTGGCTTTACAGTATGTGCAACAGGTGCATTATAATCTGGCTGAGGTGTCCCATCAGGACACCTAGCAGCCAACCACTGCCTCCAGGGAAACCTCAGTTCCTAGGCTGTAGGAGTTGTCGAAGTTTGTGGCTCCATATCCTCTATCCCTCTGTAGTATGTGAGCCTAGACCTCTGGGGTCTAGTGGCCATCACTCATTCATCATTCCTCAGGCTGGTCCCAAATCCTGACAAAGATTGGAAATAGCCAGTGATTTCTGTGCCAAAATGGGTAATCCAATACATCCCACTGTCATAGTTTCTTTTAGAAGTGAGCCTTGGGCTGCAAATGTGGCTTACTGGTACAGTGCTTACTTAGAACGTACAAAGCATTGGGTTCGATTCCTCACTACCACAGAAACAGAAAAATCCAAAAGTACCACTGTGCTTAAGTGATAAAAGTGCTAGTCTTGAACAAAAGCAGCTCAGGAACATGCCCAGACCCTGAGTTCAAGCCCCATGATAGGCAAAAAAAAAAAGAATTGAGCATGGTGAGTCATATTCTTCTGGGACTTAGAGGAGGGCCATTATGGGTAAGAGGTAGACGGCAGGTGCTGGTGGTTCACCCCCGTAATCTTAGCTACTCAGGAGGCTGAAATCTGAGGATCCCAATTGCAAGCAAGAAAGTCTATATGAGACTCTTTTCTCCAAATAAACAACAAAAAGGCCAGAAGTAGAGTTGTGGTTCAAGTACTACAGTGCTAATGTTGAGCACAAAAGCTCAGGCATACCGTCCAGGACATGAATTCAAACACAGGACTGGTGTGCGCACGTGCGAGCATGCACGAGCGCTCACACACATACACACACACACACACAAGATAGAGCATTTGCCAGTCAGCCTGCACAAGTTCCATCTGTAGGAACTCAATATTTAAAATAAAAGGGGGGGGGAGAAGGGAAGAAAAGACTTGCTCCAGGAGGTGATAAAACCAGTGCCAAAATTCCACATGAGCTCTAAGATGTGGAACAGGACAGAGAGCCTCAGGCAGAAGGTACAGCATGGGCAAAGGTCCTGAAGTGTGCTGTAGAGCATGTGGTGTGGGTGGAGTGAATGTTCTGTGGCTTCAGACAAGTCTGGCAGAATACTCAAGGATGGGACAAGGTTTACACTTGAGTCACAGGTAGGACAGAATGCGGCCCAGGGGAAGATTAGCTTGTCTTTTTATCATGCACCCCAGTCATTTCCTGTGGCTGGAAGCCTGTTTTTCACAGCTCATGACCCTACGGCCTCCTTTGCATGGAGGAGTTAGGGCAAATGCAGGGAAGAACTCATGCTTAAGAAAAGCTTCTAGCCCATTGCTACTAGTGGCTCAACCCCTGTAAATCCTAGCTACTCAGGAGACTGAGATCAGAGATCGTGGGTCAACGCCAACTCAAGGGAGGAAAGGTAGTGAGACTTTCTTGCCGATGAACTAACAAAAGCCAGAAATGGAGCTGTGGCTTAAATGGTAGAGTGCCAGCCTTAAGGGAAAAAAGTTTAGAGACCACAGGCTAGACCGCGGGTTCAGACCCCAGTACTGGCACAGAAAAAATAAAGGAAAACTTTCAGGAGCTCCTAGTTCACTGTGGTGAAAGGCCAGATCAGCTGGGTGCTGGTGGCTCATGCCTCTTCTCCTAGCTCCTCAGGAGGCTGAGTGAGATCTGAGGATTGCCGTTCAAAGCCAGCCTGGCAGGAAAATCCGGGAGACTGATCTCCAAGAACCACCAGAAAACTGGAAGTGGTGCTGTGGTTCAAGTGGTAAGCTGAAGTGCTGGAGGAAAGTGCCCAGGCCCACAGTTCGACCTCACACTTTGGCTCTAGGCAGAGTACTTTCCAGTGGGCTCCTGAGGGTCTCCCAATGTCTAGATGTCCTACAAGTCATGAGAGCAGCCTCCTTGGAGGCCTTTGCATAGAGTGGGCCACAGTACCAGAGAAGTATCGAGCCTTGTGGCACAGAGGTCATTGACCAGGTCATCAGAATAGCATCTGTCATGAGAGCAGTGTCGATCTGAGCACTAAATCGAGGTCTCAGACAATGGTTCTGGGCCAGGATGGGTAGACCATTTAATGCCCGCTCACACGGGTATCACAAGAATGAGAATTTGTCAGGCACACCTTGTGTGCTGTTGAGTTGGGATCATGAAAGACTTGTAGGCTCAGGAATACAAAGTCGGTTGGCTGCTGTTTATAGCAGATGCTATATCCCAGAAGTCCCAGGGCTGGGAACCCTGCTTTCCTAACCAGTGTTTGGATGGAGGCACAGGTTCTATGGAACTTACTACCATGGCCCAGAACCTTCAGCCCAAGAAGGACTTAGGGAGAAACAACTGATGTCGCTTGAGAGTTTACTATGATTACGCCTCAGGACTGCCCCCAGTTCTAGCTCAGCTTATCATTACCACCTTCCTGTGTGTGTGTGTGTGTGTGTGTGTGTGTGTGTGTGTGTGTGTGTGTGTGTGTTTGCACGTGTACATGCCTGCATCTTGGTAGTAGAACTTGAACTCAGGGGTTCTGGGGTTCTGTCCCTCCATTTTTTCATTCAAGGATAGCACAGTACCACTTGAGCCACAGCTTTTCTTCCAGCTTTCGGGTGGATTTTAGTAGAGGAGAGTTTCACAGACGTTTTTTCTTGCTGGGATGCCTCTGAATGTCAATCCTCAGATCTCACCCTCCTGAGGGAGCTACGAATATAACAGCATGAGCCAGAAGCATCTGGCCATGCTTTCCTTCTTGGATAAAACAGACTACCTGTCTCCTAGCTGAGGACCCATCTACAGCTATCCCTCCTATCCCTCCCCCTCCCCCTACCCCTCCAGGTTTCAAAGAAAACATACCTTCCCCTGAGGACAAAGAAATAGAATACATTGACAGGTTTGAGTTTATGTTCTCCACACAGTCAGCGGCTGCTGGGAGCTGATGTAAAGATCAGAGATGTAGGCCAGCAAGTAGACAGCTGTTAGAACAGAAGAGAGTATGAAAAAACATCCATGCAGCTGGATGTCAGTGGCTCATGCCTATAATCCTAGCTACTCAAGGATGACACTGGAGTATCAATCAAGATTCAAAGCTAGCCTAGGAAGACTCTTATTTCCAATGAATCACCAAAAAGCTGCAAAGCGGAGCTACTATAGTTCAAGTGGTACACAATCAACCTTGTGCACACAGGCTAAAGTTACCACCTAGGCTCTGAGCTCAAGCCCCGGTCACCTAGGCTCTGAGCTAAAGCCCCTGTAAACATACACACACACACACACACACACACACACACACACACACACACACACACACACACACACACACACACACACACACACACACACACACACAACATATGCATGCAAAATCAGAGATTTCTACAGTGCAATAATTGGGTATTCTCTACCTTTTCCCCTAGTGGCTGTTGGATTAGGAGTTTGATGCATACAACACCACCTGGCATCTTTAATTTTGGGGAACAGAATGGCTAGCAGGTTAGCCTTCCCCCCTCCCAGCTCCTTGATTGGGTCGTGGTCTATCCAGACCCTTTGGGGCTCCTTTTATAATCTCACCAAGATGCTTTCAAAAGGCCTCACATGCTGGGCACTGGTGTCTCATGCCTGTCATCCTAGTTAATCAGGAAGCTGATATCTGGAGGATCACGCTTCCAAGTCAGCCTGGGCAAGAAAGTGTGTGAAACTCTTATCCTGGATGAACCATCAAAACTAAAGAAGTGGCCCTGTGGCTCAAGTAGGAGAGTGCCAGCCTTGAGAAAAAGAGCTCAGGGACAGCGCTCACAGACAACAACAACAAGGAGAGGCATTGCATGTTGGCTTTGGGATTGACCTTGGTTGAACATAATTGGAATTTTCAAGTGTGCCAAGATAAAGCAGTATGTCCTTTAGTCCCGTGCTCCTCCATCTTATCTCACCCGCTGGCCTTGGCCATGCCTCAGGTTAGCATGGCCCTGGTTGGACAGGAGGGCACCAAGGAAGAAGATCCCAGAGCAATCACCTGCCACCTTCCACCCTGCTCACCTTACTGCTTCTGCCATAGACCTTCCTGGAATCCATCCGTGAGGTCATTGCCATCAACATTGTGGTGAGTGGTGGTTCCAGCCTAACTTGGGGCAGTCAGAGTTGGAAGTCAGTCTGGGACTAGGAGCTTCCACCTGGGTGTGGGCTGAGGCCAGGGCTGACATTTTCATCCTGAGCCTTGCAGGGGTGGGGAGACAGTGGAGACTCCACACTGAGTCAGGTAAGATCAGAATCTGGAGGACCCTTGTGTGGGGCAGGCTGTGGGGCTCAGAGGGCCACTGTTCTTGGTACTCCTCTCTTGGGACTCCACTCTCCCTCCCTCATCCCTCAATGGTAAAAGAGAAACTCTAAATAAGGGTGTCAAAGAGGGGGCAGTGGAGTATTTCTGTGTAGACCAGGCTTGTGCTTCATATTCATCCTAGCCCCTACTTCCTTTTTACCTGAGGAATGGCCATATGGGTTTGGGGGCGGGGGTCATCCTAGCTGAGAATGTGGCTCAGTGGTAGAGTGGTTGCCCTAGCATGCCTGAAGCCCTCGGTTCAATTCCACACAGAAGAAGCTGGAAGGGGAGATGGAGCTCAACTCATAGACCACCAGTCTTGATCAAAAATAGCTCAGGGACAGTGGCCAGGCCCTGAGTTCAAGCGCCATGACTGGAAGAACAAATCTTTGTGGAGGCTTTGTTTCCCTTTGAAAACAATCTATTGTTTGTGATAAGCATAACATGGTCCTCTTCCCTCGTCACCAATGGGCCATTAGATGTCCCATGAATTTAGGTCTCTTCCCAGAAGCCTCTGCTCTACCCAGCCCACAGTTTACCCTTCCCATCACCAGGCAGATGAAGGACTAGTGAAGGCCACCTGGCCACCTAGTTCTGGTGGCTGCCGTGGATTTTGAGACTCAGAATGTCACATAGGGTGTCATCATCCCCATCAGCCTACAGAAAAATGGGACAGAGCAATGCAAGCCTGAGTGCAGCAGCTGTAGGCGGCTCTGGATGTGAGACAGCTGCGGCAGGACTTGCTCTGTGGGTGAGTCCTCTACGTGGTAGGGAACCCAGACCTCTCCTCTGGAAGTTTCCACATGGTCTTGAAGTTGCAATTCTTCAAAACCTTTCTGCTCCTCCCTCATTTCACCCAGGAGCCTCAGGCCTCTGAAGCAGCAGCAGAGATGGGGAGCTCAGTCTGTTCCTACATCTGGAGCCCTTTGCGAGGAGTGACAGCAGCTCCTGCAGCTCTCTCTTTTTCTCTGTCTTCTTCTGGGAGATGCACGCACTCATCTTTCTCCAGACACTGCTGATCCAGGATGAACATCTCTCCTTTACATGCCAGGAGTGACTCCTGGATAGAGCGGATATGTGCTAACAGCTGGCTGCATCGATGGTGGAGCTCATCTACTGGACTCTGGAAGTCCACCTCATCAGGCAGATTGTGGACAAATCAGATTTTATTTTTGGATTCCCACGTGTCCCACTTCCATCCTTACACACGCTGTGGTGGCAACACACGGGGCGGGTACCTGTGGTTCCAGCTCTATCTGTCACTGAGCTGTCGGGTAGACCGAGCACCTGCAGCAGGCCTGCCACTCCTGCAGCAGGAGTTACCCCTGTGGATGTCAACCTCCAAGATTGCTTGCAGAATCACATTCCTCTTAGTTTGTGGGATGTCTCCATACTCTGCAATGGGCACATTGGGGATAGTCGCTACCTCACCTTTTGCTTCTCCAGGGCTCACAAGTTTCCCTTCCCCAGGGAAAGCTTCCTGCTCCGCTGGGCAGGCAGGCACTCATTCTGTGGTCTGGTTGCTTCCAGGTACTTGAGAGTGTCCTGCCACTTTGTGGGCACCAACTGGTCCCCCCAATTGGTCGGGCCTTGCTGCACTTGCTAAAGCTGCTCCAGCAGCTGGGTCTGCCTCTGCAGGTGCTGTTGCAGGGCCTACTTCTCAGAACTCTGCCACTCATTGGAGGTGATGTGCTGCTCACAGTTGCCTCTGAGCTCCTGAAGCTGGGCCAGGGACTGCTCTTGCTCCTCCTGCAGCTCCCAAGCCATTTGGCTCTCTCTCTCAGCCACCTCTTTCCATTCCTCTATCTTCTCCTCTGAGTGCTACAGCTGTTCCTGCAGATGTTTCTTCATTTGCTGCTCTGAGTCCAAGATGCTTGTGTGCTCCTCCTTCTCACCACTCACCCTGTGGAGAGCATCCCACAGCAGGGCCAGCTGTTCCTGTAGTTGTGGGTCGCACACACATGAGCATCATGGGGTCTGGGGGATCTCCTGCCAATACTCAGCTTTGTTCACCAGTCTTTGCAGTTGCTTCCACTGCTCTGCATTCGGGAGATGGAGCCTCTCATTTTCCTGGACGTGGATGTGAAGTTGTTCCACCAGGTTTTTGAACTCCGTCTGCATGTAGGCCTGGGCCTGCAGCTGCCACTCGGCCTGAGATGGTCTTGCGGGTGGCCATGGCTCGGCCAGATTTCTTCTCAGTTCCCCCAGCTCCTTCTCAAAATCCAGCACCTGTCTCACCCCTCCCTCCTTCTTCTCTATAAGTTGGTTCACCTGCTCAGTCAGCCACCAGGCCTCCTCCTTCACGTGGATCTCTCAATTCTCAGGTCCTCCGTGAAGGTGTCTGTCACCAGATTCGCTGCTGTCACCATCCAGCTCAGGTTGTCCAGTAGTCTTTTCAGTACCAACACCCCACTAGTGCTTGTAACTTGCAGATTCTGTTTTCCTGTTGCTCCTCTAAGTCCAGAGTGCTTCCAGCTTCTCCTGCAACTCTGTGTTCATTTGTTCCAGGTCATAGAAACTTCTGATCTTTTACTCGAGCTGAAGTGTTACATCATTCAGTTATTCGAAGAACATTTCAGTCTCCTTCTGTGCAGCAGTGACTGCAGAAGCCGCCATCTCCAGCTATGCCATGTGCCGTTCTGTGGTCTGCAGGTAGCTGGTGAGAGCTTTGTGCTTCATTTCTCTGTCATTGGCCACGTGCGGCATGTGGGCCGGTGCTGACTGTAAATTGCTTACTGCCAAAACAGACCTCTGTATGAGTGGCTTGTGGATCTCTATCTCTGTTTTCAGTGAATTGTGCACCTCTGCACAATTCTTCTCCCTCTCTTTCTCTCATCAATCCTGCAGGTCTGATTTTTCTTGCTTCGACTCATTGAACCATGACATTAATAACAATCCATCGTTATGCCTATAGATCGGAACGAGTCTCTTAGGATCTCCTGCCATCCGGAAGTGACATGAATGAGATTTGACTCTAAGGCTACATTGCCCTGTTGGACCATGGCTTCCCCAATAGCCTGCCAGCCTTCAGCAATACAAGGTGAAGTAAACATTGGAGCCATGCCATTTAGACCTAGATGGTCATGGCGCAAAAGGTGAAAAGGCCATCCCCCCACTTTTATTCTGACCCAGATGGTCATGGTGCAAAATGTAAAAACACCATCCCACCACTTCTTTTCTGTGCATTCGCCCATCCCCGGCAAGGCCTGGAGGTATAGGATCCCATTATCAGCTGTTGTTCCAGTGGCTGCACCCCAGCCTAGGGTGATGGAAGCTGAGTCAGAATTGCCATGACATGAGTTCAAGATCTTGCTTGGCTATATAATATATATATATGTAATATATATTATATATATATATTACATATATATATATATATATATATATAAACATCAAATACAGTGAAAGCAGGGTTATACAGTTGAGGAGGGGAAAGGAAAAAAAACAAATAGTTTAAATAGGAATACAGATGGACCCATTGCAACAATGAGATGTACAAGATGTTATGTGGGAAAACGAACTTTACAACTTTGGTGGGGAGTGGATTGGGTAGGGGGGTGAGGGGGATTGGAAGGGATGGGTAGGGGAAACAAAGTAGGAGGCAACAATGCTTGATAAGAAATGTACTCATTATCTTGCCCATGTAATTGTAACCCCTCTGTACGGTATTTTCACAATAATAAACAAACAAATAAACAAACAAACAAATAAATAAATAATTTTTAAAAATCTCCCTGGCTTACAATGGGTCCTGTTTATTCTGCAAGGCTTTGGATTTGAACTCAGGGTCTGGATTACTCTGCAGCACAGTGACGAAGGGGAAGCTCACCATGCTTGAAGACAAGAAAGTGAGGCCTGGTACTAGGCCTGAATTCAAGCCCCAGCCCTGGGAAACATATTATTTAAATACATTGTAAAGGTAGGATTTGTACTTCCCTATAGATGTTTAGTCAATATCCTGTTTGTTGTGGTTATTTATTTTATTTCTGTTTTATTCATTTATTTACCATTTATTTTATTCACTGTGATAACATACATTCCATTTATTATATTGATGACCCCCTATCACATAGTATCTAGATTTGTAGACATGTTCTCCATCATGTCTGACACCCAGGACTCTCAGAGAAAAGGAAAACAGGTGTCACACTTGGCTTCTTCCTCCACAATCCAATTGTTGGCAGTGCTGGGATATGAACTCAGGGCCTAGCAGACCCAATTCACGAATGGGTGTGTCAACATGGCAACCTCTAGCCCCGGAAGCTGCTAGGCAGTTCCCAGACCCTGAGATTGAGCCTCAGGGGTGGACAAAATAGCCATACATTTATAGGCAGATGGTAGTATACCAATAAATGTATATTTGTATAGAGTGCCAGAGACATCTACCTAGGATTCAATGACATCAACTACGTTCCTACCAACTCTTGGGTAGTTATTATGCCGCCATTGAAGGAATAGGATTCATTTCATGCTTAATAAATTATTCATTAAGATCAATCAGCATCCTCGGATAATTGCATCTAATGTTAGTCTCAATCATGTTTGCTCACATTCTGTAAGCATTCCCATGCATAGGAACAAGTCTCTTGGGAAATCCCCCCATTGATAGGTGTCAGGACCAGGACTTGAACTCAGGGCCTACATTGCTGCATAGGCCTATGGCTTCCCCCATAGCCCAATAGCCTTCACCAATGCAAGGTGAATTACCCTTTGTATGTGTGTCTTTCAGACCCAGGATGGTCACTGTGGAAAGGAACAAATGGTAATAAATAGATCCTGTGGCTTTCTTTCTTTCTTTCTTTCTTTCTTTCTTTCTTTCTTTCTTTCTTTCTTTCTTTCTTTCTTTCTTTCTTTCTTTTATTTTTTTTTCTTTCTTCCTTCCTTCCTTCCTTCCTTCCTTCCTTCCTTCCTTTCTTTCTTCCTTCCTTCCTTCCTTCCTTCCTTCCTTCCTTTCTTTCTTTCTTTCTTTCTTCCTTCCTTCCTTCCTTTCTTTCTTTCTTTCTTTCTTTCCTTCTTTCTTTCTTTCTTTCTTTCTTTCTTTCTTTCTTTCTTTCTTTCTTTCTTCTTTCTTTCTTTCTTTTTTCTTTCTTTCTTTCTTTCTTTCTTTCTTTCTTTCCTCTCTCTCTCTCTCTCTCTCTCTCTCTCTCTCTCTCTCTCTCTCTCTCTCTCTCTCTCTCTCTCTCTCTCTCTCTCTCTCTCTCTCTCTCTCTCTCTCTCTCTCTCTCTCTCTCTCTCTGTCTGTGTGTTTGTGTGTATTTTCCTGCAAGACTTCAGGGCCTAAGATCCCAGGATCGGGTATAGTCCCATGGCAGCCGGCCACCCTGAGGTGATTGAAGCTGAGGCAGAGTTACCACAAACTGAGTTCAAACCTTCCTTGGCATTATCATCATCATCATCATCATCATCATCATCAAGCACCCTGGCTCAGAACTCGTACAATTTTTCTGCCACAGCTGGGATTCCAACTCAGGTCTGAGTAAATCTATAGCACTGTGGGGGTAAGTGAAGCTCAGTATCCTTGAAGACCACAATATCAGGCCAGGTTGCAGCGCCTGAACTGAAGCCCCATCACTGGCAAAAATAGTATACCCACCTACTTTTCACATAGGATCTCTATTTACATATATGTGTGGAATGCATTATGCATGCAGTGTAGTTACTCTTTTTTGTCATTATCTGAAATTTTTTATTGAAAATACTTTACAGCAGGGTTACAATTACATGGGCAAGATAACGAGTACATTTTTTTATCAAGCATTGTAGCCCCCTCCTTTATTTCCCATTCCCATCCCGTCGTATTCTCCCGCCGCTCCCACACCCAATCCTCTCAGCTCCCCCACCCCACAAAAAGTTGTAAAGTTCGTTTTCGAAATAACGACTTGTAAATCTCATTGTTGCATTGGGTCCACCTGTATCCCTATTTAAACGATTTGGTTTTCCCCTTCCCCTCCACAAATTATACCGACCTCAAATACAGTGAAAGCAGGGTTATACTGTGGGGGAGGGACATACAAAGCAACACAGAAATAATCTTACGAATGTGTTATAAACAATTGCATGAAAGAAAAAAAAACATTTGAATATCTTAGGGTTCATTTCCCTAACATCACCTTATCTGACATTTTCTGCTTGACTCAGACACATACTAGATATTGCAAATAAGGGAAACCATGGGACCTATGTTTTTTTGGGCCTGGCTTACTTCACTTAATATAATTTTTTCCAAATCTTTCCATTTCCTAGCAAATGGGGCAATGTCATTCTTTCTGATGGAGGCTTAGAATTCCATTGTGTATATATACCAAATTTTCTTGATCCATTCATATACTGAGGGGCATCAGGGTTGGTACCATATCTTAGCTATGGTAAATAATGCTGCAATAAACATAGTCGTGCTGGTAGCTTTAGTGTGGTCTTGTTTGTGAACATTTGGGTAAGTGCCCAAAAGTGAAATTGCAGGGTCATAGGGGAGCTCTATGAATAGTCTTTTGAGGAAGCTCCATACCGCTTTCGAATGTGTTTGAACAAGTTTATACTACCACCAACAATGCAGTAAGGTTCCCTTCTGTCCACATCCCCTCCAGCATCTGTTGTTATTAGAGTTCTTGATTATAGCCATTCTCACGGTGAGGTGGTATCTTAATGTTGTTTTGATTTGCATTTCTTTTATGGCTAGGGAGGTTGAGCAAAACATTACAGGATGGAATAGGAGAAATACTAGGTCTTCTTGGCACAGGCTGAAATTTTCTAAATAGAGACCCAGAAACACAACAAATCAAAGAAATTTGGACAAACGGGATTGCATGAAGTTGCAGATCTTCTGCATGACAAAGGACATTTCTAGCAAGATCAAAAGAAGCCTACGGATTGGGAGAAGATTTTCACTAGCCAGACAGTGGACAAGGGTCCCATATGTAAAATATACTTGGAACTCAAAAAATTAAATCTGCCAACAACAAATCCTCAAAGAAACAACTGCCCAATAAATAAGTGGGCAAAAGACTTAGTTACTCTTTTTATTGTGTGTCTTAGTCATGGATACATTTTGTGTTTTATTGAGTATGCTGACACAAATAACTGTGCCGACATGGATGACAACCTATTCCCATGGCTACAGAGTTGTCTATATAGCATTCTCCATCCTCCCTGATACCCAGGACTTTCAAAGGACAGGAAAACAAGTGGATCAATGGGTTTCTCACACCAGGATTCGTCTTTTGGCAGTATTGGCATTTGAACTCTGATCCTAGCAGGCCCAATTGGTAAAAGGGCCTAAGTGAGGATACCAGCCTGTGAGCAACTAAGGAGCTAGGCCGTTCCCATGACCTGAAATCGAGCCCCAGGGAGGGTCAGAATAGTCCTAAATTAATAATTTAAACATAGGATCTATATTGACATACATGTATGGACAGCATCTTGAGTTCGGTGCAATTCTTCTCCTCCTTAATTTGTGTCTAATTCATGGAGATATTGTGTATTTTACTGAGTATGGTGACAGGTATAACTGTGCTGATATGGATGACAACCTGTTCCCATGGTTATAGGGTTGCTATGAATTCATTCTCCATCCTACCTGAGACCCAGGATTTTCACAGGCGGGGAAAACAGGTGCAATGTCTGGCTTCTGACATCATGATGAATCTTTTGTCAGTGCTGGAATTTGAACTCAGGTCTGGGTAACTTTTGCACAGCGGGGGAAGGGAAGGCTCACCATCCTTGAAGACTAGAATGTCAGGCCTGGTCCAGGGCCTGATTTGAAGCCCAGCACTGGATAAAATAAGAAGCCCACCTCTTTTAAACATAGAATCTCTCTTTACCTACAGGTGTGGTATGCATCTTACATTCAGTGTAGTTATTCTTTTTATTATGTGTCTTTTTGAAGTATGTATTGTGCATTTTATTGAGTATAGGATGACATATATAACTGTGCTGACATTGATGACAACCTATTTCCATGGGGATAGAGTTGCCTAAGCTTTCTTGATTCTTGCCGAGACCCAGAACTTGCATAGGAGAGGAGAACAGGCGCAAGGATTGGCTTCTCACATCAGGATGAACCTTTGGGTAGTGCTGGGATTTGAACTCGGGGCCTAGCAGGCCCAACAGCCAAATGGGTCCACATGAGCCCATCACCTTGTGAGTTACTAAGGAGCTAGGCCATACCCCCAACCTGAAATGGAGCCCCGGGGTCAGGGTAGAGCACAATATTTATCCATTCATAAGCCAAATCTATTATGCCAATAAATACCTATTTAGATTGAGTAGGAGATGTAGTAAGCTGTGTTGGAATCCTGTCTACCATATGAGTACCAATTCTTGGATCTTTCCCAATTCCTCTAATTCCTGAATGTGATTCTTATTGTCACACTTCATGAATGCTTTTTTTAAAATTGTGATTATGTGATTACATAATTTCCCAAATTTCACAGTATTGTGGGATAGTGATGCTCAGTTAAAGTCACAAACACATTCTAAATTTCCTGGAGCAAATTGTCTCTCACGGTCTATAACATTTATGAGTTTTATGAGATTTGCAATACAGTTATTTCTTCCACATTGGGTAGTATGTACATTTCTTTTGTTTTGCATAGCATCAGCTGTTCCCTCTGTCACATTTGTTCCTTCCCTCCCATAGCTGCCATTAAGATGCTTAGTTCATTTTGGTCAATGTCCTGTGCAGCTAATGGATCCTGCTGTTGTATGTTTTTTCCCTGATTCCCTCTATTTCTGAGTCATCTTCCTGGTTCTCTTCCTGTGTACACATATATATCATACATGTGATCAGCAGCATGGGGATATTTAGTAGTGATTCGACCAGATAAGTGAAAGTTCTTTGCTTCTTAAGTCCTGTTAATTTTGTCGTATCAACTAACATTTTGGATTTAACATCCACTTATCAGGGAGACCATGTACCGTTTGTCTCTTTGCTCTTGGCTTACCTCACTCAACATGATTTCTTCTAGCTCCATCCATTTCCTTGCAAATGTCATTACTTTGTCATTTCTAATGGCTGTGTAATATTCCATTGTGTATAGTTAACACAATATTTGGATCCATTCATCTGTGGTGAGACATCTGGGTGTTTCCATATCCTACCTATTGTGAACAGTGCTGCAATAAACATGGAGATTCATGTGTCCTCGTATACTGGTTCCTGTTGTTCAGGATAGATATCTAGAAGTGGTATGATTGGGTCATAAGAGAGGTCAATATTTAGCTTTCTGAGAACCCTCTAGACTGCTTTCCAAAGTGGTTGTATAAGTGTACATTCCCACCAGCAGTGTAATAGGTTCCTCTTTCTCCTTATCCCCTCCAGCATGTGTCGTTGGATGACTTGTGTATGTGGGACATTTTGACTGTGGTAAGGTGGTATCTCATGGTTGTCTGTATTTGCATTTCCTTCACAACCAGGGATGGTGAACATTTCCTCATGTGTTTCCTTGTCATTTTTATCTCTTCATCTGAGAAGTCTGTCTTTAGCTCCCTTGCCCATTTAGTAATTGGTTTGTTAGGTTTGGAGGTTTGGGAGGGATTAGTTTCTTGAGTTCCTTATATATACTGGATATTAACCCCTTGTCTGATATATTACTGGTAAATATTTTTTTCCCAATTAGTTGGTTGCCTTTCTTGCTTGGTTGTGATTGCTTTAGCTGTGCAGAAGCTTTTTATTTTAAGGTAGTCCCATTTGTCGAGTCTCTCCCCAATTTGTTTTGACCCTGGGACTGTGTTCAGGAAGTTCCTTCCTGTGCCTATAATTTCAATTGTTTCTTCTACTCTGTCCTGCAGTAGTTTCAGAAAAGCTGGTTTAATGTTAAGATCTTGAATCGATTTTGAGTTGATGTTGGTGCATGCTCATAAGCTGTGGTCCACTTTCAGTCTTCTGCATGTGGCCGCCCAGTTTTCCCAGCACCAGTGGTTGAACAGGCTGTGTTTTTTCCATTGTATGTATTTGGTTCCTTTTTCAAATTTCAGCTGGCTGTAGGCCTGTGGATTTATTTCTGGATATTCTATTATATTCCATTGGTCTTCGGGTCTGTTTTCATGCCAGTACCATGCTGTCTTTGTTATTATAGTTCTATAGTACAGTTTGAAGTTCGGCATGGATATCCCCTCCATGTTGTCTTCATTCCCTAGAATTGTTTTGGCTGTTCTAGGTCTTTTGTTGTTCCATATGAATTTTTGGACTGTTTTCTCTATTTCAGAGATGTATGTCATTGGGATTTTAATAGGAACTGCATTGAATTTGTATATTAATTTTGGAAGTATTGCCATTTTCACTATATTAAGTCTGCCTATCCAAGAGAATGGGAGGTCTTTCCATTTCCTAGTGTCTTCTGTAATTTCTTTACTTAACTTTTTATAGTTTTCATTAAATAGTTCTTTTACATCTTTGATTAGGTTAATTCCTAAATATTTCATTCTGGGGGAGGTAATTGTGAGTGGAGTTGCTTCATTTATTTAGTTCTCTGCTTGTATATTGTCAGTGTACATGAAGGCAACTGATTTTTGTGGGTTGATTTTGTATCCTGTTACTTTGCCAAAGAGTTTAGGGATGGAGTTTTTGGGATCATGAAGGTATAGTATTAGGTCATCTGCAAAAAGGAATAATTTAACTTCTTCTTTCCCTTTGCGGATCCTTTTAATGTCTTTTTCTTGCCATATTGCCTTCACTAAGGGTTCCAGAACTTTATTGAAGAGGAGTGGAGACAGTGGACATCCTTGCCTTGTTCCAGATTTTAAGAGAATTGGTTGTAGCTTTTCCCCATTAAGTATAATATTGGCTATTTGTCTGTCGTAAATGGCTTTTATTGTTTTAAGAAATGTTCCTTCTATTCTTATTTTCTACAGAGCTTTTAGCATGAATGAATGTTGAATTTTATCAAAGGCCTTTTCTGCATCTGTGGAGATAATCATGTTCTGTGATTCTTGATTTTGGCTCTGTTGATTTGTTGGATTACATTTATTGACTTATGTATGTTAAACCATCCCTGCAACTCTGGGATGCAACCTACCTGGTGGTAGTGTATGATTTTTTTATGTGTTTCCGGATTCTGTTAGCTTGAATCTTGTTAAGGATCTTTGCATCTGTGTTCATCAAGAAAATTGGCCTGTAATTCTCTTTTTTGTTTGGGTCTTTGCCTGGTTTGGGGATGAGTGTGATATTGGCATCCTAGAATGAGTTTTGGATAGTGCACTCCTTCTCTGTTTCTCTGAAGATCTTGAGGAGTATGGGTACTAATTCTTCTTTAAAGGTCTAATAGAATTCTGTTGTGAATCAATCTGTTCCTAGGCTTTTCTTTGTTGGAAGATTTCTGATTGCTTCCTGTATCTTGTTGTAGGATATTGGCTTATTTAATTGATTTACTTCTTCTTTGCTCAATTTGGGCAACTTATATTTCTCTAAAAATGCATGAATTTCTGCCAGGTTTTCTTTCTTTAGAGAGTATAACTTTTGAAAGCTGTCAGTTAAAATTGTTTGGATACCTTGGGTATGTGTTGTGATTTTTCCCGTGGCATCCCTAATCCTGTTAATATGGGTTTCCTCTCTTCTTTTTTAATTAATCTTGCCAATGGTCCATCAATTTTATTTATTTTTTCAAAAACCAGGTTTTTGTTTGGTTAATTCTGCCTATGATTCTCTGATTCTCTAATTTATTAATCTTTGCTCTTAGTTTGGTTATCTGGCTCCGTCTAGTAACTTTAGGTTCCATTTTTTCATGTTTTTCTAGCTGTTTTAGTTGCAACATGAGATTATTTACTTGGTCTGTTTCTATTTTCTGGATGTGGGCGCTGAGGACAATAAATTTGCCCCTCAGGACTGCTTTTGCTGTGTTCCAGAAGTTTCTTTGCGAGGTGTTTTCATTTTCCTTGAGTTGTAGGAATTTTTTTAATTTCTACTTTGATGTCTTCCATTATCCAGGCATTGTGTAGATGTGTGCTGTTCAATTTCCATATATTAGAGTAATTTCTGTGGTATGGTTTGTTATGGAGAACGAGCTTGTTTCCACTGTGGTCAGATAGGATACAAGGTCTTATGTCAATCCCCCTGTATTTGCTTAAGTTCCTTGCATGAACTATGATATGGTCTATTTTGGAAAAAGTTCCATGAGCTGCTGAGAAGAACGTGTACTGTGTTGTTTTAGGGTGAAATACTCTGTAGATGTCAGTTAGTTCCGCTTGAAGTATGGCCACACTTCTTTGCCAGTCCTCTGGTTGGTAGACCTGTCCTTTGGTGAGAGTGGTGTGTTAAAGTTTCCTAGTATTATCGTATTGGAATCTATTTTATTTTGTAAGTTTGAGAGTAAGTGCTTAACATATCTGGGTGCACCAAAGTTTGGGGAATATAAGTTGATGAGGGTAATATCCTCCTTTTGGAGTGTTCCTTGTATTAATATGTAGTGTCCTTCCTTGTCTATTTTTATTGATTTTAATGAAAAGTTTCATTTTGTCAGATATCAGGGTTGCTACACCTGTTTCCTTACTGGGGACATTTGATTGATAGATCCTTTTCCAACTCTTCACTCTGAGTTTGTATGTTTGGCTGACACTTGAGTCTCCTGAAGGCAACAGATGGATGGGTCATGTTTTCTAAACCAATCTGCTGTTCTTTTACTTTTGATTGGCAAATTAATCCTATTAATATTAAGAGATAGTATAGAGAGATGCATTGTGGTCTCTGTCATTCCCTGTGTTCCTCAGTTTTTCTTCTTTTCTTTCCTCCTCTGTTTGCTCAGTTAGACTTCTATTAATGCCTGTCTGGGTACAGGTCCCGGTTTCTGGTTGCTCTCTTCAGGTTGTGTTCCCCCTCTTAGTATTCTTTGTAATGCTGGCTTAATGTTTACGTCTTCATTTAGTTTATCTTTGCTATTAAAACTTTTTATCTCTCCAATGAGAGAGGGTATATCAGTCTGGGTTGGCAGTTATTGGCTCTCAGAGCTCCTATGGTACTTTTCCAGGCCTTTCTTGCATTCATTGTTTGTGTGGAGACATCTGCAATGATTCTAATTTTTTCCTGTTGTAGTATAGTTCCTTCTTCATTTTTGCTGCATGCAAGATTGTTTCCTTATTATTCAGATCTATCATTTTTCATATAATATGTCTAGAAGTGTTTATCCTGGGATCTTGTTTGTTAGGTGTTCTAATACTTCTGTAATGTAGGTAAGATGTTCTTTTTTGAAATGGGGAAAATTTTCACCGATTATTTTGTTGAATTATTATTTATTATCTTGCTGCATTCTCTTGCTTTGATATTCCTCAACTTCATCCACTCCAATTATACAAAGGATAAGTTTCTTGGCACTATTTGCTTGCTCTTGAATTTCCCTTTGGCATAAAGTGATTTTTCCATATCTCTCATTTTTGGGTCCAGTTGGTGTATTCAGTCTTCTGTATCTGACATTCTACATTTCATTTCGTTCACTCTGTTAACTGTGGCTTCCATTGTGTTCACTCTGTTAACTGTGGCTTCCATTGTGTTTTGCAATGAGGAAATGGACTCATTTATGGATTTGATGTTGGTTCTCACAGTACTAATCTCACCTCTTAATGAGGTATGTACTGCCTCTATTTTGGCACTTATCACACTTCTTATTGTGGTATGCACTGCCTCTATTTTTGCGTATACCTCCTGTTTGATATCCTGCATCTCTTTCGATATTTCGTCCCTGTGTTCTTCTAAATTTCTGCTCTATTTCTTCTTTATTTCTTGAGTCATTGCCTCCAGCATCCCTTGGATGTAGCTTTTGTCTTCCATTCCTGCTTTGCTCCCACTAGAGCTCTCCTCTGAGTGGCTGCTGGCTTTTGGGGATAGCTTGCTATTCTGGGTGTTGATAAACCTTGTAATTTTTCTCTGTGATTTTCGCATGGGGGTTCAGGGATTATTAGATACTAATGTGAAATTTTGTTTTGGTCAATATGTGTCTGTCTTTGCATGGTTTCTGTTTCTGTGCAGGTAGAGAGAGTCTGTACCTGATCTTGGTTCTGTTGGGGGCCAACCTCCACCTGTTGGTCTGACCCACATAGGGTTCTCGGCTCTCTGCTGTAGATCACTGCCAGTTCCTGCCCTTGGAAGGGTTGAGCAGCCTAGACTGCTCCTGTTTGCTCCTACAGGTGTTCTTGGCAAGATCGGATGTGCGGAATGCACTCTCCCAGATGCTGGAGTCTGCTATTGGCTCCTGATTGGTTTTTTGTTGTTGTTGTTGGCTGGTTTTGGGCTGGGAGGCTGTCCCTCGGCTCTTCAGCTCAAGGCTGGCACCCTATCATTTGAGCCACAGCACCACTACTGGCACTTTCTGCTTATGTGGTGCTGAGGAATCAGATCCAGGACCTCATGCATCCAAGCCAAGCACTCTACTGCTGAGCCACCTTACCAGCCTGAACTCCTGCCTATTATCAGGTGCTGGTGGACTGTGTTGTCCAATTCCCAGCCTAGAATACATAGGTCAGGTTTTGGTGGGGTTTGGGCGTCTCTTGTCCTGAGCCCCCGGGTCTTTTGCTGTCACAGGTGTGCTTCCCAGAAGGTGCAATTCCCTGTTTTTCTCCCCTCTGCTGAGGCATATGCTCAGCCTCTGACTTCAGTTGGGAGGAGTTGGTGGTGTTGCTCAGGCACCAGATCTCCAGGTCTGGTCACGCCCCCCGGCCTGGGGCATGCCAGTTTGGCCTGTGCTGCTGTGAATACCACTTAGGTTACACAGCTTGGGGTACACACTTCAAATTTCTTCCCCTGTTGGGTGTCTTGACCCAGGGGCACTGTTCCTGGCTTGGGCATTTAAGGTCCCTTCCAGGGGCGCTCTTGCTCAAGATTGGCCAGCTGAGTGTGCTCTGTGGGTTGGTGGAACTCTTGAACAGTTCCCAGTTTTAGTGGGTCCTGTAGTCCAGGTGTTGGGGAAGGGGGTCAGGGTCAGGGTCTGGGGATTCCCACCAGCTCTGGTCTCCCTTGAAGGACACACTGTCCCCTGTGGGGTACTCACCCTGGAGCTAGTTTTTGTTTCTATGTGAGGTAAGTTGTCGGTTGCCATTGCAATCAGAGTTCAGTTGAGGTGGTTGTGGGCTGGGTTGGGCAATGGTGGCTCTGTGGGTTTCTCTTCTGTTTCCGCCTTGGTTGACACTGTTTGTGTCCAAGCTGTGGGATGGACCTCCGGCCTCTGCCTGAGGGGTGGGGGAGGGACCTCCATGCAGGTTCTGAGCACTGGCATTTGTCTCTGTTTGCACTCTCTGGATCAGCACCAGTTTCTTGCAGGTCTTCTGCTGTGGTGTTCTGTGGGCATCCCATGTAGCTCTGGGGCTCCTGCTGTGGGCCCGAGTTCCCAATTCGGAGGTTTCTCCATTCCATGCAATGAGCGGGTCTGACAGCAGTACCTCAAGTGGCTTCTGAATGGGTGATGTGCAGACAGCCCCCTGAGTCTCTGGGATTTCGGCAGCCTCCGTGCAGGTTCTGAAATCTGGGGTTTGTCTCGGTTCGCGCTCTCTGGATCAGCACCAGTTCCTTGCAGGTCTTCTGCTCTGGTGTTTTGTGGGCTTCCCGCTGTGGGGCCAAGTAGCTTTGATGGGTGGAGTCTCTTGCTTGGATGGAGAGTGAGGGATGGGGGTGTGATCTTTGTGCAAGCTCCCGGCTCAGATGTTTCTCCATTCCTCGTGATCAGCGGGTCTGACACTGGTACCTCAGGTGGCTTCTGCTTGGATGATCTGCAAATCATCTCTGTGTGTCTGGGACACTGGCAGCCCCACCAGGCCAGCTGGCCATGGCTTGGTGCACTGCTGCTCATCCAGTAAATGTTGGTGTGGGGTCTTTGCACTCCTCTCTTCTGAAATTCTTTTTTTTTCCTCTTTTTTGTTTTATTCCATCTCCTGTTTTTCTCTGTGTGTTTGTCTATTTGTTGTTGTCAGTCCCTTGGGGAGATTAGGCATTGGAACTCAAACTCTCTTTTTGCTTGGGGAGAGCTGTGGCAGTTCCCTACTGTCCCATCCCCATCTTGGTCCCCCCTTTCATGAACTCTTAATTAAAAATAATCATTGTGCCATATGTCTTGCCTAACATTTCCTATGAGACTCATGCATGAACTAAACACTTCCCTAGGCCTGAGTTCAAGCACCTCATAACATTTATGCACATGTTAAATATATGATTTATACCTAGATCTATATATTCAGTCTATATTGTGTTTGTTGGAATGATTCATTATATTTTATTATTGATTTATTTATTAGCATTTATTTTATGGACTGTGAGTGCACCTATAACATTTATTACATTTATTCCCATCTATTCCATAGCATGTAGCTTTGCAGACATATTATGAACTTGCAGAGAAAAGGAAAACAGGTGTCCCACATGGAATCTTACACCAGGAAGAAATTTTTGGCAATGATGAGACATGATCTGAAGGCCTGAGAGGCCCAATTCATGAATGGCTGAGTGTCCTTAACGCAGCCTATAGTTGATTCAGCTGCCAAGTGGATCCAAGGACCTGGGATCAAGCCCTAGTTTGGTCAAAATAGCAGTAACTTTCTGTGACAAATGGTGGTATATAAATAAGTATAAATTTAGATATTTAGATAGACACCTGCCAGAGGTGTCTATCTAGTATTCAATGACATCTACTATGTTCCTACCGATTCTCATGTATTTAGTGAGGACTCCATTTATCAATAGTATTCTTTTAATGTATAATAAACTATGAATTAAAATCAATCCGTGTCCTGTGATTATTGGGTCTAATTTTATGCTAGACTCATTGACAAAATACTCATCCAACCATGAAATTGATGACATTCTTCTGGTGTTTCTATGGACAGGCAATATTTTCTTAAGCTCTCCAGCCCCTTGTAAGTGGCAAGAATGGGATTTGAACTCAGGGTCTAGTGTGCAGGTTGTTCTATGGCTTCAGTGACAGCCCGCCAGACTTTAGCAACGCCAGATGACCTACAGGTTGCAGCCAAGTCATTGAGACCCAGGATGGTCACTGGGCAAGGAAGGAAAACAGAAACTGCTGGCCATCCACGGTTTGTGGCTTTTTTTTTTTCGGTGCTCTTTTCAATTTGTTTTCCTTCAGCCCTTGAGGTCTAGGACCCCACAATGGGCTGTGCGTCTAGAGCCTGCACCATCCCAGCCTAGGGTGATGGAAACTGAGGGGGAGTTGCCACGACCTGAGTTCAAGCCCCATGCTTTGAAAAAAAATGACAATATTATTGAAACTTCCTGTCTTGGATTTCATGCCATTTTCTTGTCTGCCAGGCCAGGGATGTCATCTTGAGATCTGGGTATCTCTGATACACTGGGGGGAGGGGAGGAAAGGTAAGCATTCCTCCCTTGAAGACAAACAATTCAGGCCTGTTCCCTAGGCCTGAATTCAAGCCCCAGCCCTGGAGAACATAAGATTTAAAGACTTTTTTATTATATGATTTATACTTACATCCATATATTCAGTCTATATTGTGTTTGTTGGAATGATTCATTATATTTTATTATTCATTCATTTACTATTTATTTTATGGACTATGAGTGCATCTGTAACATTTATTACATTCTTTCAAATCTATTCCATATCATGTTGCTTTGCAGACATTATATACATCATACCTGACACCAAGCACTTGCACAGAAAAGGAAAACAGGTATCACACTTGGAATCTTACTCCAGGAAGACATTTTTAACAATGCTGGGACCTGAACTGAGGGCCTAGAAGGGTGAGTATCAGCACGGCAGCCCCTAACACATTCAGGTGTCAGGTGGATTCCAGGACCTGGGATCGAGGCACAGGATTGGCCAATATAGCAATACCTTTCTATGCAGACTGTGGTATACAAATAAATATATATTTAGATTTTAGATATTGCCAGTGATGTCTACCTAGTATTCAATGACATATACTACCTTCCTAGTGATTCTCAGCTACTTAGTGAGGACTCCATTTAATCAATAGTATTCTTTTAGGGACTGGGAAGGTGGCTCATTTGGAGAGTGCTTGTCTTGCATGCATGAGCCCTGGGTTCGATTCCTCAGCACCACATGGTCAGAAAAAGCCGGGAATGGCACTGTGTCTCAAATGGTACCACGCTTGTCCTAAGCTGAAAAGCTTAGGGACAGCACCCAGGAACAGAGTTCAGGCCCTAAGACCGACAAAACACACACACACACACACACACACACACACACACACACACACTCACACACACACACACACACACACACACACACACACACACACAAAGTATTCTTTTAATGCATAATAAATTATGAATTAAAATCAATCCACATCTTGTGAATACTGGGATTAATTTTATGCTAGACTGATTGACAAACTACTCATCCATTCATGACATTGAACACATTCCTCTAGGCCTTTGTAAGTGGCATGATTGGGATTCGAACTCAGGGCCTAGGTGTCCAGATTGGCCTATGGCTTCGCTGACAGCCTGCCAGCCTTCAGCAATGCCAGGAGACCTACATGCTGCAGCCATGTCATTTGGACCCAGGATAGTCACCATGCAAGGAAGGAAAACCGAGAATCCGCCGACTGTCTGCAATTCCTAGCTATTTTTTGGTGCCATTTTCAATTTGTTTTCCTGTCAGCCCCTGAGGCCTAGGATCCCAGGATGGGCTGTGGGTCCAGAGGCTGCACCAACACACCCTAGGGTGATGGAATCTGAGGCAGATTTGCCACGACCTGAGTTCAAGCCCCATGCTTGGCAAAATAAATAAATCACTTAAATAACTTAATTAAATATATAAAAATAAAATAAATTAAATTAAAAATATTTAAAAATATTAAAAATACTAATGGACCTCCCTGGCTTGGAATTCGTGCCCAATTTTTTTCTGCCAGGCCTGGGATTTGAACTCGGATTCTGGGAAACTCTAATGTACTGTGAGGGATGGGGAAACTTACCTTGTTTTAACACAAGAAATTCAGGCCTGTTCCCTAGGCCTCAATTCAATCCCCAACCCTGTTAAAGTAATATTCATCCACATTTGAAATAATGATTAATATATCCATACTTCTGTTTATTGCATATTGCTTTGAGTGTATTTATTTTATTTTTGTATTATTTATTCATTATTTTTATTGACTATTATTACACTTATACCATGTATTAAATTGATTACATCTTATGAGAACTACACAGATTTACATATGTATTATATATCTCACTTCAGACACAGAACATTCACCGAAGTTCTATAGTAGATGATCCCATGCTTAGAAAAACAGAAAGAATACACCAACCAAAGTCTAATTTATCCCTAGGCACCCCAGTGGCTCACATCTGTAATCCTAGCTACTCAGGAGGCTGAGAACTGGAAGATGAAGTTTCAAAGCCAATGAAGGCAGAAAAGGCCTGAAGGACATCATTTCCAATTAACTGGCAAAAAACCAGGCTACAGGTATGGCTGAAGTAGTAGAAAATCAGCTATGAACAACCAAGCCAAGAAAGAGCAAGCTGAGTTCAAGTGTGGGGAGAGGGGGACAAGGGATAAAAGGGAGAGAAAGCCTCCAAAACAGGGAACAACACAACAGTACAAAAATCCCACTAATTTATGGTACTAACCAAACTGAAAAAAATGAAGCTTGTGTAGTTGTATACCTTTACATGAACAAATATGCTCTTAGGTACACTTCAAAGCTATGTTTTTAATAATATATATGTATATATATATATATATATATATATATATTAATAATGCATATATATATATATCTTTAAATAAACTAAGAAACCAGACAATGAATAAATACATTTGAATTAGTGCCTTAACCATGGTATTATAAATTATTTATACTAAAAGTGTATTCTAAGTTTCTTTTCCCAGAATCAGTCTTTAAGAAGTTTGTTCATATGCCTGGAGAAGGTGGCTCACGCCTATAATCCTAGCTACTCAGCAGGCTGAGATCTGAGGATGGCAGTTCAAACCCAGCCTGGGCAGGAAAGTCCGTGAGACTCTTATCTCCAACAAACCACTAAAAAACCAGAAGTGACACTGTGAACCAAGCAGTAGATCTTTCACATGGAGCTGAAGAGTGTAGGGATAACCCCTGAGTTCAAGCCCCATGACTCCCCCCCCCAAAAAAAAGAAGAAATTTGTTCATACAGATCATAAAATTCTAACATGCTGTGCTTTAGGAAACTTTTCTGCCAGGGTCTAATGCTCTTCAGGCAAGTACTCCACTAATGAGATACATACCATTCCCAATGTTTTTGTTTTTCATTTAACAATACAGTTTATTTCCAAAATGCTTACAAATACCTACTGTCCCCACAGAAGTGAGTTTTTATTCAGAAATCCAACCTTTTGTGCTATGAGGACTCCCCTACTCTATTTCCTGGTAGGCACTGAGGAAAACTCAAATGATACAAATACAGAGAGTTTATAATTATAGAAATAACTAAATAGAAATAAAATCAACTGTCCCGACCTTCTAGGAAGAAATGATGTCCTTATTTTCATTCTGAATCTTCATGGTACATGGTCAAAATAGAAACACCAATGTCCTATGCTGAAATGGAAAAGTTTAAACCCTTTTTCTGAAAAACTCTCCTGTTATAAAATCAAAATGTATCAAATAAAGGTGAAGTGAACTTAAAAAAAAATAAAAATTCTAATGAATCTCCCCGGGTTGGAATGTGTGGCATTTTTTGGCTACAAGGCCTGGGATTTGAACTTGGGTTCTGGGTAACTCTGTTGCACTGTCAGGGAAGGGGAAGCTCACCTTGCTTGAATACTAGAAAGTCAGGCTTGTTCCCTAGGCCTGAATTCCAGCCTAAGCCCTGGAAAGCGTACTCTTTATATACATTTTAAATATAGGATTGAACTTCCTTGCAGATGTTGAGTCTATATTAGGTTTGGTGTGGTTATTCGTTTTATTTTTTGTTTTATTCATTCATTTGTTTATTTTATTGACTGTGATGACACCTAACTATGTATTACATTGTTTACATCCTATCACATAGCATCTAGATTTGTAGATGTATTCTCCATCATGCCTGACACCCAGGACCCTCCCAGAAAAGGAAAACAGGTGTTACACTTGGCTTCTACTCCAATATTAAATTTTTGGCAGTGCCAGGATCTGAACTCAGGGCCTAGCAGCCCCAATTCATGAATGGGTGAGTGTGAGCACGACAGCCTCTAGCCAATGCAGCTGTCAGGTTGTCCCAGGTGCTGAAATCGTGCCACAGCTTTGGCTAAAACAGAGATACAAGGATAGGAAGACGGTGGTATACAAATAAATATATATTGGTAGAAAGTGTCATAGGCACATATCTATGATCGAATGACATATAATGTGTTATTACCAACTCTTAGGTATTTATTATACACGATTAAAGTAGTATTATTTTCATGCTTAATGAACTATTAATTAAGATCAATCAGCATCCTAGGATTATTGCATCGAATTTTAAACTCGACCGAATTACAAACTTCTCTTTCAATTGGTATACTTATGCACAGTAATGAGTCTTGTGATCTCCTGCCATTGGTAGGTGTCAGGACTGGGATTTGAACCCAGGGACTATGCTGACAGGTTAGCCTAAGGCTTCCCTGATAGCCTACCAGCCTTCAGCGATGGCAGGTCAGGTTCATTTTGCAGTCGTGTCATTCAGACCAGCATGGTCACCGTGGAAATTAAAAAACGTAACACTCCCAGCCTTCTGCACCTAGCCAATTTTTGTGTTATCCCAATTTTGTTCTTCCTGCAAGCCCACTGTGCTAGGATTCCAGGATTTGGTATGGGTCCCGAAGCTGCACCCAACCCAGGGTGATCGAAGCTGAGGAAGAGTTGCCACTATCTGAGGTCAAGCCCCATGATCGGCCATAAATTAGAAGGAAAAAAATTAATTAATTACTTAACTAAATTAAAAAAAATAAAGCTCCCTGGTTTGGAATTTCTGTCAGTATTCTTTCCTAGCCTGGGATTTGAACTCAGGATCTTGTTTAATCTGTAGAAATGTCAGGGAAAGTGCAGATTTGCCTCTACTTGAGTTCAAACCCCGTGCCAAGAAAAAAATAAAATATTAAATCACTGAGCTCGACAGGGGGCGTAGATGTGGAGATTGAAAGGAAGGGATGGTAGAGGGAAAGCAAAGGTGGAGGCAACAATGCTCAATAGGAAATATATTCATGAACATGCTCATGTAACTGTGACATTTTTTACAATAAAAACATACACCAAAGGAAGAATGTAGTTTTCAGAGAAGCACTTTGGGGGTAAGGGAAGGATATCTGAATAGATGTACAAAATTCTACACCGCTTTTTTTTTTAATGTTCAGCATGGAACTGAATAAACATAACTGCTTCCATTAAAAAAAATTAAGTCACTGTCTTGGAAATGGGGCCAATATTTCTACCATTGGTGGGATTTGATCTCTGTCCAGGTAAACTCTTTTGTACCATGGGTGAAGGCGAAGCTCACTGTCCTTGAGGAAAAGAAATTCAAGCTAGAATTCCCATCGCCTGAATGAAGGCTCTGCAATGGAAAAGATATGTATGTGGAATATAAGATATGTACTTAGATATGTGTGTTTATTACATATTATGATTTTATTATTGATTTTGTAATTATTTTGTTTTTATTTGATTCTTTCATTATTTATTTTATTTAATATCTACACATAATATTTATTATATTTTGCACATCTATTATACAATTATACACAATAATTTAGGACATTGGCTCATTTTTCATTAAAACTATTTAAGTGTTGAAACCTGATACATATTTAAACGGAAGCATTTGTCACAATCTTCACATGTTTAAAGTTTCTCCCAAGTATAAGCTTTGTCTTATTTATGTTTGGACACACTTCTATAGGGATTTCTTTAGATGATTTATACTCAGAAGCCTTTTCATGAGGACAAGCAAGTTGTGAGATAAAATTGTAAGGATGTGGCTAGAAATGTGGGTAAAGTGCTTGCTCAACATGCGTGAATAAGAGGGTTTGAATACACACTGCCACACGCTCAGAAAAAGCCAGAAACAGTGGAGTGGCTCTAATGGTAGAGTGCTAGCCTTGAGAAAAAGAAACCCCAGGACTATCAAAAACATTAGGTCAGATACCTGTGCCTCACCACTGGAACACTAGCTTCTCAGGAGGCTGAGATCTAAAGACCACAGTTTAAAGACAGCGTAGGCAAGGAAAACCTGTTAGACTCTTATCTCAATGAACCATAAAAAAAACCCATGTGGCACTGTGGCTCAAGTGGTAGAGTGTTAGCCTTGAGCTGAATTGATTAGGGATAGTGCCCAGGCTTGAAACAAGACACACAACTGGAAAAAGTGAAGGTTAATCAAAGTATTTTTCCTATTTGCTAATTAAGAGAACATTCTCTGGAAAATGAATGCTGATGTACACCAGAATTGGAATCAGAGCTTAAGGTTCAAGTGTAGTAAGTACATCCATATGCCCAGCCTCTCAGACTCTAGCATTATAATCTTGTGTCCTACAAGGATCTGAAGGGTCCAATGTTGAAAGGCTTAATATGCTCCCTAAGCACTTTGTGATAAGCAGTTGACTTGTATTGTCAATGTCATAGTACTGAACTGAGCAGAGCACGTAGCTTATCACCGTAAATCAGGAGGCTGAGGTCTCAGGATCACAGGGTGAAGCCAGCCAGGGTAGGAAAATCTGACACTCTGACTTCCAGTTGTGAAAGGTCAGATGTTCAATAGCATGTTGTCTTTCCCTTGGTAATGAGAAGTTATTTGCACTCTAAATGTTCTTAGAGTTCGTGAGCTATAGAAGAAGGAAAGAAACATTATTGACCCATCCTGAGTTCAAATGAAGATCTCAGTATTCAAGCCCTAGCCCTGTTAGCAGGAAGAACTCAAGTGTATCACTGTATTTGAAAGACATAAAACAGTGCCAAAAGCCAGCCTAGGTGAAGAGACCAAGGCCTGAAATATTAGGAGGCAGAATGTAAACACTCAACAGGAAAGTGAGCTGCAAAATCACTTCATTCACTCCAGGCACAACCAGCAATGGGGGAAACCTGAAATATTTGTTAGGGTTACATCAGAGTCAGGCTTTTCTCAGCCTCTTCAAACAATGAATAATTAACCTTCCTCCCTCAGGTGAAGGGAGCCTAAGGCTATCTTCATATTATCAATAGATAGCCAGTTTAGTCGGGGAGAGGGGAGGAACAGAGTAGAAAAACCCTTCTCTCTGGTCTTAGGGAGTGGGTTTTTGACTCTGTATCTGTCAGATTTGAAGGCCCTTCTTCTATTTCTGCCATTCAATTCTCCTTCCTTGATTCTGCACATCATTAATGCAAATCTCCAGTCCAAGGGTAGGCAGGGCCCTTTCCCTTTGTCTCTAAGCAGCTGAGTTAGAACCTGGCTCTGGCCTCGTGGCTCTGGTGCCTTCAGCTGCCTGAGAAGTGGGACAGACAGTCTTTCTGCTCGGTTGTTGTGTGAAGGGATGCTGGTGTCCTGGCACACTGCAGAAGTCCTGATGACTGGGAATTATTCTGTTCTTTCCTCTTGTCCTCCTACCTACCTACCTACCTACCTACCTACCTACCTACCTACCTACCTACCTACCTACCTACCTACCTACCTATCTTTTTGACATTTCTTGGGCTGAACTGAAGGCCTGGGCACTGTCTCTAGCACTCTGCGACTTGAGCCACAGCACCAATTCTGGCTTTTTCTGTGTTTGTGCTACTGAGGAATCAAACCCAGGGCTTCTTGCATGCTAGGCAAGCACTCTCTCACTAATCCACATTCCCAGCCCTCTCATCTTTTTCTTAATGGTTGTTTTGACATAAGTATGCTACCATTTTGCATCCCTAAGTGTAATTTTTTGAATACCAGTTATTTCTATGAACCCCGATCTTCTCTTCCCCTGCCTGATTTGTGACTGTTTCTGCATTGGCCTCATAATAAAACATAAATAAAGGCTGCTGAGAGCTTAAGTGTGCATCATAAAAGGACACAGTCCTGGAACCATGGAAGAGAAAAGTGATGGGGCTGAAATGAAGAGAATGATGCAGTATGCGCAACTAGCGTATCCAAAAAATGTCAGTAAATAAAAGCAGAAGCATTACATACAACCTGTTTGCACTAAGGAAGGTGATATACACACATAAGTAAATAGGGCACTGATACATAAACTTGGCATTCTCTTTTTGAAATTTTTTAGTGGCCATCCCACCGCTTAAACTCAGGGTGTGATGCATTCCTCAGCTGCTTTGCTCAAGGCTGAGGCTCTACCACTGCCACAGCTCCATTGCCAGTCATTTGGTCGTTAACTGGACATAAGAGCCTCCCAGGCTTTCCTGCATGGTCTGGCCTGTATCTTCTGCTTGGCTTTCTTTTTCAAAGCTGGAGCTCTACCCTCTAGGCCACTGTTCCACTTCTGGTTTCTGGTGGTTTGTTGGAGACAAGAGTCTCCCAGAATTTCCTGCCAGGGTTGGCTTTGAATGGTGATCTCCTAAGGAGGTTTCAAGTGGCTTTCCTCAGGGATTCACTTAGGAGACCCTCCACACAAATCCTTAGTCTAAATCTCGAGAGGCACTAGAGAAAAACGGAAACAGGAAGATGCTTTTAGTGTGCTCTGCATATTTAAGGTTGGAGATAGAAACACTCAAAATGATTCGGTAATTTTCTAGCCAAAAGGAGCAATGCAGACAGTATGAGGATCATTCCAGCTTTCGGTCCTCTCATCATGAGACAGTAAATTTGATGCAGCTCACTGCTAAGTGACAGAACTAGCATGTCCTGTGGACATTTGCTCCTAAATCCTGTGACACTCATTTCTCACTTTTGGCTTCAAACTTGTGACCAGAGGGGAAGATGAGGAGAGAAAATCCTTTTCAGAGAAAGCAGCTATAAAGAACATTGGGTAGTTCACTTATAAATTCAAACCATTGGAATGACCCTATTAAGAAGTCAAATTGTTCAGATTAAAAAATGAAGAAGAAAAGAAAGAAGGTGCCAGTGGCTGCTGACTGTAATCTCAGCTCCTCAGGAGGGTGAGATGTACAGAATCTGAGTTTGAATCCAGCCAGTGTAAGAAAGTCCTTGAAACTGTTATTTCTAAGAGATCACAGAAAAACCCAGAGGTGAGACTGTGACTCAAGTTAATGTGCTACCTTTGAGCAAAAGGAGCTCTAGGACAAGGCCCAGGCTCATTGTTCAACCCCAAGCCCTGCCCCCTAAAATGAGCCTGTACCCCCATATATTTGTGTATGTATATATGTATTTCTATAGGTGAAGCTCCAGGGTAGCAATGATGAATGGCATCAAGCTAGGAAATTTGTATTCAAGACAATGAGTTCATAACACAAGGACTGCTTTTATGACATTTAATGTTCCAGGGCTCCCCTCCCTACTCCCTATATAGCCTGAGGGTTTCTTTGCAGCCAAGTCCTGCTGGAAGAAATCTCTGTCATTGTCTGGACAGGCAGACAAAAGGCCTCAGCCCAGCACCCTGTTTTGACAGGAAGCCTTCATTTGTGCCACTTCCCATGGCATGCCTTTGTGAGACTATATTCCAGCGTTAAGATACAGTGCTCAATATAATGCTGGAGTCCTTCTCTCAGACAACTAGGGCACTGAACCTAATTAAATGTTTCATTGCCAGTAATGACTGGCCTATGGTGCCTCTCCTAGGTTTCTGAAAGCTTGGTAAATCCAAGCACATGTGTGATATCACAAAGATTCCTGTCACCTAGGGCTGGTGAAGCTCATCAAATTTTGAAACCTTTGAGGTCTCCTAGTTGGGCCCTGTGTGGCTAGGTTTTGGGGTTGAACACAAGGCTTGGGTACTAACAGTGATCTCAGCACAAAAGTCTAGTGCTTTACCATTTTGTGTCACAGCTTCATTTCTGCTTTTTGTGTGTGCATGTGTGTGCGCGTGCGTCTGTGTGTGTGTGTGTTTGTGTGTGTGTGTGTGTGCACGTACAGTAATCTTGGAGCTTGAACTCAAGACATGAGCATTGTACCTAGTTTCTCTTGTACAAGGATTCTCCTCTCCTACTTGAAATACAGAGCCACTTCAGGCTTTTTCCTAGTGATGTGGTCCTGAGAAATCAAGCCTAGGGTTTCATATATGCAAAGCACTCTACCCCTAATACACATTACCAGCCCTCTACTTCAGCTTTGTTAGTTTGTTTCTGTCTTTTTTGTTGTTTTCATTTGTAGGAGTTGAAATCTGAGCCTGGGTGCTTTCACTGAGCAATTCAGGTCAAATCTTGTGCTCTACCACTTGAGCCACAGTGCCACTTCAGGTTTTCTGGTGGTTCGTTGGAGCTAAGTGTCTCGAGGACTTTCCTGCCCGGGCTAGCTTTAAACCATGATCCTCAGATCTCATCCTCCTGAGTAGCAATGATGACCAGCATGAGCCACAAACACCCAGATTCCACTTCAGTGTCTTATTTGTGAATTCGTGATAATAGTTTCATGGGACCTTTTGTGTCTGGGATAGTTGGGAACCCAGATTTTCAGATCTCAGTTTCCTGAGAAGGGAGGATGACAGACCAGCTACTGACCCCTTGGCCATGGCCTCTACTGCAAGGGAGGTCCATGGCTCCACATGGTGGGGTGCTAGAAAAAGCCCAAGAGGTAAGGGTCAGCACCTAGGCCCCGAGTTCAAGGTTCATGACTGAGAAAAAAGAAAACAAACAATTGTCTGCAGGAGACAACTCACTAGTCTTCAGTAATACATAATTTTGTCTCTGAAATGGGGACATATCTGAGCCTCAATATTCTTGTCTGCATAATCATCTCAGTTGTGGAGCCCTTACAAAGACAAGATGTAAGAATGCACCCTGCTAAGGACACAGCACATGGCACTCTTTGCAGGACTCAGCACACAGAATGGTGTGAAAGACTCAGCACCCAGCACCCAATGCAGGACTCAGTACTCTGCACCCTGTGAAGGACTCAGAACAGAACACCCTATGGAAGACTCAGCACATAGCTCTATTCCATAAGCTGTCCTTAGAATTAGGGTGCTTTTATCAGTATCACCATTCTTTGAGGAAAATTTCACCAACCATACAAGTTCACATCTAATGGATTAGTGGGGTAATTTTTCTTGGGGGAGGTAACCCAGGGTTACCTTGGCAGAGATGCCAAGACCTGAGTTCAAGCCCCATGCTTGGCCAAAAAAAAATAAGGCCCTGGCTTGTACCATTTTTCTTGCAGGCCTGGGATTTGAAATCAGAGTCTAGATAACTCTGTGGCACTGTGGGTGAAGGGAAAAGGCTCACTGCCCTTGAAGACAAGAAATTCAGACCATTTCCCAGGGTCTGAATTGAAGCCCCAGCACTGGAAAAAATAATATTCATATATGAGATCAGTTTACATACATGGCTTTAGTGAGTTTGACGTTTATTACCCTTATTCATTTAGTATGATTATACAAATAACAATTCATTTATTACATCCTATCACACAGGATATATTTTCATATGAATTTTACTTCATATTGAGACCCAGGACTTTTTTTCAGGAAAAAAATGTGTCAAAACTGGCTTCTTTCTCCATGAATAAATTTTTGGCAATGCTGGGATTTCAACTCATGCCCTAGAATGCCCAATCCATAAATTCGGTCACTGTCTTAACACACCAGCTTCTGGGAAACTGAGCATGATCAAGCCACAGTAGGGCCCAATATGTGTATTCATAGATGTGTAGATTTCTGTATATATATATGGAGAGAAAGAATGTGAGGACATCTTTAAATTTCATGTATATATATATATATATATATATATATATATATGTATATATACATAGTTACCAATTATTAGTTATTAAGTTATGTCTCCATTTAATGAAGTACCATGGTTGACTACTTATAAAAATATTAATTAAAAATTAGTCAATATCCTTTCATTAGGAAAATCATAAACTGGTGCTAGAATGGATGATATAAATCCAATAATTTTTGTGTGGCATTCTAAAATAGAATCATGAATTAACTGCAAATTTAATTTTTACTTTGATAACATTGCATTAGCATTCACATACATAGGAATGAGTTTGTCAGGATCTCCCTCAATTTGTGGGTGGCAGTCCTGGCATTCTAACTCCAGGCCAGGGGAGATGACTTCGAATGCAAACCATTGGAATGTCACTTTGAAGATTTCAGGTTGTCACAATTAAAAAAGAACAAGAAGAAAAGAAAGCCAGGTGTCAGTGGATCCTGTCTGTAATCATAGCTCCTCAGGAGGCTGAGATGTAGAGAATGATGGGGCCCAGGGGGAAGATTAGCTTTTCTTTTCACCATGCACCCCAGCCATTTCTTGTGGCTGAATCCTATTTTTCACAGCTCCTGACTCTCAGGCATCCTTTGCATGGAGGAGTCAGGGCAAATGCAGGGAAGATCTCTTGCTTAATAAAAGCTTCTACCCGGGGCTGGGAATGTGGCTCAGTGGTACAGCACTTGCCTTGCATGCATGAGGCCCTGGGTTCAATTCCTCAGCACCACATAAGCAAAAAGAAAAAAAAAAAAAAACAGAAGTGGCACTGTGGCTCAAGTGGTAGAGTGCTAGCCTTGAGGTGAAGAGCTGAGGGACAGTGCCGAGGCCCAGAGTTCACGCCCCACGAACGGACCCTCCCCCCGCAAGTAAAGAAAGAAAATTTTCTACCCAATGACACCAGTGGCTCAATCCCTGTAAATCCTAGCTACTCAGGACTGAGATCAGAGATCGTGGGTCAAAGCCAGCTCAGGGGAGGAAAGTTAGTGAGACTCTTCTTGCAAATGAACTACCAAAAGCCAGAAATGGAGCTGTGGCTCAAGTGGTAGAGTGCCAGCCTTGAGGGAAAAAGTGAAGAGGCCAGAGCCCAGACCCTGAGTTCAAGCCCCGGTACTGGCATAGAAAAAATAAAGAAAAGCTTTCAGGAGCTCCCAGTCCAGTGAGGAGAAATGCCATTATCAGCTGGGTGCCGGTGGCTCACGCCTGTCATCCTAGCTACCCAAGGCTGAGACCTGAGGATCAATCAAGATGCAAAGCTAGCCTGGGCAGAGTGTTATTTCCATTGAATCACCAAAAATCTGGGCAGCAGAGCTATGGTAGTTCAAGTGGTACAGCACCAACCTTGTGCAAACAAGCTAAAGGATAGAACCTAAGCTCCGAGTTCAAGTCCCAATAAACACACACACACACACACACACACACACACACACACACACACACACACACACAACTTCCTTAGAAAGTGCCAGTGACTCATGCCAGCAATCCTGGCTACTTAAGAGGCTGAGATCTTAGCATGGCATTAAGCCAGCCCAGGCAGGAAAGTTCATGAGACTCTTATCTTCACTAAACTACTAAAAACGATGAAAGTTGAGCTGTGATTCAATTGGTAGAATGTTAGGTTTGAGCAATGGAAGCTCAGGGACAGTGCCTAGGCTCTGGGTTCCAGCTCTAAGATTTTTTTAGACACCCATTGTCACCCCCCACAGGCCATAAATCCAGATTTTAGTCATCCTAGATCTCACTTCCACTCCTGCCACTTCCACAGTACTGCCACAAGTGGCTGCTGTGTGGCCTACACTGTGTTAAGAAATGAATGTAAACAAGGGGGGCATAGCCAGGTCAAGCTAATCCCCCAGAACATTGAGGTATTAGCGATACCAGTCTCTCATCCCCCAGTTCCCTGGCCCTGGAATGTAAAGTCTGTGCCTCTGTATTCTGTGCATCTGGAATTGTCTGGAAGGACCTGAGAGGCCCAGCTGGGGCCAGAAGATTGACTTTCCTGCGATAAAGTATTTCTACATTTCCTAGACACCAACCAATACTTCCAAGCCACCTTGGCCTCACCTCCCATGTAGCTCTGGATCCTCCTTGCTTGGGCGGCCTTCAGTCACCTGATAAGCTCGAGTTGCCCAGAGCCACCAGCAGCCCCCCACTCCACTGCCAGCCTGATGAGATGGATGTGCAGTCAGAGGCCCAGCTGAGGAAAAGGACAGGACATCGTATGACTGAGGCCCTCCCTCTGAAGTAGGGGAGATCCTATGCCAGCTGGCACTGCTATCCCAGAATCCCCGGGAGGTGGACAAATATTTGGACAGCCAGACTTGTGCCCCAGAGAAAAGCTGGAACACAGGACTGTGGCAAATTAGGACTCATTCTAGACCCCGATGGGGGATAAAGGCAAGGTCGGTGTGGTGGAGGGGCACCATCTGAGGTCAGAAAGAATCAGACAGGCACCCAGGAAGGGGACAGAGAAAGACAAGGGAAAATTACACACACACACACACACAAACACACACACACACACACACACACACACACACACACACACACACACACACACACACACACACATTCCAAGGCCTCAGCAGTTCCTGAGAACAGAACCATGAACTCCCTCTATTATGATTATATCTGACCTGCGAGAAGATGGCACTATTGTACTCAGACGAACTGTAGACACAACATTGAGCCTCTCACATGTTTGGAATGTCTCATAACCCAGCATGGAATTTCCTACCGTACACAATGCTAGGTGGAAAACTCAGCCACCTCTTTGTTTATTGTTGGTCATGGGGTCTCAACTATGGGCTGTCCCTCAGCTCTTCAGCTAAAGATGAGCACTCTACCACTTGAACCACAGTGCCACTTCCTGTTTTCAGATGGTTCATTGGATATCAAGTATCAGAGACTTCCATGCCCAAGTTGGCTTTGAGCTGTTGTCTTTACATCTCAGCTTTATGGGTAGTTAGGATGACAGTTGTGAGCCACCAGTGGCGCCTGGCTTCAGCCACCTTCATATACCCAGAAGAAACCCAATACATTAGGCCAGAAATTTCTTGCAATCCTTGACTTCAGACTTTCACATCCACCAAAGAAATCTATCCTTCAATGGAGAAAATACAGACACAACAATCCCACCCTGGCACCCAATTGCCCACTTCCTGCCTGCCACAGGCCTTTTCCTCTTGAGTTCTTGGTAAGGCACCACCCACCCAACTGTGGCTTCAAACTTGGGGAATTCTTAGAAATATGTGTACAGTGAGGCCAGCACCTGGTCTCAACCACCGTACCCCCACACACACCTTCTCATCTTTGCAGGCAAAGATGTTATACTTTATTTTCTGTTGTGGGGCTTGAACTCTGATCCTGGGTACTGTCCCGGAGCTCTTCAGCTCAAGGCGAGCAATTTACTCCTTGAGCCACAGCACCACTTCCATTTTTTTGGTGATTTGTTGGAAATAAGAGTCTCAGGGTCTTTCTTGCCCAGGCTGGCTTTGAACCGTGATCCTCAGATCTCCCCTTCTGAGTACCTAGGATGACAGCCATGAGCTACTAGCATCTGGCCAAACATACTTTTCCATGCTTGTCATCCTATCCCCTCAGGAGACTGAGATCTGAGGACTGAAGTTGGGTGTCCTTGGCAGCAAAGTCCATGAGAACTCTTTATCTCCAATTAAACACCCAAAAAAGCTGAAAGTGGAGCTGTGGAGCTGTGCTATCTTGGAGGATAAAAGACAAGACCCACACCTAAGTTTCAAGCTTATTTTTGCATAGACCTACCCAAGAAAGGGAAGCAGGTGGGCACACGGGAGCTCAAGCTAACACATAATACTCAAGCCTCCCAGAACAGACCCCATCCTGCTCTGATTCTCTAGATTTTATGTCCTACATCATGGCAGTCTTAGATGTGACTGACCATGCACCAAGTTAAGACAACCAAGTACAAGCTCATACTGAGTATCCCCTGACCTTATCAAAGACTAAGGATCTCTCACTGTCCTGTCTCAACACTGGGCAGTGAGGTGAGGTCTAGTTATCCAACCACATGATATGAGAACCAAAGTGTTTCATGGTCAAGGGACAGAGACTGGGGGAATCTAGGTCCCTCTCTCTTGGGAACGTCAAAAGGGCTTATCTATCCCATGAATGTTCCTAGGTTGTGAGTATCCTCAAAGAAACAACCCTGCTCAGAGTCCAGTACCTCTGGTTTTCCCAACAGCCTCTACCCAGCCTTGCCCCACCATCGGCCTGCCCTCTCTGAATCCCAGATCTTCCATCTAGACTAAAGTCTTAGCCAGCAAAGAGACCCACTTCTGCCTCTAAGAATGGCAGTCATGGGGCCCTAGCACCCTCTAGATGAAGTCTTGAATCCACATGGGCCCGAACTCCTGCCCTCATTTCCTGTTCTGTGCCAGTGGCATGCTTACCTCTATCTTTGGTGGAGGAATGAACATCAGGGGTGTCATATTCAGAGTGAGCCCTCGAAGGTCCAGTCCCCAAGGATGTACTGCACAGGCATCCTAAAGTGAATGACAGCCAGGTTGTCATTGGTGAACCCAAGGTGCCAAGACTTAGAATACTAGTGTGGCTGGGTCAAAGGCTCTATCAATGATGGTATAGGTTGTCAGGTGAGATCATGGCTCCAATGTCCTGACACACCTGACCTGGGATCATCCTCCCTCTTCATCTTCCTTCTTATCCCTTGTCCCCCCCCCCCACCCTGCCCTTGACACTCCCTCACGCCAATACCTCCCTAGCCCTTGGACACTTTCTTCTTATCTGACCAGAAAATAAACTCATTAGGGCAGTGGATGATTGAAACCTGGTGACCCACCCTTAGACTTAGGGTGTATCCAAGGCTGATTCCCTCTGCAGTCGGTGACCACACAGCTCCTGGATGACATGAAGTTGCTCAGGAGTCACTGGCTTGGTCCTACATACTGGCTTTAGGCTCTGAAACTGTGAAGAGATTGTGAATGGTTGGCTCCCTTGATCCAGAGACTCCAAACCAAGGCTTGCATGTTCTCCCTTCTTCTTTCCTTTCTTCTTTTTCTCCCTCTGTCATTCCCTCCTCTCTCTCTCTCTCTCTCTCTCTCTCTCTCTCTCTCTCTCTCTCTCTCTCTCTCTCTCTCTCTCTCTCTCTCTCTCTCTCTCTTCTCTCTCTCTCTCTCTCTCTCTCTCTCTCCTTTCTTTGTGTCAGTCCTGGGCCTTGAACACGGAGCCTGGGTGCTGTCCCTGAGCCTTTTTAATCAAGGCTAGCAGTCTACGGCTTTAACCACACATCCACATATGGCCTTTTGCTTTTGGTAGTTAATTGGATACAAGAGTCTTACAGGCTTCTCTGCCTGGTCCAAAAACCTTGATTCTCTGATCTCAGCCTCCTAATTAGATAACATGACAAGTGTGATGCACTGGCATCCAGCTCAAACCAAGGTTTCTTCATGTGCTGTGGCACCAGTCCTGGAACCCTTCATTGTCTATGACCCCCCAGAGCCTGGCGTACACTATAATGGTTTGTTAGATAAATAAATGAGCATCTGTCTATGACAATAGTATAGAAAAGTCCCATCTGATTCAGGTAAGTATCCTCTGTGGGGGAGGGGGACAAAGCCTGATGTATCTCTCCCACAGTTCTCCCTTCTCCCTCTTCACGCCCTCCTGGTGCCACCGCACTTAACAGTTTTGGCTCCAAAGATGTGAGCCATGATGGACTCACTGGATTCCAGGGCTTCTGCCTATCTTCTCAAAGATCTCTGTCCAGCGGCTGACCAGCTCTGTGGCACTCAATTCCAGACTCAGGTGTGAATGAGGTTGCCATGAGCTGAACGCCTGGCTCAAGGGGCCTCCTCTCCTCTCCCTGGGGCCAGCCAGGTGGTCTACCACATCTGGCACCCAAGTTTCATGTTGCAGAGAAAGGATGCTCTAGACATCCCAGGTTTCTGAATCTCCCAGAGTCCAATGCAGGTGCTAGGATTTGTCTCTGCTCACAGCTGGCAGGCTGGGGATGGTGAGGTAACAATCTGCTCCCCACGAACACCTCCACTGTGGTGGTCACCCTAGAGAGAGCTGGAGGAAATTCAGCAGCTGCCAGAGAAAGGCAGTCAAGGCACAACGTTCAAAGCAGGAGACAATCTGGCTTGGGAACTCTGCCTGCGCTGCTTTGAACGTCATTGTTGGTGGCTGAAATCGGCCGTCCAATTTGACCCATAATCCCAAGAGTTAGTGGAAATTGCCAGCTTAAATAAAAAATAAAAACCTGGAAAATGTGGCATTTAATTTGTCCCAATCAAACTTAAGGGGTTCCAAAGTCAGTAGTCCATTTTTCTTTCCAGACAGCCTACAGCAGGTTATAGAAACTGGCATTCAGAGAGCCCTAGCTAACTGCCACGTCCTGATACCGAGCGGTCTCCAGCAGGGGGAATAGAGTTGCCTACCACTGCCCATCTGGAAACAGGCCAGGCAGGACACAGATTGGAGACTGCAGGACTCCTGGGAGGATTGCCCACTAGTGCACTGCCTTGGGAGAGAATCCACGCCACCAGTAGGGGCCCGGAGCCATGTGCCCGGATGCCCACAGAGAGTGTAAATGCCCTAGGTAAGGTTCCCCTCTCATCCTTGGTCAGGGTGAACCATCTGCCATGTCACAGGATACGCCAGCCCCCAATACCTCATAGCTTCACAGCCCCTGCCCTACCCTCTCCCCCATCTCATTCCCTAATTATGTTTAGCAGACACATTCCCAACCCTTGAATTAGCTTCAACTATACACAGGAGAGCAGAGTGTCTGGCTGGAAGAGTGTGTCTGTGGTCACACTCACCTCACCAAACTACTGGCTGGGGATAGAAGGACAGTTGTCTACTCTAGTCCAGGGTTCACATAGGTCTCCTAGGGGAGGCCCATGAAGGCCCAGCAGCTACTGTGGGCTACAGGAAAGGGGGAAGAGAGAGGTGGAAATGGGAGAAAAGAAATGTCTACTGATTTCTGCCATAAAGGAGTCATGAACCTGTGATTGTGGTTGGGCTCGTACTTGGTATTGATGAAAATAAAAGAACAACAAATACACACACACACAGAAATAAAATGTTTTTGCTGTTTTTAGACATAGTGACTTAAACATATTTTCATTGCTGTCACCTCCCTGCTTTCCCAACACACACACACACACACACACACACACACACACACACACACACACACACACACACACACACACACACACACACACACACACACAGAGAGAGAAATCCAGAACGATGACAGAAGACTCTTCCATGCAGCACATGCAATTTGCCAAATGATCACTCACCTCAGTACATTCAGGCTGTACAAGGAGAAAGATGATCTCTCTCTCTCTCTCTCTCTCTCTCTCTCTCTCTCTCTCTCTCTCTCTCTCTCTCTCTCTCTCTCTCTCTCTCTCTCTCTCTCTCTCACACACACACACACACACACACAAACACACACACACACAAACACACACACACACACACACACACACACACACACGCACGCACATACTCCTAGTAGTGTCTCTCCTAAGTTTGTTGGTTCCTCATCTGGGACATTGTATAAGCCGGAGCACGCAGGTTCCCATTCACTGTTCACTTGTCAGAACCAAGGGCTCGAACCCAAGGGGAGCACCACTCTAATGACACAGCACCACCCTGTCTCTCCCCTTCTCCATTGACAGACCCTTCCCCTTGGGAACAACCAGCCTTAACTTCCCAATCACTAAAACCCTAGGCCAGGATGCTGGGTGAAGGAATCCCCAGACAGGTGGCTCCTCAGAGCCAGGACTGAAAACAAGCAGGGGGTTATGGGGTCCCCAGGTGGGTGTCTCACCCGGGGTGGAGGCGGTGTTGAGGAAACAGATGGGGTCCTAAAGGCTACATACATGGATGGACTCCGTACTTCCAGCCTAGATGCTTCTGGGCGACTGGGCAGATTCTTGTGGAGGACAAGGATACCACATGGACCAGAAGCACCAGCATGAGCTAGCAGAGCTGGGAAATGTGATCACTCTGTGAATATTGTTGACAGCAGTGGTGGGGGGAACAGACCAGGTGTATGTGTGTTGGAGGGGCTGAATTCCTCCCAGAGATTCACCATCTATCTGACCCCCAGGGCCTTCACATACCTAGCGGGCTTTTCTGGGACCCTCCCCAGGTTAAAGGATGACTGAGCACAGAGGACAAGGGCTCACACAGCAAAGGGGCCTATCTTCTGCCTCCAACACCCCACATCCCCAAAGAAAAGGAAAAGACCAGAGAAGGCAGGTGTGCAGGTGTTGCTCCCCAACTCTGACTAAAGCCAGCAGGTTCCCACTAGGGATAGGAAGGGTGCAGATGAGCGGCTGTGTGGCTCCCACTGCTCTAGGCCAGGGTCTCAGTGGCACCTCCTTCTCACCCAACCCTGCATCTCCTCATTTCCTGGGCACTGGCCACTAGGGATGGGGGTGGAATCCCCAGTTCTACACCCACTCCCCCAACCCCCTCTCCTGGGTCACATTTGAGGCAGAGACAGGGCTGGCCTGCCTGGCGCTTGGGAGGCACGGTTGGGATGCAAGAGGGGAGGTGGGAGTCGTGGGTCCGGGTCCACGGGGGGGGGGGGCTGGGGGTGGAGAGAGGGGTAGGAAGAGCTCGCAAGGTGTGTGCCCATGCAGCAGCCACTAACATGTGCTGCTGGGAGAAGCTGTAGGCTGCGGTTCCAGTTGCAGCGGGCAGCGATGGCAGTGGCATGGTGGACACTTGGCCCCAGAGAGGAGGACCGGGGGCTGGCTGGGACTGGGTCAGAGCTGCAAGCCGGCTGGGGTCTCAACATCGCTGAATGACTCTAAGAGGCACCATGGGTCTGAGCCAGCAGGGACATGTATGAAAATTGGTGAGGCAGTGAGGGCCAGGGAGAGGGTCGGGGTAGGGGCGGGCAGGTGGCTGAACTCCTGGCGCAGGGGCCTCAGATTCAGGGCCTACCTGGGCTCTGAGCCTTCCTTGGGTTTTGCGAGGGATGTGCCTGCTTTATGTGCTCTGTGCTCCTGGCCCAGATCCCCGGTCCTACAGCAACAGAGGCCAGCCATTGATGCCACCACCCCTGGTGCATGTGCCTGCTCTTCTCTCTGCTCTTTCTCTGTGCCCCCACTTCTCTCCCAGGCTGCCCCCCCCACCCACTGCGCAAGTGTGCCATCCCCTGTGTGCCCCTTGCTGCAGCAGCTATGATCCCCCTCGGCCATGCCCTGTCCTCCCCTGGGTCATACTCCTTCCCCACCTCTGCCATGTCCCCCACCACTGACTTTTTGCTGCCCTGACACTGCCCTAAGTCTACCAGGCCATGGCAGAAGCAGTCTCATGTCAGCTCAGGGCTTTCCCCCAACCCCAGCAGCTGCCCTGGGGGAGTATCAAATTTCTCCTCAGCACAACCGCTGGGAGTGTCTCATCTCCATCCATCCCACACACGAAGCAGGTGCACAATGAGCCTCCGTGTGTGTGTGTGTGTGTGTGTGTGTGTGTGTGTGTGTGTGTGTGTGTGTGTGTGTGTGTGTGATTGTCGCAGATACCTACCTCTCAAGGACTCAGAACATAGTATATTTGGGATCACAGCACACAGCACACTCTAAATAAATAGCACAAAGTACCTTGTGTAATGGACTCAGCACAATGTGCCTTTTGAAAGACTCAGCACATAGCAACCTTTGGGATTCTCATGGTAATCTAATGACCAATAAGATTAGACATGCCATTTTGACATCACTAAACATAAATATAGTATTATGGCATCATATGTCATAGTGACATTATAGACATATTGTGAATGCCTATTCTGTGATTTCATTCTGTTTCAAGGGAGCAAAATTGGTGGATATCAGAAATCCATTGTGACCCCAAAGCCATTGTGACATGAATATCCCAATGTGATATCATTAACCTATTGTGACAACACAAACCTGTCCTGTCCATTGTGACCTCATCACCAATGTGACATCACAAAGCCATTGTGAGATCACATTGCTGTTGTGACATTACAATCACCTTGAGACCTCCCAAACCCATTATGACATCTTTAGCCCCTTTGTAAAAAACATATGGCCTTTGTGACATCACATTCCCTTTGTGTTTCCATATCCTCATTGTGAAATGTCAATTGAGATCAGATATGCTATTGTAATATCACAAAGCATTTGCAATATAATAATCGATGTGACATCACATTGTCAATATAACAACATCAGCTCATTGTGACATCACCAATCTGTAATGAAATTATACCACTATGACATCACATTGTAACCGTGACATAATATATACATTATGAATGCCTATTATGTGATTTCATTATATTTCAAATGTGGCATGTGTGTTCATATCACAAACTTTATAACCATTGTGACATCACAATCCCTTTGTGACATAACATTGCCATTGTGATATCTCTAAACAACTGTGACAACTCAAACATGTCCTTTCCTCAAAAGTTTGTGACATGTTACCACTGTGTTATGTTAGGCCCATTGAGAGCTCAAACTATTTTCGACATATTAGAAATAAAATGTGACATCATGAATATTGGAACATCACATTGCTACATGTAATGAACATAGTGTCACATCACAAATCTGTTCTGACTTCATCACATTTGCGCCAACAAATCCTTTGGAATTCTCATAATCCCATTCTAAACTCATATACTCATTGTGAGTTAATGACAATTGAGGTCTGTAATGCTATTGTCACATCACCAATCTACTGCGACATCACAAAACGATTTTGAACTCATCACTATTATCGCATCACCCACTAATTGTGATATAACAACACTCTTATGACATTATAATTTGACATCGTATTGCAATTGTGATATTTCTGTACCATCATGCTTTCACAAACCTATTATGACCTCATTACATATTAGAAAATTCCTGGCCTTTTTTTAAATCCAGCTCTTTCTGTGAACTTGTATCAGTTAAATTGAAGCAATTGAAATTTGATCTAAGATATAATATTAAAAACTAGTTTTGACATCACTAACCATTTTTATATCAACACTTTGACAACTGAAATGTGTTAGAACTTTAGCACTTTTGACAAAAAACATGGCTTTTGTGTCATCACAGTTCATTTGTGTTTGTCATTGTGACTTCATTCTCATGTCCTCACTATAAACTAATGGCAATTAAGATCTGACATGCCATTGTGATATCACAAACCCTTTGTGATATTATCACCAGTGTGACATCTGACTGTAATTATGACACCATCAGTTCATTGTGAAATCACCAAGCTTCAGTGACATCATAGCATTATGACATCACATTGCCATTTTGCTGTCATATACATATTGTGAATGTATATCATGTGATTTCATTCTATTTCAAATTTGGCATATCAGCTGATATCAGAAATACATTGTGACTTCATAACCTTTGTAACATTGTAAACTCTGTGTAACATCATAACCAGTGTGACATCACATTGTTGTTATGACATCTTTATATTATGACATCATTTTGTGACATCACAAAATGACAGTGGCATTATAGCATTTGCCATTATGTCATTGTGATATCATAGTCATATTATGAATGCCTAGTCTGTGATTTCATTGTATTTGAAATGTGCCATGTGGGTTGATATAAGAAACTCATTGAGATGTCATAACCATTGTCAAATCAAAATCCCTTTGTGATATCAATTTGGCAATATGACATCACAATGGCCATGTGATGTTACTAAGACATCGTGATATCGCAATGGTCATGAACTCATAATTTGTTTCTGATATCAACTGACATGCTACATTAGAAATAGAATCAAATAACATAATAGGCAAGCACAACATGTCTATGACATCAGAATGACAATGTGATGTTACAATGCTATGATGTCATCATAGTTTTACATGTCAAAATGAGATGATGGTGTCATAATGGAAACATGATGTCACAATTATAATGATGTCAGAAAGGATTTATGTTTCAATGGTATGTCTGATGTCAGTTTTCATTTGTTCCCCATGAGGATATGGACACAAAAAGGTTCTGTGATTTCACAGAGGCTATGTGTGTTTTCAAAGGCGGTAAGAGGTCATAATAGGTTTGGGATGGCACAATATGATCCATACTTCAATCTTCTTCTGTGAATTCATATCCTCATTGTGAAATAGTAGCAAATAAAATTGGGCATGTGATTATGAGATGTGACTTCACAAATCTATTTGATTTCATCAGCAATGTGACATCACAGACCCATTGTGAGCTTTCATTGCCATTTGACATCACTATCACATTGTGACATCCCAAACCTATTACCTCTTAGCACCTTTGAAAAAACACATGGCCTATGTGACATCACGGTCCCTTTGTTTAACTATGCCCTCATTTTAAACTGATTGATATCAGACATGCCACTGTAACATCACAAATCCTTTGTGACATCACCAGTGTGTTATAACATTGTCATTATGACAGCATCAACTACTTTTGACATCACAAAACCACAATGACAAGATAGCGTTATGAGATCACATTGCCATTTTGATATTATAGACAGATTGTGAATGCCTGTTTTTAATGTTTTTTTTTTCAGTAGTGGGGATTGAACTCTGGGCTTGGGTGCTGTCCCTGCTCTTCAGCTTAAGGCGAGCACTCTATTGCTTGAGCCACAGTGCCACTTCTGATTTTCTAGTGGTTTTTATTGGAGATAAGAGTCTCATGGACTTTCCTGCCTGAGCGGGCTTTGAACTGCGATCCTCAGATCTCAGACTCCTGAGTAGCTAGGATTACAGGTGTGAGCCATTGGCACTCAGCTTTTTCATTCTATTTCAAATTTTCATGTGTGTTGATATCAGAAACATAATGTGACCTCATAACCATTGTAAAATCATAAATCAGCAGTGACATCAAATTGTCATTATGACACTATCAGCTCATTGTGACATCAACAAATGACAATGGCATCACAGCATTATAAATCACAGTGATATTGTTCCATCATAGACGTAACTGTGAAAGCCTATTATGGGAATTCATTCTATTTCAGAAACCCATTTTGACCATACAACCATTGTGATAACATTAACCTGCTGTGCCATCACATACGTCTTGTTTTAGTTTTGTTGTAAGTTTTGTGATATGCTACCATTGTCCTATATTAGGCCGTTTGTGAGCTCATAATCTGTTTTCAATCATATTTCTGGTATGACAAGTTATATCAGAAATCTCCTCTGACATCATACTGCCAGATGTCATTACCATTGTGTCACATTGTGAGGTGACATTACAAACCTGTTAGAAGAGCATCACATTTGTGAAAACACATGCCTTTGGATACATTACAGTCCCTTTTTGAACTCATATGTTCATTGCCAATTAATGACAATTGAGATCTGCCATGCCACTCTGACATCATGAACCCATTGTGACATTACAAACTTATTGTGACATCATCACAAGAATGGCATCAACAACTAATTGTGGTATCAAAGCAATATTTTGACATGATATTGTGGTATTGTTGTTGTGATATCACTGTCTCATTGTGTTTCTACAAACCTGTTATGGTCACATCACATCTTAGAAAATTCATGGCCTTTGAGACTTCAAGCTCTTTCTGTGAACTCATGTACTTATGACCTCTAAGGCAAGGAGAGAAACCATTGAGTCACATTTAATATAATAAACCAATTTACACTCGAAAGGGGACTGAAATTACCTTATCTGGGACTGGATACCTGGGTCCAAGAGCAGCCTTGACCACCAAACCTCAGAATGGGCAGTCCCACCCTTTCTTAATTGGTCTACAAACCAACAGCCAAAAAACTATTATCTCCAAAGCTTCCAACCTCAATGGGCAAGGCTTTTTACTTTTCCATTCCTCCCTTCTTCGCTACAAACCTGTCCTTCCTTCTTGAATTGTTGTCATAATGCCATTGGGTTTTGTTATGTCAAAATGAGCTGATGCTCTCATAATGAAAATGTGATGTCACACTGTTTAAGATGTCACAAACACTTTTTGATGTTATAATGGCATGTCTGATCTCAATTGTCATTAGTTAACAACAAGGATATCGGTACACAAAGGGACTGTGATGTTGAAAAGGGCATGTGATTTTTCAATGGAGCTAAGAGGTCATAATAGATTTGAGATGTCACAATGGAATCACAATGTCACAGTGACAATGTTGTCACAATGGCTTTGTGATGTGGTGGTGATGATGTCAAAATGGGTTTGTGATGTCACAATGAGTTTGTAATATCACAATCAAAGTTCCAATTTCAATTGCTACTAGTTCTCAAGGAGGATACTGTAATAATCAGCAGGGCCCCGATAATCTACAGGATCGAATAATCAGCGTGGCCCCATCTCCTGGCCAGCTGGAGAGGGCAAAGTATGCCACCAAAGAAGGTGGGGCATTCTGTGGGATGGTCTGGTGCATTAATCACCACGTTTTGAGCTGCTAAGAAGTGATTGGGCTGTGGGGAGTTTGGGATATGACAGTTGAAAACTATTAGGCAGTTGGAGTGGAGAAGGGGCACAGACTTTATATAGGCTGCTTGTTCAGAGCAATAGAAGGAGAGAGAAAAAGGGAAAAGTCCTGGAAGGAAGTAAGTGGTGTGATAGCAGAAGGGGAAAGACCTGGGAGGAGAGGAAGTTGAGAGAGGGCAGGAGGTGAAGGATGGCAATTGACGACCCACGCAAAGCAGTTCAGGCCTGTGGAGAGTGGAGAGGCCTTAAGAGTAGAAGGATCTGGTAGAAGGGAAAAAGGGAAAGACCTTGAAAAAAGTATAGGTCTGTAGTGAAGGAGAGACAAAGGTAAGGGGAAAAAGGCTTGCCCTATGATGTTTGGAGCTTTGGATATTATAATTTTGGGGGTTGGTTGTTTGGAGAATATTTATTATATTAACTGTGTCTTGATGGATCCTCTCGAACTATAGAGGTCCTAATTTTTGGAGACCCCATTGAAATAATCCATTTGGATGGCATCAAGCCTCAGCCCCAGGGAAATATCTCCATAGGTAAGAGTGTTAGCCCTTAGGGTTCAGAGTCTACCTTGGGTGTTTGTCTCGAGAGGACGAACATGGCTAAAAGTCATTTAGGTACCTCTAGGGGTGCGTCTGGGCAAGCTTGCCTGCCTGTTTTGGGGACCCTCTCTGGAGGTCATCTGTGGCTTCCTTGGGATGCCATCTGGGAACTCCTTGAGAAGCCATGTAGGGCTTCTTTGGGAAGCCATCTGGAACCTCACCAAGAGTACATGTGCGACCTCCTTGAGAAGCCATCTGAGACCTACCCTGGAGGTCATTTAGGGCCTTCTCCAGGGGCCATCTTGGACTTTCTCCAGAGGTCATCTGGGACTTCCTCAGGAGGCCACCTGAAGGCACTTCAAAAGTAGTCATTGTCAAAAACGAACTTTACAACTTTGTTGGGGGGGAGGATTGAATGGGGGGCCAGGGGGAGGATGGGAAGGGATGGGAAGGGATGGGAAGGGGAAACAAAGTAGGAGGCTACAATGCTTGATAAGAAATGTACTCATTATCTTGCCCATGTAATTGTAACCCCTCTGTACAGTATTTTCACAGTAAATTAAAAAAAAAGTCGTCATTGGGGCTTCCTTATGAGGCAATCTAGTACCACCTCCTGAGGTCGTCTGGAGCTTCTTTGGGAGGTAATCTCAGGTTACCTTGATGAGAAATCTATGACCGTTTTTGGACATCATCTTAGACTTCCTTGAGAAGCCATATAGGAACTTCTCTGGAGATTATCTGTGGCTTTCTAAAGAGGATTATATGGAACCTCCTCTGGAGTTAATATGTGACCTCCTTGAGTGGCCATCTGGGAGCTACTCGAGAGGTAATGTCAGCCTCATTGAGAGGACATCTGGGACTGCCTTTGGAGGTCATCTGACACTTCCTTGGGAAGCCATTTGGAACCTCCATGAGAGGTCATCTAGGGCCTCCTAGGGAGGACATATGTGACATCCTCCAGAGGTCATCTTGTTGCCTCCTCAAGAGGCAATCTGGGATGGTCTCTCTGTCACCTGGTGCCTCCTGTAGAGGTCAGCATTGAGAGGTATGGGATATATGGGTTAAGTGTATGTGGATATTGGTCTGTGTGTGTATGCTAATAGTTCTATCTGTGTACTGTATGCCCTTCTGTTTACTCCTTTTCTTAGGACAAGGCCTAAAGTTGTCATATCCAAAAAATATTCTCCCCCAGGGTTATAAAATCCCTCAGAGGAAGATGCACTGATGTACTCTCTCTCCTATACTTTGCCATCAGCCCCTCTAATGTTAAGTCCTGCCATACCAAAAGTGGTTACTTATACCAGCCTGAGGTGGTATAATGTGGTATGTTACTCTTATTACCCTTGAGAAGGAAACATGGAGGATATGGTGGGAACACCCCCTTTCTAATCTATGTTCCCTTTACAAGTAGTGACCTGTATGACTGGAAACAGCAAAATCCCTCCTTTTTAGAAAAAAAACCAGGGGCTCATTACCTCATTAGAGACAGTAATTTTCAAACACAAGCACATCTGGGATGAGGGTTAGCAAATTTTACAGGTGCTTTTCACCTGGTAGAAAAGGGAGTGAATCCTCCTTGGTGACTTGATGGTGGGCCTTGGACCAGACAGTAGCCCCACTATTGAACCAGACCATTTGGAGCAAGTCTTTCCCCAGACTTACCCAAGCTGAGACTAACAGTGATCGAGGTATGGAGGTGCTTACCAATTATTGTCAGGTTTGGTTAGCAGTGGCTTGAAAGCCAAGTCATCAATCTAAGGTGAGTGAGATGGTACAGTTCTCCAGTGAGTACACTGAAACTTCTCCCAGAAGCCTATAGTACATCTAGGCCTATAGATCTTGAACCCTGGAGAATCAAAGAGCCCTAAATATGGCCTTTGTTACCCAATTAGCACCAGATATTAGAAGAAAGCTTCAAAAGTTAGAAGCTTGTGAGGTAAAGGTGTATTCTAAGTTGGAAGTGGTTTCCCAGTGGGTGTTTGATAACAGAGATACCCTGGAAAAAAAGAGTCTAAGAAGGGATTTTGAGTTTTGGTAGGAGCACCAGAATCATCCCAAGGCTCCCAGAAGGCTTCCAATAGCTGATGCCAACCCAGAGAATACAAAGAGAATTCTCAGAAGGAAGAGCCAGCACGAAGACTTCCCTCACCCTCCCTGGCACGGCACCTCTGCCTGGCTGGTGCAAGCAGCCCAACGCAGTCAGGAGCAGCAGCAGCTGTCAGCAGTGGTGAAAAACCCTAGACTTGCAGGGTGGCACCTCCATCCTGCTTGTGTAAATAGTCTAGCCTAACCTGAAGCAGCAGCGGCAGCTTGTAGTGGCAGCAAACCACCCAGACTCCAGACACAATGCCTCTTGGCACTAGGCCACAGGAACAGCCCAGACCAGCCCTGGGCGACAGTGTGCCTGGGGTGGGGACAGCTGCAGTGAACAACTCCAGACCCATGGCTGTTTTTGCCTTTCCATGCTGGCCCACATAAGTGGCCCAGCCTAGCCCCAGGCAGCAACAGTGGTTAATACCTGACTTGTGGTGAGGTGCCTGGCTTGCATAAGTGGCCCAGCTGATCCTGGGGCAGTGGCAGCAGCTGGGTAGTGGTAGCTGCATCGGCAGCAGCAGCAGCGTGGACAGCAGCAGTGAACAACTCTGGTCCAGTAAGGGGTGTGGCGCCTCTCAATACTGGCTTGCATAAACAGCCCAGCACAACTCCTGATGGCAAAGGTGGTGAACAACCCCAGACTTGAGGCAGGGTGTAGTGCTGAACAACCAAAGAAAAGCCCCATGAACTTTCCTGTCTGGGCTGGCTTTGAACGTGACTACACAGATCTGAGTCTCCTGAGTAAATAAAGAAGTTACAGGCATTCACACAGGCAGGGTCTTACTCTTGCCAACCCCCTATTTTTTTTAAATCGATCACTTCTTAGTTCATAAAACGAAGTTAAGCAAATACAAGAGGATCAACATAATACCCTGTATTATATCTGACCATAGTGGAATCAAATTAGTTCTCAATAACAAGGCATAAAGTAGAAAAAACTTATTTATTTATTTATTTATTTATTTTTTGGTCCGGTAGTGGGGCCCGAACTCTGGGCCTGGGCGCTATCCCTCAGCTCTTCAGCTCAAGGCTAGTGCTCTACCACTTGAGCCACAGCGCCACTTCCGGTATTTTTCTTTTTGCTTATGTGGTGCTGAGGAATTGAACCCAGGGCCTCAGGCATGCAAGGCAAGCACTCTACCACTGAGCCACCTTCCCAGCCCAAAGTAGAAAAAACTTAAACACATGGAAATTAAACAGCACTCTGTTGAACAATACATGGATCACAGAAGAAATTAAAAAAGAAATTAAAAATTCCTACAATTCAATGAAAACAAAGATACATCACAAAGAAACCTATGGGACCCACAAAAGCAGTCCTGAGGGGCAAATTTATTGCTCTCAGTGAGCACAACAATAAAACAGATCAAGTAAACAATCTTATGATGTAACTAAAACTGCTAGAGAAAAAAGAAAAAATTGAACCTAATGTTGCTAGACAGAAAGAAATAACTGAAATAAGAGGTGAAATTAATGAGATAGAGACTAGGAAAATTATAAATAAAATTACTAAAACAAAAAGATATTTTTTCAAAAAAGTCAATAAAACTGATGGATCACTGGCAACAGTAACTAACAAAATCAGAGCAGAGATCCAAATCAACAATATCAGAGATATGACAGGAAAAATTACAACAAACATCCCACCAAACAATCATAAAGAAGTAATTCCAGACTCTATTCACAAAGGAAGGAAAACCTAGCAGAGATGAATGAATTTCTACAGAAATACAAATTTCTATCCCCCGCTTTCCTTTTAAGCCATGCTTCTCCACCATGTATGGTGGGGGCAGCAGTTTGGTAAATAAATTTCTTTTCCTGCCTGAGTAGCATGTGGTGTTCTCTCCATCGCCTACCTAATGAAACCTACCTATTTAATACACCTTACATATGGTGCCATGCTCGGATGGAGTTTTTGAGTTGGAAATGTTAGAATTTCCCAATCACCCCTTTTCTGCGAACCAAACTGCCTTGAGACACCACGTGAGACTTTTCACCAATACCATTGCTGGCCTTCACATCCAAGTCTACACCACTTCTTTATTCCAGTGAGTAAAGCTATTCTCTACAGCTCTCAGTTGCTTAATCTCTGTTCAGACGTGGCGCCACACCAGAGAGCTCCTACAGCCTTTAGCTGAAAGGCTGGTCACCTCAGAAGCTGAGGATGCTAGGTTTTGAGGGCTTGGCATTTTTCTCTAGAGGGCTCTGGGGGAAGTCGGGATGCCGCTTCTGCCTGGTCAGCTCTCCACTCACCAGATTGACTGTCCTACACATTTAACGGGGTGCTGCGAGTCATGCCGAGCCGTGAAACCCCTCTGAGCTCAGGAGCTCCCTTGATAGCCAGAGTACCTAATATTTTCATGCTGTTCTCAGATTTAGAGAATTTTTGCCTCTGCAATGGTACATGGTCAGAAGTCTGTTTACTTTCAGGTTCTTTTTGCTCTCTGCTATTCATGTCTAACTTTCTATATCTCTCCCTTTCTTTTCTACAACTTTCTCAATTGTGCCCTGAAGAGTGTGATGTGGGCTGGGTCCTAGGGACCCCCTCTAGTTTCCCTCTCAAAGGCTAGCCAAGCTTGATTTTTTGTTCAGCGTTTCTTTGTATTTTTTCAGAAATTTGCCATCTTGAGTTTGCCATCTTGGCCACAAGGTGGGTTAGGGGTTTGGCCCCATCCAACCCTGACCCTTCCACCAAGCTTACTACTCCTCCATTCATCTATTCTAGTGTACCTTGCTAACAAGTTGCTCATTTCACAGACCCTAGTAACTGAGGCCGAACTATCTAATGTGCTTTGTTAGCAAAGATGTCAAAACATTGTTGTCAAAAATTGTAGGTTTTGAGTTTTGCCTTTTTTATTTTGTGTTTTGTAGTCTAGTACTGACTATGTGATTCTAAAATATTGGGAATATCTGTGCTAAGAATCTCACATCTAACGAGTTTTGTCATTATAGCATATTTGGTCAATTCCTGATAAGGACCAGGTAAGCTCTACTTATTCTATTTGATCTCCTTGTTGCTTTAATTGGAAATAACAAAGTGCCACCAAAGTGTGGCAAAGTTTCCAGTTCAAACCAGCCCGGGCTGAAAAATCCCTCAGACTCCATCTCCCAACTAAACTGCAAAGTGCCAGGCTGGAAGCATGGCTCGAGCCTCTTATCTCTAACCAACAAACACTGCAAATGGTACTATAACTCAAAGTGGTAGAGTGCTAGCCTACCTGAGCAGAACTGCTCAAGTACAGTGCCAAGGCCTTGAGTTCAAACCTCCTTGAATACAAACTGGGACAATCCATCCCAGCAATGAGCACCTATCCTCAGCCAGTCTGGGAAACAAGGGATCATGGAGTGGAGTAACAGGAGATGATATCACATTAAGCACTTTGTGCCTGCCCTTTCAAAATTAACAGAGCCCAGAGGTGAATACAAGTAAGAAGACTGCCCATCTAATGTCCGTACCTGTTTACCTTTCAACTGGACAGGAATTTATATTCTTGCCTTTGTCACTTCACGTCTTCTCTACCTAGTTTCCAGATGTCAGAAGTAGCTAGGGACATTTCTAACAATATTTTCAGCCCCAAGTCCTTCCTATTGCCATTTATTTGATCTCTAGTATTTTTTCAGTCCGTCAATTCCTCACTAGACTTCTCCAGACTTTGTCCAAGAGAATTGCCTCCTCCAGACTTCATCTAAGGACGCAATGCCCAAGTGACAGCTGTTGCATGCTGCCTTCTCCCAGAGTGGACCACATTTAAGCCTTTTAAACCTAATGTCGATGCCCCTTGCAAACAGGAAGTAGCCAAAGAGAATCTTCGACCTTTTTCTTAATAATCAAAAGGCTGGAATGTAAGGTCTGAACAGGAACACCTCCCTCACTCTTGCCTAAATTTCTCCCAGTATCTGTTAAATAGTTAACTGGCACACCTGGAAGCAGTAACCTTCCCCTCCTTCTAGGTCACATCCTGGGCCACCTCTGGTCACATGCCTACCACCTGACCTTAGGAGGATCCAAGACCCTGAGATCACATCAAGATCGACTGTGGCCACACCGTTCCCCCACTAGGCCACACCTCTTCCTGTCCTTGCCTTAGATAAGTCCTGGCCTAAAGGTAGGTATCCCCCCTTCCTTTTCAGGCCTGCTTCTCCACCATGCATGGTGGGGGACAGCAGTTCAGAAAATCAACTTCTTTTCCTGCATGAAAAAAAAGAAATACAAATTTCCCAAATACAACCAAGAAGAAATAAATCAATTAAACATGTCAATAACCTACAATGAGATAATGGAAGTAATCAGAAATCTTCCAACAGGAAAAGACCAGGACCTGATGGATTCACTACAGAATTCTATAAGGCCTTTAAAGAGGAACTAATACCTACACTCCTCAAGCTCTTTAGAGAAATAGAAACAGAGGAAGTAATCTCAAACTCATTCTATGAATTCATCCCCATTCATTCATTCATCCCCAAACCAGGCAGAGACCCAACAAAAAAAAGAACTACACAACAATCACTTTAATTAAGACAGATGCAAAGCCCCTCAATAAACTTGCAGCCAACAGAATCTAGAAACATATAAAAAAATCATACATTATGACCAATTAGGCTTCATCCCAGAGATGCAGGGATGGTTTAACATTTGTAAGTCAATAAGTGTAATCCATCACATCAACAGATCCAAGATCAAGATCCACATGATTATCTCCATTGATGCAGAAAAGGCTTTTGATAAAATTCAGCGCTCATGTTAAAAGCTCCAGAAAAAATAGGAATAGAAAGAATATTTCATAAGACAATAAAAGCCTTACATGGCTGATCAAAGGTCAATATTTTACTTAATGGGGAAAAACGACAACCAATTCCCCTAAAAACAGGAACAAGGCAATGATTCCCACTCTCTCCACTCCTCTTCAACATAGTTCTGGAATTCTTCACGAGCAATAAGGCAAGAAAAATACATTAGAGGGATCCACATAGGAAAGGAAGAAGACAAACTATCTCTTTTTGCAGATGGCATTATTTTATAAATTAACGATCCCTAAGGCTCCATCCCCAAACTCTTAGAGCTTATAAACCAATTTGGCAAAGTAGCAGGATACAAAATTAACCCACCTAAAACAGTTGCCTTTCTGTACAGCAACAATGTACAAGCAGAAATGGCAATCAAGGAAACAACCCCGTTCACAATAATCTCAAAAAAAGTATCTAGGAATTAACCTAAACAAAGATTTAAAGGGTCTATTTCATGGAAACTATAAAAGCCTTAAAAAATGAAACATAGTGGCTACCAAGAAATGGAAAGACTTCCCATGTTCCTGTATAGGCAGAATTAATATGGTGAAAATGGCCATACTGCCAAAATTAATAAACACATTCAGTGCAATTCCCATTAAAATTCCAATGACCTACTTTACTGAAATAGAGAATATAGTCCAAAAGTTCATATGGAACAACAAAAGACTTAGCATAGTCAAAACAATTTTAGGCAAAAGAAAGAATTCAGGAGGGATCATGATACAGGACTTCAAGCTCTACTATAGAGCCATAATAACAAAGACAGCTTGGTAATGGCACAAAAAGAGACCCCAAAATAAATGAGACAGGTTAGAGGAGCCAGAAATATAGCCGCATATGTACAGTCAGTTGATAATTTGACAAAGGAGCAAAAGACATACTGTGGAAGAAAAAAAACCTCTTCAACTATTGATGTTGGGAAAACTCGCCACATGCAGAAAACTAAAATGGACCCTAGCCTAACACCATGCATTAACATCAACTCAAAATGGATTAAAGACCTTCACATCAAGCCTGAAACTCTGAAACTACTGTAGGACATAGTATGAGAGACACTTGAACTTATAGGCACAGGCAGGAACTTCCAGAACAGATTCCCAGGGTCACAACAAATTGGAGAATGATTTGATAAATGGGACAGATAAAAATAACAACCAAACTAGAAAGAAAGCCAAATAATTGGGAAAAATATTTATCAGATATATATAAGAGAAGTTCACCATTATATATGGTGAACACAAGAAACTAACCCTTCACAAACCTAACAAATCAATCTTGAAATGGTCAAGGGTGTTAAAGAAAGAATTCTCAGAAGAAGAGATAAAAATGGCAAAGAAACACATGAGGAAATGTTCATCATTCCTGGCTGTAAAGGTAATGAAAATAAAAACAACTCTGAGATAGCACCTTACCCCAGTCAGAATGGCCCACGTCCTAAATTCAGTCAATGACAAATGCTGGAAGGGATGAAAAGAGAGAGAAAAAAATTACTTCATTGCTAATGGGAATGTATACTAATACAACCACTTTGGAAAGCAGTCTGGAGGTACCTCAGAAAGCTAAATATCGAGCCGGGCACTGGTGGCTCACGCCTGTAATCCTAGCTACTCAGGAGGCTGAGATCTGAGGATCGCGGTTCAAAGCCAGCCCGGGCAGGAGAGACCGTGAGACTCCTATCTCCAATAAACCACCAGAAAACCAGAAGTGGCGCTGTAGCTCAAGTGGTAGAGCGCTCGCCTTGAGCTGAAGAGCTGAGGGACAGCGCCCAGGCCCAGAGTTCAAGCCCCACGACTGACAAAAAAAATAAATAAATAAGAAAGCTAAATATCGACCAGTCCTATGAACTGGCCATACCACCCCTAGGCATCTACGCTGAACAACAGGAACCACTATACAAACACACACACACCTCTATGATTATTGCAGCACTGTTCACAATAGCCAAGATTTGGAAACAACCAGATGAGCAACTATTGATAATTGGATCCAAAAATTGTGGTACCTATACAATAGAATACTATGTAGCCATTAGAAAGGACAAAATGATGGCATTTGCAGGGAAATGGATGAAACTAGACCAAATTATTTGAGTGAGGTAAGCCAAGAACAAAGATACGTGGATGATGGGCTGGGAAGGTAACTCAGTGGTAAAGCTCTCGCCTTGCATGCATGAGGCCCTGGGTTCAATTCCTCAGCACCACGTAAGCAAAAAGAAAAAAGAGCCGAAAGTTCACTGTAGCTCAAGTGGTAGAGCGCTAACCTTGAGCTGAAGATCTGAGGGACAGCGCCCAGAGTTCAGGGCCCACCACCAGAACCCCCCCACCAAAAAACAAGATACATTGATGGTAAAGCCAAAATGCAAGAAAGTATGACAAAGTAAACAGGACACGAGGAAAAAAGGACAGTCACTCATTTTGTTGTATCAATATTAATGAATCCATGTTCTTGACCATGTAGATGGTAGAAATGTGCACGAAATGGAGGGAAGCCAGGAGGAGGAACAGAATAAGTGGGAAATGGAACAACATACAACAAAGGGACCCATCAGCTGCACTGGACATAAAAGAAAAATAACTGAGTAACCCAAACACAGTGATGGGAAGGGAGGAATGAGAGGGAAAGAGGAAAAGGAAAAGAATGTAAATATCACCTGAGGTGGAAAAAATAATTTGCAATGTCAAAGAACATTGAATTAACAAACGTTAGACGATGATAATGATAATGATAATTTGCCTTATCAAGGTTAAAATGTGTTTTTGACTGTAACTAAGTATCACAATTCCACAATACTATGAAATAGGTGAAATATATGTAATCACCTAACTCAATTTTTACAAAAAGTGTGAGAAGGGAAGGGTTACGATGGATGGGTGACAATGTTGTCAGACAACTTGTATTCATGTACTGTTTTGTAGGATGGAAATTTCTTTGTACAACTATGTAAACATAATAAGAATAATAAAAAAGTGTTTAAAAATAAAGAGACATTAGGATAACAATAAAAAGTTCAAAAATAAAATAAGAAATTATATCCAGTTAGAAGGAAATTTTTTATTGTGAAAATAATGTACAGAGGGGTTACATTTACATGGGCAAGATAGTTAGTACATTTCTTATCAAGCATTATAGCCTCCTCCTTTGTTTACCCTTTCTATCCCTTCCCAGGCTCCCTCCCCCTACCCAATCCTCGCCCCCCAAATTGTAAAGTTCATTTTTGTCATGAAAACTTGTACTTCCCCTTGTTGCAACAGGTCCACATGTATCATTATTTAAACGACTTGTTTTAACCCTTCCCCTCCACAAATTATACTGACATCAAATACAGTGAAATCAGGGGTTATACTGTGGGGGAGGGGCATACAAAGCAACAAAGAAATAATCTTATAATTGTACCAAATGAGTGAAAGAAAAAAAAAACATTTAAAATACATATCTTAGGGTTCATTTTCCTAACATCACCTTATCTGACCTTTTCTGCTTGACTCATACATATACTAGATATTGAAAATAAGGGAAATCATGGGACCTATGTTTATTTGGGCTTAGCTTACTTCACTTAATATAATTTTTTCCAAGTCTTTCCATTTCCTAACAAATGGGGCAATGTCAATTTTTCTGATGGAGGCATAGAATTCCATTGTGTATATATATCACATTTTCTTTATCTATTCATCTACTGAGGGGCATCAGGGTTGGTACAATATCTTAGCTTTGGTAAATAATGCTGCAATAACATAGTTGTGCTGGTAGCATTAGTGTGGTCTTGTTTGTAAACATTTGGGTAAATGCTCAAAAGTGGGACTGCTGGATCATTGGGGAGCTCTATGTGGAGTCTTTTAAGGAACCTCCATACAAATTTCCAAAGTGGTTGAACAAGTTTACACTCCCACCATCAACGCAGTAAGGTTCCCTTCTGTCCACATCCTCTCCAGCTTTTGTTGTTATTAGAGATTTTGATTTTTGCCATTCTAACTGGGGTGAGTTGGTATCTCAAAGATGTTTTGATTTGCATTTCTTTTATGGCTAGGGAGGTTGAGCATTTCTTCATGTGTCTATTGGCCATCCTTCTTTCTTCTTAAGAGAAGTTTCTCTTTAAGTCATTAGCCCAATTATTTATTGTGCAGTTGTTTCTTTGAGGATTTGTTGTTGGGGGATTACATTTTTTGAGTTCCAAACATATTTTAGATATGAGACTCTTGTCCATTGTATGGCTAGTGAAGATCTTCTCCCAATCTGTGGGCTTTCTATTGATCTTGCTAGCTATGTCCTTTGCCATGCAGAAACTCTATAACTTCATGCAATCCCATTTGTCCAACCTTTCTTTGATTTGTTGTGTTTCCGGGTCTCTATTCAGAAAATTTTTGCCTGCACCAAGGAGTCCTAGGGATTCTCCTATTCCATCCTGTAATGTTTTCAGAGGGTCTGCTTGGACTCCGAGGTCTTTGATCCATTTGGAGTTGATTCTGGTTCAGGGTGATACATAAGGATCTAGCTTTAGTTTTCTACAAGTAGTTAACCAATTTTTCCAGCACCATTTACTGAAGAGGCTGTCTTTCTTCCATTCTATTTTTTTAGCTCTCTTATCAAAGATTAGATGGCTATAGGTCTGTAGGTACATTTCTGGGTTTTCAATTCTATTCCATTGGTCCTGAGGTCTGTTCTTGTGCCAATACCAAGCTGTTTTGATTACTATGGCTTTATAGTAGACTTTGAAATTTGGTATTGATATTCCTCCATCAGTGTTCTTTCTTTGAGGAGCATTTTTGCTAATTGGGGTCTTTTATTTTTCCATATGAATTTTTGGATTGCCTCTTCTATTTCCTTGAAGAATGAGGTTGGAATTTTGATAGGTATCACATTAAATTTGTAGATAACCTTGGAAGTATTGCCATTTTCACGATGTTAATCTTTCCAATCCAGAAGCATGGGAGTTTTTCCCATTTGCAAAGTTCTGTTTTGATTTCCTTTTTTAAGATTTCAGAGTTTTCATCACAGAGGTCCTTCACTTCTTTGGTAAAGTTAATTCCTAGGTATTTCCTTTTTTGTGGAGCTTTTACAAATGGAGTTGCTTTCCTAATTTCAGCCACACTTTTCTCATTGTTGGCATACAGAAAAGCCATAGTTTTTGGGGCGTTAATTTTATACCCTGTTACTTTGCCAAAGTTTTGAATCAGCTTGAGTAATTTGGGACTGGAGTCTATGGTATTCTTTAAATACAAGATTACATCATCTGCAAAGAGGGAGAGTTTTATTACTTCTTTCCATATTTGGATCCCATTTATGTTTGCATCTTGTCTTATTGCTGAAGCTCGGCATTCTAATACTAGGTTGAAGAGAAGTGGAGAGAGTGGACATCCTTGTCTTGTTCCTGAGTTAAGAGGAAATGGCTTTAGTTTTTCACCATTAAGTATAATGCTGGCTGTAGGTTTGTCATATACAGCTTTTATTGTATTGATGAATGTTCCATGGATTCCTAATTTTTCCAAAACCTTCATCATAAAGAGGTGTTGGATCTTGTCGAATGCTTTTTATGCATCTATTGAGACAACCATGTGGTTCTTATCCTTGCTCCTGTTGATGTGATGAATAATATTAATTGATTTGCGTATATTGAACCAGCTTTGCATCCCTGAAATGAATCCTGTTTGATTGTGGTGTCTTGTTTTTTGGATGAATTGTTGAAGTCAATTGGCCAAAATTTTGTTGAGAAGTTTTGAATCAATGTTCATCTAAGAAATGGGTCTGTTGTTCTCTTTCCCTGCCTGGTTTTGGAATGAGGATGATGATGGCTTCATAGAATGTGTTCGGTAGTGAACTTTCTCTTTTAATTTCATTGAAGAGTTGGAGGAGAATTGATGAGAGCTCAGCGTTGAAGGCCTTGTAGAATTCCGATGTAAAACAATCTGGTCCTGAACTTTTATTAGCTGGCAGGTCTCTTATTGCTGTTTCTATTTCAATGCTTGATATTGTCCTGTTAAGATGGTTTAACTCAACATGGTTTAGTTTTGGCATGTCAATATGTGCTAGGAAAAGGTCCATTTCTGCCAAGTTCTCAAACTTATTAGCATAAAGTTTTGAGAAGTATTCCCTTAAAATATTCTGAATCTTGGTTGTTTCCGAGATGATGTTTCCATTCTCCTCTACGAGTTTATTTATTTGGGTGTGTTCTCTTCTTTTTCTGATAAGATTTGCTAAGGATCTGTCAGTTTTGTCAATTTTTTCGAAGAACCAACTCTTTTTTTTTGTTGATTCTTTCTACAGGTTTTTGGATTCTGAATCATTTAATTTTGATTTAATTTTAAATATTTCTTTCCCTCGCTTAGATTGGGGTTTATCCTGCTGCTTTTTTCAAGGAGGTTCAGATGTCTCATTAAATTATTGGTTTCAGATCTCTATAATTTGTTGATGTAGGAACTCAGAGATAAAAACTTGCCTCTGAGTACTACCTTTCTTGTGTCTCAGAGGAGCTGGTAATTTGTGTGCTCATTTTTGTTGAATAGCATGAACATTTGAATTTCCTTCCTAATCTCTTCCTTGACCCACTCGTTATTAAGCAGTTCGTTGTTCAGCCTCCATGTGATACCAGACTTTCTTTGGTAGTTTTGGTGTTGAGTTCTAATTTTTTTTCCTTTTGGTCTGTGAGAATGCAAGGTATAATTCAATGTTTCTGATTTTTGGACGTTTGCTTTGTGGTGTAAAATGTGGTCTATTTTGGAAAATGTTCCATGTGCTGCTGAGAAAAACGTGTATTCTGATGATGCTGGGTGAAATATTCGGTATATGTCTGTTAAATCTAGTTGATCTATGCAGCTGTTTAGATCTGGAGTTTCTCTGTTGAGTTTTTGCCGAGTTGATATATCTAGTGGGGAGAGTGGTGTGTTAAAATCCCCTAAAATTAATGTCTTTGAATCAATTTGGAATTTGTGGGAAATTAGTGTTTCTTGGATGAATTTGGGTGCTCCATTGTTTGGTGAATAGATATTTAGAATTGTAATATCCTCCTGAAGGAGAGATCCCTTAATTAGTATGCAGCGACCTTCTTTATCTCTTCTCACAAATTTTAATTTGAAGTCTATTTTATCTGATATTAGGATTGCAACTCCCGCCTGTTTATGGGGGCCGTTTGCTTGGTAAATTTTGTTCCAGCCTTTAACATTGAAAATGTGTTTGTTTTTACAGGCAAGATGTGACTCCTGAAGGCAGCAGATGAAAGGATCTTGTTTTTTAATCCAACTTGACAGTCTATATCACTTAATTGGAGAGTTAAGTCCGATGACCTTAAGAGAATGTACTGAGAGGTATTTGGAAGTTCCTACCATGTTATCCACCTTCTTGGGGGCTGCCAAAACTGGGTTCTTCCTATAGTTTTTGGATTCTCAGTTTGGGTGCACTTTCTTGGCCTTTATTGTGGTCTCGTTTGTTTTCTATGTGTAGGATGTCTTTAAGAATCTTTAGTAGGCCTGGTTTGGTGGAGATGTATTGTTTCAATTTTTCTTTGCTATGGAAGGTTTTTATTTGACCTTCAGTTATGAAGGAGAGTTTATCTGGGTTCAGCAATCTTGGTTGATAGTTGTTTGTTTTAAGGGCATGCATACATCATTCCAGGCTCTTCTTGCTTTGATTGTCTCTGCTGAGGAATCTGAGGTGATTCTAATTGGTTTCCATTTATAGGTGATTAATCTTTTCTCCTTGACAGCTTTAATGAACTTTTCTTTGGTCCAAATTGATCCTGTGTGGATTATAATGTGGTGGTGGGATGTCCTATTCTGGTCTGGTCTATTTGGAGTTCTAAAAGCTTCTTTATCTGATTAGGCCGATCTTTTTGCATGTTTGGGAAGTTCTCTGCTAGGATCCTGTTAAACAAATTTCCTGGAGTATTAACTTCTGTTTCTAGGTGTTCCTCTACACCCATTATCCTTAGATTAGGCCTTCTGATGGTGTCTTCCAAGTGTTGGATAGATGTCTCATATTTCATTGATTTGTCCTGAATTGTTGTATGTTCCTTTTCTATAATATCTAGGCTGTCTTCAATCCCTGAGATTTGATCTTCTGCATGGTCTAACCTGCTGTCAAGACTTTCTACTTTGTTTTTTATTTCTTTTCCTTCTAATTGGTCAGCTTTTATGACTTCAAATTATTTGTTAAAACTTTGTTTTAGATCTTGTATGAGCTTCTTTACTTCCTTAATTTGGTGTTCAGTGTTTATTCTCAGATCACTTAGTTGATTGGTTATGGTTTCCTTGGACTCCCATTCCTTCTGTTGGGTTCCATTCAGCATTCCCTTTGTGGTCTCCCTGACTTGCTTCAGCTCTTTGTTAATGGATTCCATGAATGACTTTAGTGATCTATGTGTATTCTGATCCTGCTCTCTCAATTCCTGTATTACTCTTGGATTAGCTTCCTCCCGTTCATGCGATTCCTGTAGTTCTCTTTGAGTGTTCTCAGCCTGCTCACGCCATTCCTGCCTTTCTCTTTGAGTATTCTCAAGCTGCTCACGCAAATCCTGTATCAGTTTTTGAGTAGCTTTGCAAGCTCATGATATTCCTTTATAAAACTTTGAATTGCCTCCTCTCTCTCCCTCTCACACTCATACAGAGTTCTTTATAGGTTTTTGATCTTTTCATTTATCAAGTTTGCCATTAGTGTTTCTCGAGCTATTTGGGAACTCTCTCCTGGATTATTCATTATCTGTTCTCTCCCCTGATTATCATGAGTGGGAGTTGAGATACCCATACTTGCCATTTTTCTTGTGTTTTTCTGCCTTACTCTGCCCATTTGGGATAAAAATAACACCAGTTTTATTCTAGAACACTTTCTTAAGGCAAGCATCAACCAAAGTCTGTATTTGCAGTCCATAGTCTGCAGATAGAATCTGTACAGATACATCTATTCTAAATTAAACAACTATATATTAATGGTCTACGAACCGCAAAGAATTTGGCAAACCAGAAATTATTAGGATTAGGGAGAGATGTGGGTAAAAAATAGGAATAGGGAGATGTGGGAAGGCACAAGGAGAGTTATTTAACTAAGTCCTAATCTCAAAGCAGCAACTAGCTTGGACAGTATGAAAGTAGAGAGAGAGAAAAAGAAGAAGAAAGAGAAAGAGAACAAAAAGGGACCCAAAAAAATAGAAAGGTAAAAATTAAAAATATTATTCAGAATCAAAAACAAACTATTCAGAGAAGAACATAAATATGATGAGAGAAGGGGAGGAATATAAAGGAGATGTGAAAAACTTAAAAGTAAAATCATTTAAAATATTATATGGGTATAAAGAGGTAGTAATTCTATTAAGGAATTTAAGTCAAAGAGGTTTTGAATTGAGTAATAAATTTGTGGAGTAAGTGTGTACACTACGGGGGATAAGGTCTAAAAATCGACAAAGGGTTTATCTGAGGATGTGCACAAAGCACAATTAAGTCACATAAATAACGAAAGAGAAGAGCAGGTGAAAAGGATAAGAAAGAAAGAAAAAAGATCAGAAGTTCAGTAGAGCTAATCAGAAAACAAAACAAAACAAAAAACAAAAAAGGAAGAAAAACGCACACACACTTATACCCCTAAATTAAAATTCTAAGACGAAAAAAATTTACTAGAAAATAATTTTGTTCAAAACAGGTAAAAATTAAAGATTAAAAAATATTTAGAAAAACAATTTTTTATAAAAGATACAACAAAAAAAAAGTTCTTTGATTTTTTTGGGAGGGGTGGGAAAAATCCAGTGTCTTCCTTGTGTCCGTAACCAGCCTCTTGTTGAAGTCTCTGGTTTGCTTGTGCTCCTCTGTCTTGGTTGGTTACTTAAGTCAGTTTCTTTGAATAGGCAGAATAATGCTCTGCAATCCTCCTCCCAGGTTAGTAAAATGGGAGGAGATGGATTTTTCCTCGAGTTTGAAGATGCTGTGATGAGGCTAGGTTCTGGGTAGAGTTGAGGCCTTTCAGCAAACAGTAGCTTTTCCCAGGGGATGGTATGTGAGAAACTGACAGAGCCCAGCCTGGAGCCACTCTCAGGGTTTCTGTTTACTGAATTTCAATTGATTGTCAAAGCTGCTAAAGGGAGTGGCAGCTCTGGCTCTGATTATCCCATGAAGAAAGCCACTCCTGGGGCTGGGGCCTGAGCTGGGTGACTTTTCCCTGGGTGGAGCTGAGTCTGGCAGGTCAGGTTAGGCTCTTGGGACCAGCTAGATGACTGTAGATTTATTCCAAGGCCTGAGTTGGAGCTAGCAGCTCCGCCGAGCTTTTTTGGTATCCAAGACGGAGATCTCCAGTACTGGGAGGGGTGGTGTGGCCTTCCCTCCTCTGCTCCCGGAGAAGGACTGAAGTTGTTAGGCTTCTACTCACACTGAGTCTTGGTTCCTGGGTCGTCTCTGGTCTGTGATCTACAGGATGAAGATGTCTGCTCCTTGTTGGTTCTTGCTGGTGTTGAGTAGAATCCACTCGCCCGATGTGTCTGACTCCTTTGTCCCAGAATCTCTGTGATTCAGGTATGGCGGCTGCAGTCCCCAACGCCACTGCTGCCGCCAGCGCAGCAGCTGCTGGCAAGTGCTCAAGGCTGTCTCCTTCCCTGGATTTTCTCTCTCTGGCCTAACTCTCTGTCCTGTGAAGGCACACTTGGTGTGATTCTCTGGCTTAGGACTGTTCAGTGGAACTCTAAAACTGCTTTGTATGCAAGAGCTTGTTTAGCCTCCAGCTTCTCCTCCGCTATCTTCCTACAAAAAAAAATTAGAAAGAAAATTTCTTTGGGGTGAGAAATGCAGTTTATTCTATAGCAAGTCTCACTTCAGCAATAAATTCAAAAGCTAGACTTCAAGTAATTGAAATTAAGTAAGAAGTTGAGTTTAAAAAAGAAAAAAAAAAACAAACTCCACCTACTCTTTCTTGCCTGGACACCTGGTGTGGGTAAAAATGCATCAAGTTCCTGAATTGGAACCAAAGTGACAAGGACATTACTTGGTGGTTCTAACTTCACTGTCGCCAATTAAATTAGCTAGAAAACAGCATTGAATCCATCAGTCTCAAGTGAAACAGACAGTGGACCAAGATACAAAGAAGGCTGCAAGATGGACTGTTCAGAGACACTCAGCGGATCCCTTTAAGGATAAGACTTGCTAAGTGTTAATTCGTGCTAACTCGTGTGTTTCTATAATTTACCAGTTTTCTACTAAATTTACATTTTAAGCCTGTTCATTAGGTGGAGAGAAGGGAATTTTTAGCATTTGGTAAGAAGAAATCAAGGATTTGATTGCACATGAAAACCTGTGGGGGATGTATAAAGCAACTGGGCCATAATACACAGCAGGGCCCAGTAATCAATGTGGCCCCATGTCCTGGCCCTTGGAATGCACGGGGCATACCACCAAAGGGTCAGGGCATGCTGCTGGAGGGGGTAGGATGTCATCCTCACATGATGAGCTGTGAAGAAGTGATTGGGGAACAGGCAGTTTGTGAAGTGATGGTTGAAAACTGTTAGGCAGGAGACCCTCTAGAATGATGGAGGGGTTCAACCTATATATAGGCTGCATGGTCAGAGCATTGGAATTGAAGAAAATCAAGGGAAGATCTGGAAGAAAGGAAGTGATGAGGTAGAAGAGGTGAAAGATCTGCGAGAAGAATTTGAGGGAGAGCAGGAAGGTAAGGATGCCAATTGGCCACCAGCCAGAGTAGTGTAGGCCAATGGATAATGGAGAGGCCTAAAGAGAAGAAGTAAGTGATGGAAGGAAAAAATGTAAATTAGGAAAGGTCTATAAAGAAGGAGGGTGTAAGGAAAAAGGATAAAGCCTTAACTCTTGAAGTTTGGAGCTTTGGAGATAATTTGGGTGTGGGGGGGTGGTGGGTTGCAGACCAAACTATGTGTGCGGCTGCCCATTGGAGATCTGAGATTTGGTGGTTGGTGCTGGCTTGTCACTGAGTGTACAGCCCAGGACAAGGTAAATGCAGGCCCATTTCTAGTGTCAATAATGTTTTCTTCAATGTGACTCATTGGATTGTCTTGTTTTATACATCATAAGTATACAAGGTCACATTAATAGTCTCAAAGGCCACGAATTTTGTAAAATGTTGAGGTCATAATAGGTTTGCAAAACCCAATGAGAAGGTGATGTTGCAATGGCAATATGATATCACAATATCAAATCATAATAATATTTTGATGTCATAATTAGTTGGTGATGCCATAATGGTGATGAGGTCACAATAGATTTATGATGTCACAGTGGGTTGATGATGTCACAATGGCATACTTGACTTCAATTTTCATTAACTCCCAATGAGAATATGAATTCAGAATGGGATTGTGAGATCTACAAAGTCATGCATTGGCCCAAACGTGATGAACTCCCAACAGGTATGTGATGTCAAAATGTGACACAATGCTCATGATATCTGACAGAGTGATGACACAATTTTCAAGATATCAGACTGTATTTATAATATCTCATGTCATACCAGATATATGAAGTAAAAAACAGATTATGAGATCAAAAAGGGCCTATGTATCACAAGGGCATCATGACAAAGTTATGAGGAGAGAACTGGTAAATGATGTCACACTGGTGATTCTGCCTCCACGGGTTTGTAATATAACAAAAGTGTAGCTGATCTCAATTGTTAGACCATAATGATTATGTGAGTAAAGAATTGAATTTTGTTCCATATCTTAGCTATGGTAAATAATGCTGCAATAAACATAGTTGTGCTGGTAGCTTTAGTGTGGTCTTGTTTGTAAACATTTGGGTAAATGCCCCAAAGTGGGATTGCTGGGTCATAGGGGAGCTCTATGTGAAGTCTTTTGAGGAACCTCCATACTGCTTTCCAAAGTGGTTGAAAAAGTTGACATTCCCACCAACAATGAAGTAAGGTTCCCTTCTGTCCACATCCCCTCCAGCATCTGTTGTTGTTAGGAGTTCTTGATTTTTGCCATTCTAACTGGAGTGAGGTGGTATCTCAATGTTATTTTGATTTGCATTACTTTTATGGCTAGGGATGTTTAGCATTTCCTCATGTGTCTATTGGCCATCCTTCTTTCTTCTTCAGAGAAGTTTCTCTTTAAGTCTTTCGCCCACTTATTTATTGGGCAGTTGTTTCTTTGAGGATTTGTTGTTGGGGGGATTTAATTTTTTGAATTCCAAGTATATTTTAGATATGAGACCCTTGTCTGTTGTATGGCTAGTAAAGATCTTCTCCCACCATAGCTAAGATATGGAACCAAGCCAGATGCCCTTCAGTAGATGAATGGATCAAGAAAATGTGGTATATATGCACAATGGAATTCTATGCGTCCATCAGAAAGAATGACATTGCCCCCTTTGTTAGGAAATGGAAAAATTTGGAAAAAATTATATTAAGTGAAGTAAGCCAGGCCCAAAGGAACACAGGTCCCAATGTTTCCCTTATTTGCAATATCTTGTATATTTATGAGTCAAGCGGAAAAGGTCAGATAATGTGATGTTAGGAAAATGAATACTTAGATATGTATTTTAATGTTTATTTTCTTTCATGCATGTGTTTCTAACACATTTATAAGATTATTTCTTTGTTGCTTTGTATGTCTCTCCCCCAGAGTATAACCTCCACTTTCACTATATTTGATGTCAGTATAACTTGTGGAGGAGATGGAGAAAAACAAGTCGTTTAAGAATTCAGGTGGACCGGTTGCCACAATGAGAAGTTCAAATTGTCATGACAAAAATGAGCTTTACAATGTCGGTGGGGGTTCAGTGGGGGAAGTATTGGGTGGAGGGGAGGGGAGAGGCTGGGAAGGGAGCTGAAGGGTAAACAAAAAAAAAGAATTGAATTTTGATTTCACAAAGGCCATATGCTTTTTCAAAGGTGCTAAGAGGTTATAACCGATTGAAATGTCTGAATGGCAATGTGATGACGCAAGAGGTTAGTGATATCACGGTGGTAATGAGGTCACCTATGGAATAGTGATGTCACTACGAGTTTGCAATATTATAATCACATGTCTGATTTCTATTGCTACTAGTTCACAATGAGGTTAAATGTTCAAGGAAGGATCTAGAAGTCCTAAAACCCATGATATTTCTAACATGTGATTTCAAAAAAGGATGGTGAAAACAGAATGGCACAGTGATATCACAATGTGAATGTGATGTCACAATATCATGTCATAATATTGTTAAGGGTGTTCAGAGGAAGATGGCAGAGGAGAAGCTGAAGGGCAAACAAGCTCTCTCATAGAGAGCAGTTTTAGTGTTCCAGTGAACAGTCCTAGGGTAGAGAATCACACCAAGTGTTCAATAACAGTACAGAGAGTTTGGCCAGAGAGGGAAAATCTAGGCAAGGAGACAGATCTGAACATTACCAGTAGCCGTGGCTGCAGCAGATGCAGAGGCAGTGGCAGCTGTAGCCTCCATACCTACAACAGAGAGAGTCCAGGACAAAGGTGCCTGAAACAGAGGACTAGGTGATTCTACTCACCACCAGAAAGAACTGAGAAGGCGCATATATCTTCATCCTGCAGATCGCAGACCAGTGATGACCCAGGAATCAAGACTCTGGCTTGAGTTGAACCCTGACATCCTCACTCCTTATCAGGGAGCAGAGGTGAGAAGGCCAACCCTTGCCCCCCCACCCCACTGGAGATCTCCATTTTTGTGACTGACAAAGGCTGGGCTGAGCAGCTAGCTCAAACTCAGGCCTTGAAAGAAAACAAAAGAGTCATTTTGCAGGTCATAGGAACTAGAAGTTACCTACCAGGCTCAGTTCAACCGAGGGGAAAGTCACCCAGCCCAGGCCTCTAAAGATAGCTCTGCCCTAAGAAGAGTGACTTTCTTCACCGGGTAAACAGAGCCAAAGTCTGTCCCTCCCTGGAGCAGCCTAGACAAACCATTGAAATTCAGTAAACATAAACCCTGAGAATGGCTTCAAGCTGGGATCTGTGAGTGTCTCAGGAGCTAGCCCCTCAGGGAAAAGCTACTGTATACTGAAAGGCCTCAACCCTACCCAGAACCTAACCTCATCACAGCATCTCCAAACTAAAGGAAACAGCCAACTCCCCCTGTTGTGATACTCAAAGAAGATCTCCCTCCCACTAAACTAGCCTGGAAGGAGGATCACAAATTCCTGCCTAACACAGAGCATTTTCTGCCTGCCCAAACAAAATGACTTAAGAAACCAATCAGGCCATAGGAAAACCAAACACCACAAGCATACCAGAAACTCCACTAAGAGAATGGTTACAGACACAGGGGAGATATAGGGTCTTCCCATTCCCCCCCCCAAAAAAAAACCCAAAAAATCAAAGAACTCTTTTTTGAAACTTTTTTAAAATTTTTATTTTTAAGTGTTTTCTGTTACTCTTTTTATTCTCATAATTTTTATTTTTGGTGTGTGTTTGTGTGTGTGTGTGTGTGTGTGTGTGTGTGTGTGTGTGTGTGTGTGTGTGTGTGTGAGTGAGTGTGTGTGGTGTGTGTGTGTGTGTGTGTGTGTGTGTGTGTGTGTGTGTTTAAACTCTTTTGATCTTTTGGTCTTTTTTTGTTGTTTACATTTTTTCTCTTTCTTTTTTTCATCACTTAATTGTTGCTCTGCTCATGCCCAGATATATACCTGTTGTCAATTATTAGACCTTATTCCCAATTGTGTACATACTTCATCCAGAAATTTATTACTCAACAACCTCTTAGGCTTAATTTCTTTAATAGCAGTATTATCTCTTTATAACTACATAATTTTCAAGTAACTAATTATAAATATATTTTTATTGTGAAAATACTGAACAAAGGGTTTACAATTACATGGGCAAAATAATGAGTACATTTCTTATCAAGCATTGTAGCCTCCTCCTTTGTTTCCCTTTCTCATCCCTTGCCATCCCTCCCGTCCCCCCACCAACTCCCCCCCCAAAGTTGTAAAGTTCGTTTTTCGACATAACAACTTGTACATCTCATTATTGTAATGGGTCCACCTGTATCCTTATTTAAAAGGTTTGTTTTTTTCCCTTGCTTCCACAAATTTATGTTTCCTTTCTATCCCTCCCCTCCTGTCCTCCTATCATTTTCTTCTCAAAATAATATCTTTAAACTTATGTAATTTTAAGTGTTTCACTTCTTAAACCTAAATTTTTGTGTTTCCATTTTTTTTGTTTTTTTTAATCTCTCTCCTATCATTCTGTCCAATTCATTTCCCTCTCAAAGATTAGGACTTGGTTAAATTTACTCTCCTTTTACATCTCCACATGCCTCTAGTCTTATTTTTCCCCACATTTCTCCCTAAAGCTAATAATTTCTGGTTTTCCAAATCCTTCTTTGCTGTTCTTAACCCATTAATCAATGATTGTTTGATGTTGAATAGATTGTGTCTATTGAACTAGATTGTATCTTCAGCCATTTTGATTGTGCAACTATAGGACTCTGGTTGATGTTTGCCTTAAAATAGTGCTCTAGCACAAAATTGGTATTACTTTCATACAAAATGGGCAGAACAAGCCAGAAAAACACAAGAAAAATGGCAAGTCCAGGTATCTGAACTCCCACTCATGATAATCAGGTGACAGAATAGTTAATGAATAATCCAGAAAAAAGTTCCCCCAAAGCTCAACAAATACTACTGGTAAACATGGTAATTGAAATTATTGAAAACTTGCATAGGGAGCAAGAAGAGGCAAACAAAAAATTAATACAGGAATCTTATTAGCATTAAGAAGCTACTTAAATATAAATACAGGAGTTGTGTAAGCAGGGTGAGAACAGTCAAAGAGAAATACAAGAATCACGTGAGCAGGCTGAGAACAGTCATAGAGAATTACAGGAGTTGTGTAAAACATGAGGAAGCTAATCAAAGAGTATTGCAGGAATTGTAAGAGTGGGATGAGAATAGACAAAGAACCATAAAGGTATTCATGGAATCCATAAACTGACAGCAGATAGAATTCAGGAAGACCATAAATGAAATGCTGAATGGAGCCAGACAGAAGGAATGGCAGTCCAAGGAAAACATAACCAATCAACTGAGTGATTTGAGAATAAACACGGAACACCAAATTAAGGAAGTAAAGTTCCTAAAGATCTAAAACAAAGTTCCAACAAAGAATTTGAAGCCATCAAAGCTGACCAAGTAGAAGGAAAAGAAATTAAAAACAAGATAGAGAGACTTGACAGTAAGTTAGACCATGCAGAAGATCCAATCTCGGGGATTGAACACAGCCTAGATATTATAGAGAAAGAACATACAACTATCCAAGACAAATCCAAGAAATATGATAGAACTATTCAATATTTGGAAGACACTATCAGAAGGGCTAATCTGAGGATAAGGGGTGTGGAGGAGCACCTAGAGACAGAAGGTAATGGTCTAGGAAATTTATTTAACAGAATCCTAACAGAGAACTTCCCAAACATCCAAAAAGATATGCCTATTCAGATTCAAGAAGCTTTTAGAACCCCAAATAGACCAGACCAGAAAAGGACATCCCACCATCACATTATAATCCACAAAGCATCAATTCAGGCCAAGTAAAGGATCCTTAATGTTCTCAAAGAGAAAAGATCAATTACCTATAGAGGAAAACCCATTAGAATCACCTCAGATTTCTCAGCAGAAATGATTCAAGCAAGAAGAGCCTGGAAGGATGTATGCCATGCCTTAAAGACAAACAACTGTCAACCAAGAATTCTGTACACAGCTAAACGCTCCTTCATAACCAAAGGTCAAATGAAAAGCATCCATAGCAAAGAAAAATTGAAACAATATATTTCCACCAAACCAGGCCTACTTAAGATGTTCCAAACTTAGAAAACCAAGAAGACCACAGTAAAGGCTAGGAAATGGCATCCAAGGGAATAAAATTAGAACTTAACACCAAAAGCCGCCAAAGAAAGTATTGTACCACATGGCGGCTGAACAACACATTGTTGAATCACCAGTGGGTCATGGGAGAGATTAGAACGGAAATTCACATATTCAAAACATTCAACAAAATGAACACACAAATTGTCAACTCCTCTGGGACACAGAAAATGCAGTACTCAGAGGCAAGTTTATAGATTTGAGTTCCTACATCAATAAATTACAAAGATCTGAAACCAACAATTTAATAAGACATCTGAACCTCCTTGAAAAAGAGCAGCAAGATAAACCCTAATCCAGTAGATGGTAAGAAATAATTAAAATTAAAATTAAATCAAAATTAAATGAATTAGAATCCCAAAACACCATAAAAAGAATCAACAAAACAGAGTTGATTCTTCAAAAAAAATTAACAAAATGGACAGACCCTTAGCAAATCTTATCAGAAAAAGAAGAGAACACACCCAAATAAACAAACTTAGAGATGAGAATGTAAAGATCACCACAGAAACAACCAAAATTCAGAACATTATAAGGGAATACTTCTCAAAGCTTTATGCTAATAAGTTTGAGAACCTGGCAAAAATGGAAGTTTTTCTAGCAAATATTGTCATGCCAAAACTAAACCAAGTTGAATTAAATCAACTTAACATGCCCCTATCAAGCATTGAAATAGAAGCAGCAATAAGAGACCTCCCATCTAAGAAAAGTCGGGACCAGATGGATTTACAACAGAATTCTACAAGGCCTTCAAAGCAGAGCTGACACCAATACCCCTACAACTCTTCAATGAAATTGAAAGAGGAAGTTGATTACCGCACTCATTCTATGAAGCCATCATGACCCTCATCCCAAAACCAGGCAAGGACTCATCAAAGAAAGAGAACTAGAGACCCATTTCTTTGATCTACATTGATGCAAAACTCCTCAACAAAATTTTAGCCAATCGACTTTAACAATTCCTCCAAAAAAACATACACCAAAATCAAACAAGTTTCATTTCAGGGATGCAAATCTGGTTCAATATATGCACATCAATTAATATAATTCATCACATCAACAAGAGGAAGGATAAGAACCACATGTTTACCTCAATAGATGCAGAGAAAGCATTTGACAAGATCCAACACCACTTTATGATGAAGGCTCTGGAAAAACTATGAATCCAGTGAACCTTCGTCAATACAATAAAGGCTGCATATGACAAATCTAAAGCCAGCATTATACTTAATAGTTAAAAACTAAAGCCATTTCCTCTTAGCTCGCAAACAAGGAAAGGATGTCCACTCTCTCCACTTCTGTTCAATTTAGTATTAGGATGCCTATGTACAGCAATAAGACGAGATGGAAACATAAAAGTGATCAAAATAGGGAAAGATGATATAAAACTCTCCCTCTTGGCAGATGACATGGTCTTGTATTTAAGGAATCCCATGGACTCCAATCCCAAATTACTCATGCTGATTCAATACTTTGGCAAAGTAGCAGGGTATAAAATTAACTCTGAAAAATCAATGGCTTTTCTATATGCCAACATTGAGAAAAGTGTGGCTGAAATCAGGAAAGCAACTACATTCATAATAGCCCAACAAAAAATAAAATAACTAGGAATGAACTTAATCAAAGAACTGAGGGATCTTTATGAGGAAAAAAAACTGAAATAGGAAATCAAAACGGAACTTAGAAAGTTGAAAAATCTCTGATGCTCTTGGATTGGAAGGATCCACATCGTGAAAATGGCAATACTTCCCAAGGCTATCTACAAATTCAATGACATACCTATCAATATTCCAAGCTCATTCTTCAAGAAAATAGAAGAGTCAATCCAAAAAGTCATATGGAACAATAAAAGACCCCAAATAGCAAAAATGATACTTAATAGAAAGAACAGTGTTGGAGGAATATCAGTATCAATTTTCAAACTCTACTACCAAGCCATAATAATAAAAACATCTCGGTACTGGCACAAGAACAGACCTCACAACAAAAGGAATAGAATTGAAAACCCAGAAATGAACCCACAGACCTATAGCCACCTAATTTTCGATAAAGGAGCTAAAAAATAGAATGGAAAAAACCAACCTCTTCAGTAAATGGTGCTGGCAAAATTGGTTAATCACTTTTAGAAAACTAAAGCTAGATCCTTATATATCACCCTGCACAAGAATCAACTCCAAATGGATCAAAGACCTTGGAGTCAAGGCAGTAACCCTGAAAACATTACAGATCAAAATAGGAGAAACGATAGATCTCCTTGACATAGGCTGAAATTTTTTAATAGAAATCCAGAAACACAACAAATCAAAGAAAGGTTAGACAAATAGGATTGCATAAAATTCCAGAGCTTCTGCATGGCAAAGGCATAGTTAGCAATATCAATAGAAAGCCCACAGATTGAGAGAAGATCATCACTAGCCATACAACAGACAAGGGTCTCATATCTGAAATATACCTGGAACTCAAAAAACTACATCTCCCAACAACAAATCCTCAAAGAAACAACTGCCCAATAAATAAGTGGGCTAAAGACTTACAGAGAAACTTCTCTGAAGAGGAAATTAGAATGCCCAATAGACACATGAAGAAATGCTCTATTTCTCTAGACATAAAAGAAATGCAAATCAAAACAACATTGAGATTACACCCCACCCCAGTTAGAATGGCTATAATCAAAATCTCTAATCACAACAGATGCTGGAGGGGATGTGGATAGAAGGGAACTTTACTGCATTGTTGTTGAGAGTGAAAACTTGTTCAACTACTTTGGAAAGTAGTATGGAGTTTCCTCAAAAGACTCCACATAGAGCTCCTCTATGACCCAGAAATTACAGTTTGGGGCATCTACCCAAATGATCACAGACAAGGCAATACTAAAGCTATCAGCACAGTATGTTTATCACAGCATTATTTACCATAGTTAAGATATGGGACCCACCCAGCTGCCTCTCAGTAGATCAATGTATCAAGAAAATGTAGCATATTATATATATATATATATATATATATATATATATATAGGAATTTTATGCTTCTATCAGAAATAAGTACATTGCTCCATTTTATAGGAAATGGAAAGACTTGGAAAAAATTATATTAAGTGAAGTAAGCCAGGCCCAAAGAAACATAGGTTCCACGGTTTACCTTATTTGCAATATCTAGTACATATGTAGGACAAACAGTAAAGGCCAAAAGCTATGTACATATGACCATATATGATGATGTTAAGTGAAATGAACCCCAAGATAGGGACACAAATATGTTTTTTCTTTCTTACTATAGTTTCTAATGTCTTTATAATGTGCCATGTAATTTTTTGTTGCTTTGCATGTTCTCCCCTCATGCTATAACCCCTACTGTCACTGTATTTGTTTTCATTGCCCTGCATCTACTCTAATTCAGGGAGCAGAAGGGAAAAAACAAAATGCTTAGAAAAGGATACAAGTTGACCGATATAACAATGAGATGTACAAGACATTATGTTGAAAATGAACTTTACAACTTCGGCAAGGGGGTGTGGTAGTTGTTCAGGTGGGACGGATGTAATGGTAGGGGGAAAACAAAGGAGGAGGCAAGTATTTAGTGATGATAAACTCTAGGGAGGAAGCCAGAGACAAAATGTTGTTAGTAGTTGTATTCTTTTCTGAAAGGATGACCTTTCTCTGTCATGAGAATGACTTGTCACAGAGTTAAACTTTAAGCTGCAGCCTCGTCCAGAGCTGAAAACAATACCCACCATTCTATGTCTTCTTCTTCCTGTAGAAAAAGACCCAATCCTCAGGGTTCTAGGGCACATCACAACACTTATGGCCTCTAGTGCTTGCCCATGTCCAACACACATACACACACATACACACACACACACACACACACACACACACACACACACACACACACACACACACACACACACACACCAACATGCTGAAGAAAATTATCCTCCCTTGATACCAAAGCATTCTTACTTTCTGAGTTGGTCCTATGATATGAAGTTCAAACTGGAGTTGAGAATTTCATTCTGTCTAGATGAGTCTTTGAGGACTTCACACCTACTGAACTCTTCAGGATTTCTAGTGTTAAAGAGAGTTCTCTATTTCCTGAAGCCCAGCAGAGCGTGGGTTTCCTGATCATCTTAGGAAACTACGCTCAGTTTCTAGAAATAACGCTTTTATGCTGTAGGTGCTCCATACATATGGACAACCAACCCCAGATATGTCTGTGTGACTAGAGTCTTCTCAGTCTGATCTCTGCTATCTTTGCTCTGTATATATCTAGGATAGGAAATTTCTTCCAGATAGAATCTGGTGTCTTCTTCATAAAAATGTCTTCTTTGTTTCTTGCCTCAGATAACTGAAACTATATGCAGAGAATGTTATACTTATAAGGAAAGAGAGGCACAGAAAAGTTTCCACAGCTGTGGACAGCACACTTCAAAGGACCAGCCTAAGCTAGCACCACCACTGTTTATGGACACGTGGTTCTGACATCAGCCAAAAGGGATGCTTCTCTGAGCACATACTTCACAAGCCTATTCCTTATGTTCTTCCTGCAGGTAAAGAGTCCCATGGTATTAGAATTGGCACTCACCTTTTGAACAGATAGTTCAGTATATGCTGGGTGTTAGCTAACTTATGGTAGGTGTACAGAAAGGGTGGGCTGTGAAGTCAAGTTCTACAACACCTTGTAATAGACTTAACCCTGTCCAGGTTAAAGTGACAATGTGTTGTACTGTGATATCCTAATGGCATTAGGGAAGACAAACTATACATACAATAATTCTAGCGGCATAGAGATACTCTATCTTTCACTCAAATAGCAGGTAAAATCTTTGTTGTACTATTCATTTTGAGCAGAAATGCCCTATTTTTGCCATTATTGTATGTGGAACATCTGCAATTATAATTCAATTCAATATCCCCTTAATTCTTACAAACACTTAATGGATACATACTTCATCTTAGAAGATTATTCTTTTACTGTTACGGTAAAAGTGATATACAGATGGCTTACTGTTAAGTAAGTCAATTAATGAATACATTTCTTTTTGAACAGCATCAACCCTACCCTTTCTTCCTCCATTTTTATCATCCCAATCTTGCTCACGAGTTGTAGTTCATTTTCAAAATAGTGTCTAGTGATTATCTCTGCTGCATTTTGTCCTACAATTTCTATGCTCCCCCTTTACACTCCCCAAAAGGGTTAAACTTACATACAAGACAAAATGTACAGAAAATAAAAACAAGACAAAGAAAACATAAACAAAATATCGAAACCTTCATTTCCAAGTCTTTGAGTTCATATCTATAAATATCATTTTATATGCTCATATGCAATCACTTATTGGGATTCATGACCCTCTTTAGAATATCCTCCTTGGGTCTCACAGTGTGAATTATTGGAGTCCAGTATAATTTATCATGTGTTTTTGTGTATTTTTTTGTCTTTTTCCATCCAGTGTATTTTTGGCTTTTATCATCCAGCGTGTTTACTTTTAACTTATATGAATATTCTAGTTAGAAAAAAGGAGGGAAACCATGCAACCTATGTCTCTGTGGGTATGGCTTACTTTACTTAATATAATTTTTTCCACATTTTTCCATTTCCTTCTGAGTGGCACAGTATTATTCTGTCTTATGGAAGCATATAATTCCATTGTGTCCTTTTTTGATGCATTTGTCTTTTGTGGGACTTTACTCAGAGTCCTGGAAGCAATTGCTGTCTGCAGAGAGAGAGAGAGAGAGAGAGAGAGAGAGAGAGAGAGAGAGAGAGAGAGAGAGAGAGAGAGAGAGAGAGAGAGAGAGAGAGAGAGAGAGAGAGAGAGAGAGCACCAGGCAGCCATGCCCCTGGGTGTATAGACCCCACATGTGTACACACAAGGCCAGCCCATGTGCTGATTAAATGCTTCTTTTCACAGAGGTTCTTTAGGGACACACTTGCAGCCATCTTCCCTGGACACCGTGTCCAAGTACCAAGGATGCCCTATATTGTGAATGATCATTGTTTTTCAGCACCCTGATGTTTATGAGCTAAAACTTGAGATAAAGCACTACAATATGGACAAAAATGGAAAATTTCGTTTAGGTAGTAACTTCCTGATTAAAACTCCAAATAGCTCAGTAAACAAGAACAAGAAATACCAACTGGGATTATATCAAACTAAAAACTTTTAGCACAACAAAGTAAACAATCAATAGATCAGGAACATTGTTGCTTCCTTAGGCAATGGTAAATGGATGCATTTGTAGAGACCTCTGTATATTGAATCTGGATTGTAACCTGCTTGAATCAACCAGCAATGTTCTGTAGCTGTTTTGGATAATAGGTGTGTGAATTTACCATCTTGGTATGATGCAATAATATCTTTCATTGACATCTCACTGGCATAATTTTTTTGGCCATTTCACCATGCACCTGAAATGGCATATTCTGATGCAATCCGGTTGCGTCATCCCAAATAACTTTGATGCAAATAGTTCCTTGACACAGATATTAGAGCAAATACATCAAAGACAACTTCATCCCTGGGGCATCACTATCTGCTGTCCTGGAGGAAATCACATTACTTAGGATGAAGAAGGAGAATCTGCAAACATGTTTTCAATTCATGTTTTTCTCTGCATTCAGGGCCACAGATGCAGAGCCCCAGGGAAGTTTTACCCATTATTCCTGAGGATTCACAGAGGCTTTAATGAAAGATGCGCTACAGTGTACCTCTCTGTCAATAAAAAGACACATAGACACCAATAAAAAGATTTATGAATATATATACCTGACAGCCAGAATTTCACCTAGGCAGGTGCGTCAAAAATGAGCCTTTTGATGTTCACAATTGTTCTTCTCCAGCTTCCCCTCCTTATCAGGTCCTGTGCTGGCACTGGCTGCTTTTCTACTATGAAGCAACGAGCACACATGGATGGAGATGTAATGATTGCTGGGTTTTTCCCTCTCTACACTTTGGGAACAGATCGCAGTCAAAGTGATGATTCTGGAGATGGACAGAACAAGCCGTAAGTAACTCATCATTGTATTTCCATTTACAAATTTGTTCTCAGGATGGGCAATGGTAACTCCAAGTGCACACATAAATGCTCTGTGTCTTCCCATCCTTTTGCTAGAGAAACACCTCAGTTTCATTATTTTATCTCGCATCTACTTTTGAGCGGTTTTCTGCCTACAAGTAAGAGAGAAATCTAGTTTCCATCCAAGTATATTCTTCTTTCTATGATGGTAAGCTCTTCGTGATATTTACTTCAGTTTTATCTACCTTTTGATTTGTAGAACGTCCTCTTTGCTTGATTGATTATTGCTTCTGTGTTTTCATACTCTATTTCCTTTTCTTTTTGAATTTAATTTTAATATAAAGATGATTATAGAGAGGTTATAGCTATGTAAGTCAGGTAAAGAATACATTTCTTGTTGAACAATGTTACGCCTCCACATGTTTCCTCCCACTGCTTGATCGCCTGACTCCTCTTCTGCTCCAAGATGTAAAATTCATTTCCAAAGCAGTGTCTAGTAAGTATTACTGTTAAATTGGCATACCTTTTGTCTCACTGTTTCTACTTGATTATTTCATTCCTTTTACTAACTTGTGGAAGTTTTTACCATTTCCTAAATTTTCTATAGCCATAGTTTTTTTTAATTTTCTTTTATCTTCATTATTTTATTTTCAATTTTTAAAAATTACATTGTAAAGAATATATACAAAGGGGTTAAATAATTAAGCTAGTGAGTATATTTCTTTTTGAACAGTGTCACTCCCTCCCTCATTCTCCTTCAGTTTCTCCTATCCCGACTACTCTCCCTGACAAGGGGTATAGTTTATGCCATATTGTCTAATGTGTATCATTGCTTAATTGTTTCACCTTTTGTCCCACCCTTTCTGTTTTTCATTCTCTTCCACAAATTAGATAAGCTTATATGCAAAACAGAGGGTAGAGGAATAACAAACAGGACAAGAGGGGATTATACCAAAGAAAAAGCGAAAGGAAAAATGGAAAAAGAGGAAAAAGAAGAACAGAAAACAGTACAATAAAAAAATCAATTTGTTTCTAGTTCTTTCAGATGCAGTGCAGGTGCTTCAGCTAATTATCTGTTCTCTTGACTTATAGGAAAGGTTATGTTTTCCTTTTATTCCCCTTTTTCTATACCAATATGGTTTTCATTTTATTTATTTCATTTTATTTTCATTTATTTTCATTTATTTTCATTTATTTATGGTTTTCATTATATTTATTTCTTGAAATTTGCCTTGAAAACAATTCACTTTATCATCCATTAATCATTTAATTAAATTGAATAATCTTAATTATTATTTTACTACTTAATTTTGGTTAATGGATAATTCATGTAATTTTCATGTTATATGCTTATTTTCCTTTTTAATTTCTATCCTTACTATATGTGTTTGTATATATGCTCAATATACTTTCAACATTTTAAAAATCTGGATGGCTTTGTGTCCCATCCCATGATTGTTTGCTTGGAGAGAAGTTTTACTCAGAAGTTGAATGAGGTGTTCAGCTGGTGTATGTGAGGATCTTCTGATCAAGTTTGAAATTTAGATCTGCTGCCTCCCTGTTGATTTTGTCAGAATGATCCATCCATAAAATCTTCAGCTATTATTATATTGAGGACTATCAAAGTCTGCTTAACATAGTTTAGTGATTGTATAGTATGTAAATACACATTTTGAATTGCTATTTCATCTTGTAAACTTGATATCTTCATCATTACATTACAAAATGTCACTTCATTGCTTTGATTAAAGTCTATTGGATATGTTATACACACTCCTAATTTCTTTTGTATTTCAATTGTATTTTCTGACCTTTCTTATTCTCACTGAGGGCCACTGATGGTGAAGTGAGTTTCTTGGCATCAACGTTTCCTTTGGCCTTGTGTTTTTATTCATTCATCCATTTTAGCTCTTACTGGTAGAATTTCATGCATTTACCTTTGCAGTCATTGTTGACAGGTCACAGTTCCTTATTGCTATTATGTAATTTGTTCTCCATGTTAATTGAAGCTTCTTCGACTTTTTCTCTCCTTCAGTGGTTATGAAGGAAGTTCAATAGTAGTGTCTTTTGATTACTGGATTATGTGCTTTCATTTGCTGTTATATATTTTCTGGTAATTACTGGGCTGAAAATAGATGATAAGAAGCTATTTTGGAATAACAACTCTCTGGGATGAGGAGGATGAAATAAAAAGAGAAAATAAACATACAAGCAATAGAGGGCTATGATCAAAGTCCATAAATGAATGTTCAGAAATGTCATAATGAAATCTTTTAATTTAATTTTAAATTAAATCTTTCATTTAATATATTAAGATGAAATGTTAAAGACAAACAGGAACTGCAACTGCATTATATTCCTCTTATCATTTGTAATATTGGATATCCAATTTTAGATTCTACAGTAATTACAAGATGTAATTATATTAACAATTTTCCCTCTGCATAAAAATTGTGTGTGTGATTTTGCTAGCACATTTACAATGTTAGAGTATTTTCAACTAGTTTTATAGCCACTTTGACTAGTAGGTTTTACACATTCTTGAATATTTTTATTACTCATCTATGGTTCAATCTTTTGCACAAAATGCTTTTCTGTTAACTATGTAAAAATAACTATTTATTTTTGTATACAGTAGTTCCATAAACATTTAACATTTCCCATTTAAAAACTTCTTCAAACAGCTGTCTACCCATTCTGATTTTCTCACAAAGTGGTCATATTACATGTGCATTAAATTTGGATGACAAATAGAATACTTTTGTTGTTTTTTTGTGGAACAGGTGTGTGGGAGTATATTCTTTTAATTGTACTTGTCTGGGAATATCTTTACCCTTTTATCCTTCACTTCTAATGGATGTCTTTGCTGGCAACAGTAATCTTAGTACCCAATTTATCCATTTTTGTCCCTAATATTTTAAAGATTGTCTGCCGTGCTCTCCAGGATTCTATGGATTCTAATGTGGAGTCAGCCATTAGGAAAACAGAGGAATACCTATGTGTTATGAGTTCCATTTATAGCTTCTGTACACGAGTGTGTGTTGTGGTCAAATATTTGATTAAGCTTTCATCTCTAGCTATCTCATATTTCTATCATTGTCTACATTAGGAAAGTTAAATTCTGCCATTGCTTCTTAGAACAAGCATTTTAACTTTTGTCATTCTCAACCATTTACTAAATCCTCAATACACTAATATTTGCTTTTTCAAAATAGTGTTGTCAGCTTTTGACCAATCATTTTCCACACGTCTTCATTCTTCTTTCAGGTTCCTCCTATATATGCATATGTTCAATTAGACTTTATTCAAGCTTACTATTTGTTTCTGTTTAGAAGACATCATTAACATGATAGGCTTCCAAATTGAAATTTCAAGTATGTGTATACCATGAGTTAAACAAGTTAAGCCTCACATTTTTATTTCTTCCTAGCCTCCATTATTTCCTTTTTAAACAATATGTATTGATTCAATATTATTTCTTTAGAATGTGTGTGTACACATACTCACACCATTGCACAGACATAACAGAGAGAGAGAGAGCAAAGTGTTGATTCTCTTTATTCCTCTGTAGTCTTTCTAGAATCTCAACCTAACAATGTTGGGAAGGCAATAGAGATTACTGCATTTTACAATGATGGCCTTGAATCTTTGGATTTCAATGTAAAGCTTACAATTCTTTCATTACTCTTCATGTTGGAGATTTCTTTCTCCATTATGATGTGCTTGTAGTTAGATTCATCCCCTTTGTTTTATTACATAAATAAGAATAAAATTCCTTCACCTGGTATTTGAGCTGTCTTCTGGCTGATATTGCAGGAAGAGCTGTTCAATATTTCAGGTCTGTTAGTTAGAGAAACTTAATATAGAATCTTCCTTAAATAACTATTGAAGATGTATTACTTAGCCCAGCCTGCCTTATAACCACATAAGATAAACTGGGTGACCGAAAACACAAGATTTTTCACACAGTGGAGCTAGTTACTCGAAGATAAAAAGCAAGAGAATATTTGGTGTCTCATGAAAGACTATTCCATGTTTAATGGGCAACATTAGTGTTTGCTGTGGTGCATGTGATTATGGGGAATAAGCAAGCTCTCTCTTAAGTTTCTTAATCTTATGCATGACAAATTCCCTTCATGTCCTTAATCCCATAGAGAAGCATAAAAGACTATATTTGCATTCCATCATAGTTGGGATAATGCTTTAACATATTCATTGGCAGAGAAGCAAGTACTTAGTCCATCAAATTGATGTTTTAAATTTCTATGCTCATTATGCAGGTTTATCTTCAACACCTACCAGTTTGTTTTGGCCTTGGCTTTTGCTATTGAAGAGATCAATGAAAATCCTCATATTTTACATAACTTGACGCTAGGATTTAATATCTGTAATGCTCATATGGAAACTTGGAAAACATTTAAAAATCCCTTCACGAGCCTCTTTGGGAAGGACAACCTTCCAAACTACTCCTGTGTGAGAGTGAGCAAGTCTATAGCAGTACTGACAGGACCATCAGGATTATTATCTTCCCAGATTGGTATATTGCTGAACCTGTACAGGTTTCCCCAGGTGAGAGTGGGAGGAGTGAAGGGATATAAAAAAGTATCTAATTTGGTGCCATTTCATCTGTTAGAAGATAATTATAGGAAGATACTGGATTTATGAGGCTATCAAATTTTGTGATATCAAGAGTAAGTATTCAAAGTAATAGAGATCCACACTACCATTTTTAGTAAAGGGACTGGAAAAGTTAGAGCCACAAAGAGATTGTTTGGACTTTTAAGCATTGTCAATAATTTTCTTAAAAAATCAGGAAATGGAAAAATGACTTTAAAGTATAGCAATATGTTGAGCTGTGTCCTGATGGCTAACTGTAAACCAAGCTACTAAGGAGAAATCTCTAATTAACCAACAAAAAGCAGGAAGTAATGTGTGGTTTGAGTGATAGAGAGGTAGCTTTGAGGGAGAAAGCCAAGGAAGTGCACGAGGCCTTGAGTTCATGCTCCTACAATAGTACACACACACACACTCTCTCTCTCACTCACACACACACACATGTGTGCACATGCACGTAAGATATTATGTTGAATGATATAACTCAGACTCACAAAGGGAAAGGGACATGTGTTCTCTCATATGTGAAAGTTAAATCTAAAATATGAACATGTAATATAAAATAAATATAGGACACACACATATCCATTTACAAATAGATTTGATTAATCTGTAAACTATGGTACACATAGAGGTGGAATCCCATGGTATAACATTTCTGATCAACAAAGAGATATAAAAAACTAGCACTAGAACATTGAAGCATAACTTGTCTGGGGAGAGTTGTTAGAGGGATGTGCAAAGGGGCAGAGAAATATGGAGTAGATGTTGGGAAAATACAACGTATCACATATATGTATGTATATGTCTATATATAGATATTTAGATATATATACATATTCAGATGTGTGTGTGTGAAAATGGACCTAGGAAAGTCAAGGAATGGGTAGAGTTGCTATAAATTGAATGAGTTGATGGAAATAGTGACAAAGATCAAGGAGCTTTGTAGGAACAAATTGAAATGTACAACTATTAAAAACAATTTTTTAAACTAAGAAAAATCTACCTTCCACCTACTTCAAATGGTTATTTAATACATATCATAAGTGAGATCATAATGGATAGAAATCTTCTCATTCATGAAACATTCAATTTTCATTCCGTTTAGCTTACATTTGGGCCTTTTGATCATGCTCTGAGTGACCATAAAAACTTTCCTGCTCTGTATCAGATGGCCTCAAAGGACACATCGATAGCCATTGCCCTGATCTCCTTACTCCTTCATTTCAGCTGGAACTGGGTTGGACTATTGACCTCACAAGATGAGAATGGCTTGTGGATTCTTCCTGAATTAAAAGAAGAGATGGACAAGAATAGAATTTGTGTAGACTTTGAGCTAGCAATCCCAACCTCTGGTTTGGCATATGTTTTTAAAGTCATGGCACTTTATAAACAGATTAATAAATCTTCAGCAAACGTCCTCATCATACATGGTGATAATGAAGCCTTACTAGATATGGTAAGATGTATTGAGCAATTTTTAGTAAAAGGAAAAGTTTGTATCATGAACTCACAGCTAGAGTTCACCATGAGGAGGAAATATTTTGTATTAGGTTCATTACATGTACCTCTCATTTTTTCACACCATCATCCAGATATTTTGGGATTCACAGATTTTGTAAAGGCAGTTAACCCTTTCAAATATCCAGAAGACTTTTTCCTAGCAAGGCTATGGTTTCTGTCTTTTAATTGTTCAGATTCAGAGTCAGACTGTGTAACGTGGGAGAACTGTCCTCATGAAGCCTCCTTGGATTTGTTGCCTGGACACATTTTTGACACGACTATGTCTGGAGACAGTTACCATATATACAATGCTGTGTATGCTGTGGCCCAGGCTCTCCATGAGCTGCTTCTTCATCAAACAGAAGCACAAACAGTGGGAAAGAGGGAAGGGGCAGTGACTTCCCCTGCACAGGTAAGGCCTTCTGTGTTAGATCACATACCCCATAGGCAATGTCACTTCCTAGATAGTTTTCATGCCATATAAAATTTAAGCATTTTTGGTATGTTTTCCAAAAACCAACAAATAATGTTTGTTTAAATGTCTGTGAAGTACTCTGGACGTATTTTAGTGCTCTTCAGGAAAAGCAGGCCATAACATGGATCAAGTGAGTTCCATGTTTCATAAATTCTTTTAATTACAAATAGCCTCAACATATTCATAGGAGATAGTTTTCCGTATTTTTTATTGTCAAGATGATATACAGAGCGGTTACAGTTACACAAGTAAGATAGTAAGTACATTTCTTGTCAAACTTGTTACCCCTTCATTCGTTTTTCTCTTACTTTCCCTCCCTCTCCCCCTAAAATTGTACAGATCATTTCCAAAATATTGTCTTGTATATATTGCTGTTGCTTTGACCCCTCCCTTATAGCAGATGTTTTGAAAACTATAAATGCACCTTGAGTTTCCCTATGAGTTTCTTATGTAATAGCAAAAGAATGACCTGCTGAATAGAATTATCCACATTTTGGATAAGGGACCTAGTTTTATTCTACTTTAAATATTAAAATTTTACCAAGTTCAGATTAGCAACATGCATAAAATTAGTGGTTGTGGGAAACACTGGCTAGACTACTGAGAGTCATCTTATTTGTGACTCTCTAGACTTGGTTTCTTTTGAAAAGATTGCATCTACCCCTTTGCTGAGTGACCAAGATTTGGCAAAATTATTTTTATTCCTCCATAGATTCTCTTCTGGAATGCTTCATTAGGTGGTTCTACTATTCTTTCATTCTACATCAAAATTTAAAGGCAATCAGGAACTTTTTTTCTTCAGGTTTTCTTTCGTAACTCAGGATGTACTTCACCATAAGATGATGTATGTCTTTTAGCTGCACTCTTTTCTGAAGAACATCCAGTTTCACAATACTGCTGGAGATCAAGTGACTTTGGATGAGAAAAGGAAATTGGAAGCAGACTATGACATTGTAAACATATGGAATTTCCCAGAAGGTCTTGAACTTGAGGTGAAAGTAGGAAAGTTTTCTCCATATGCTCATCAACTGTCTTTATCTGAAGATATGGTACACTGGGCCATAGGAACAATAGAGGTGGGTTGGGTTTAATTGCAATGATTTTAAGGACATATAAGTAAGAAAATTTCAGCCTTAAAATGTATATCTGGTTGGATAACATATAAGAAAATTTCAGCCTTAAAATGTATATCTGGTTGGATGCCAGCAACCTATTCCTGTAATACTAGCTAATTAGGAGACTGAGATAAAAATATTGTGGTTTGAAGGCAGTCCAAGCAGGATCTTCTCTGAGAGGCTTATTTTCATTTAACCACCATAAAAGCAGGGCTGGACACTAGTGACTCATGCCTGTAATCCTATCTACTCAGGAGAAAAATATCCTGAGGACTAAGATTACATATCTGTTGAAAGTCCAACTGGGCAGAAAAGTCTTTGAGACTCTTTTCTCAATTGACCATCAAAAACCTCAGATGGAACCTCAGGTCAAGTGGTAGAGTGCTTACCTTCAGGAGAAAAAAGCCCAAGGAAAATGAACATGTACTTATATCAAACCCTGGGACTAGGACAAAAAAAATAGACATTCACAGTCTCTACATGGTGATTTAGAATAGTGTCATAAGATACATATTTCTTTTTTCATTTTTTATTTTTTATTTTATTTTATTTTTTTGTGAACATAGTGTACAGAGTGGTAACAATTACATGGGCAGGATAATGTGTACATTTATTATCAAGCATTGCAGCCTCCTCCTTTGTTTACACTTCACATCCCTTCCCAGCCTCCCCCACTCAGCCACCCAATCCGTCCCCCCTCCCCCCTCCCGCACCAACATTGTAAAGCTCGTTTTCGACATGACAACTTGTACATCTCATTGTTGCAACAGGTCCACCTGTATCCTTAAACGACTTGTTTTTACCCATGTCCTCCACAAGTTACACTGACATCAACTATAGTGAAAGCAGGGGTTATACTGTGGGAAAGGGACATACAAAGCAACGAAGAGATACTCTTATAAATGCGTTAGAAATGCATGAAAGAAAAAAAAAACATTAAAGTACATATCTAAGGGTTCATTTTCCTAACATCACATTATCTGATCTTTTCCACTTGACTCATACATATACAAGATATTGCAATAAGGGAAACCATGGGACCTATGTTTCTTTGGGCCTGGCTTACTTCACTTAATATAATTTTTTCCAAGTTTTTCAATTTCCTAACAAATGGGGCAATGTCATTCTTTCTGATGGAGGCATAGAATTCCATTGTGTATATATACCACATTTTCTTGATCCATTCATCTACTGAGGGGCATCTGGGTTGGTTCCAGATCTTAGCTATGGTAAATAATGCTGCAATAAACATAGTTGTGCTGGTAGATTTAGTGTGGCCTTGTTTGTAAACATTTGGGTAAATGCCCAAAAGTGGGATTGCTGGGTTATAGGGGAGCTCTATGTGAGGTCTTCTGAGGAACATCCATACTGCTTTCCAAAGTGGTTGAACAAGATTACATTCCCACCAACAATGAAGTAAGGTTCCCTTCTGTCCACATCTCCACCAGCATCAGTTGTAGTTAGAGTTCTTGATTTTTGCCATTCTAACTGGAGTGAGGTGGTATCTCCATGTTGTTTTGATTTGCATTTCTTTTATGGCTAGGGACGTTGAGCATTTCTTCATGTGTCTATTGGCCATCCTTCTTTCTTCTTCAGAGAAGTTTCTCTTTAAGTCATTACCCACTTATTAATTGGGCAGTTGTTTCTTTGAGGATTTGTTGTTGGGGTTTTAATTTTTTGATTTCTAAATATATTATAGATATGAGACCCTTGTCTGTTGTATGGTTAGTAAAGATCTTCTCCCAATCCATGGTCTTTCTATTAATCTTGCTAGCTATGTCCTTTGCCATGCATAAGCTCTGCAACTTCATGCAATCCCATTTGTCCAACCTTTCTTTGATTGGTTGTGTTTCCGCGTCTCTATTCAGAAAATTTCAGTTTGGGCCTAGGAGACGTAGGGTTTCTCCTATTCCATCCTGTGATGTTTTCAGAGTGTCTGCTTTGACTTCGTGGTCTTTGATCCATTTGGAGTTGATTCTGGTGCAGGGTCATATATAAGGATCTAGCTTTAGTTTTTACAAGTAGTGAACCAATTTTGCCAGCACCATTTACTGAAGAAGCTGTCTTTCTTCCATTCTGTTTTTCCAGCTCACTTATCAAATATTAGATGGCTATAGGTCTGTAGGTTCATTTCTGGGTTTTCAATTCTATTCCATTGGTCCTGAGGTCTGTTCTTGTGCCAGTACCAAGCTGTTTTGATTACTATGGCTTTATAGTAGACTTTGAAATTTGGTATTGATATTCCTCCAGCAGTGTTCTTTCCATGGAAGAGCGTTTTTGCTATTCAGGGTTTTTATTGTTCCATATGAATTTTTGGATTTCCTCTTCTATTTCCTTGAAGAATGAGGTTGGAATTTTGATAGGTATCGCTTTGAATTTGTAGTTACCCTTGGGAACTATTGCCATTTTCATGATGTTAATCTTTCCAATCCAGGAGCATGGGAGGTTTTGCCATTTTATAAGTTCTCTTTTGATTTCCTTTTTGAAGATTTCAAAGTTTTCATCATAGAGGTCCTTCACTTCTTCGGTTAAGTTAATTACTAGATATTTTATTTTTGTGGGGCTATTACAAATGGGGTTGCTTTCCTAATTTCAGCCCCACTTTTCTCATTGTTGGCATACAGAAAAGCCATTGATTTTGGTGGGTTAATTTTTAAACCCTGCTAATTTGACAAAGTTTTGAAGCAGCTTGAGTAATTTGGGAGTGGAATCTCTGGGCTTCTTTTAATACAAGATCAGGTCATATGCAAAGAGGGAGTGTTTTATTTCTTCTTTCCCTATATGGATCAACATTATGTCTGCATCTTGTCTTATTGCTGAACCTAGGCAATTTAATACTAGATTGAAGAGAAGTGGAGAGAGTGGACATCCTTGTCTTGTTCCTGAGTTAAGAGGAAATGGCTTTAGTTTTTCACCATTAAGTATAATGCTGGCTGTAGATTTGTCATATACAGCCTTTATTATATTGAGGAATGTTCCTTGGATTCCTAATTTTTCCAAAACCTTCATCATAAAGGGGTGTTGGATCTTGTCGAATGCTTTTTCTGCATCTGTTGAGATAACCATGCGGTTCTTTTTCTTGCCCCTGTTGATGTGATGAATAATATTAATTGATTTGCATATATTGAACCAGCTTTGCATCCCTGAAATGAATCCTGTTTGATTGTGGTGTATAATTTTTTGGAAGAATTGTTGAAGGTGATTGGCCAAAATTTGTTGAGAAGTTTTACATCAATTTTCATCAAAGAAATGGGTCTATAGTTCTCTTCCTTTGATGAGTCCTTACCTGGTTTTGGGATGAGGCTTATGATGGCTTCATAGAATGTGTTACGTACTGAACTCTCTCTTTCAATTTCATTGAAGAGTTGGAGGAGTATTGTTGTGAACTCTGCTTTGAAGGCCATGTAAAATTCCGCTGTAACACCATCTGGTCCTGGAGTTTTCTTAGCTGGCAGGTCTCTTATTGCTGTTTCTATTTCAATGCTTGATATGGGCCTGTTAAGATGGTTAAACTCATCTTGGTTTAGTTTTGGCTTGACAATATTTGCTAGGAAAAGGTCCATTTCTGTTAAGTTCTCAAACTTATTAGCATAAAGTTTTGAGAACTATTCCCTTTTAGTGTTCTGAATCTTTGTTGTTTCTGTGGTGATGTTTCCATTCTCATCTCTGAGTTTATTAATTTGGGTGTGTTCTCATCTTTTTCTGAAAAGACTTGCTAAGGGTCTGTCAATTTTGTTAAGTTTGTCGAAGAACCAACTCTTTGTTTTGTTGATTGTTTCTATAATTTTTTGGATTCTGATTCACTTAATTCTGATTTACTTTTAATTATTTCTTTCTGTGTACTGGATTGGGGTTTATCTTGCTACACTTTTTCAAGGAGGTTTAGATGTGTCATTAAATTGTGGGTTGTAGATCTCTCCAATTTGTTGATGTAGGAGCTCAGAGCTATAAACTTGCCTCTGAGTGCTGCTTTTGCTGTGTCCCAGAGGAGCTGGTAATTTGTGTGTTCATTTTTGTTGAATAGCATGAACATTAGAATTTCCTTTCTAATACCTTCCATGACCCACTCGTGATTCAACAGTGTGTTGTTCAGCCTCCATGTGATACCGGATTTTCTTTGGTGGCATTTGGTGTTGAGCTCTAATTTTATTCCCTTTTGGTCAGATAGAATGCAAGGTATAACTTCAATGTTTTTGAATTTAGACAAGTTTGCTTTGTGGCCTAAAATGTGTTCTATTTTAGAAAATAGTGCTGCTGAGAAAAATGTGTATTTTGATGCTGCTGGGTGAAATGTTTGGTAATTGTCTGTTAAATCTTGTTGATCTATGCAGCTGTTTAGATCTGGAGTTTCTCTGTTGACTTTTTGCCAAGTTGAACTATCTAGTGTGGAGATTGGTGTGTTAAAATCTCCAACAATTAATGTCTTTGGATCTATATGGGATTTGAGGGAAAGTAGTGTTTCTTGGATAAATTTGGGTGTTCCATTGTTTGGCGAATAGATATTTAGAATTGTAATATCCTCCTGAAGGAGATATCCCTTAATTAGTATGTAGCCACCGTCTTTATCTCTTCTCACAAATTTTAATTTGAAGTCTATTTTATCTGATATTAGGATTGCAACTCCCGCCTGTTTTATGGGGGCCGTTTGCTTGTTAGATTTTGTTCCAGCCTTTAACATTGAAAATGTGTTTTTTTTTTACGGGCAAGATGTGACTCCTGCAGGCAGCAGATAGAAGGGTCTTGTTTTTTAATCCAACTAGACAGTCTGTGTCGCTTAATTGGAGAGTTAAGTCCGTTAACATTAAGATATAAGACTGAGAGATATTTGGGATTCTTGCCATGTTATCAACCTTCTTGGGGGCTGCAAAAACTGTGTTCTTCCTATGGTTCTTGGAATCTCAGTTTGGATGCAGTTTCTTGGACTTTATTGTGGTCTTGTTGGTTTTCTATGTGTGGGGCATCTTTAACAATCTTTTGTAGGGCTGGTTTGGTGGAGATGTATTGTTTCATTTTTATTTGCTATGGAAGATTTTTATTTGGCCTTCAGTTATGAAGGAGAGTTTAGCTGGTTACAGAATTCTTGGTTGATAGTTGTTTGTTTTTTTGGGCATGGCATACATCATTCAAGGCTCTTCTTGCTTTGATTGTCCCTGCTGAGAAATCTGAGGTGATTCTAATTGGTTTCCCTTTATAGGTGGTTAATCTTTTCTCCTTGACAGCTTTAAGGATCTTTTCCTTGGTTTGATTTGGTCGTGTGTGGATTATAATGTGGCAGTGGTATGTCCTATTCTGGTCTGGTCTATTTGGGGTTCTAAAAGTTTCTTGTATCTGAATAGGCCTATCTTTTTGCATGTTTGGGAAGTTCTCTGCTAGGATTCTGTTCAATAAATTTCCTAGGCCATTAACTTCTGTTTCTAGCTGCTCCTCTACACCCATTATCCTTAGATTAGGCCTTCTGAAGATGTCTTCCAAGGGTTGGACAGAACTATCATATTTCTTGGACTTGTCTTGGATGGTTGTATGTTCTTTCTCTATAATATCTAGACTGTCTTCAATTCCTGAGATTCTATCTTCTGCAATTCGATCTTCTGCAATATCCTGGCTATTATGAACAGTGCTGCAATAAACGTGGAGGTGCATGTGTCCTTGTATAGTGGTTCCTGTTGTTCAGGATAGATGCCTAGAAGTGGTATGACTCAGTCATAAGGGATGTCAATATTCAGCTTTCTAAAGACCCTCCAGACTGCTTTCCAAAGTGGTTGTATAAGTGTACATTCCCACCAGCAGTGTAATAGGGTTCCTCTTTCTCCACATCCCCTCCAGCATTTGTCGTTGGCTGCCTTGATGATGTGGGACATTCTGACTGGGGTAAGGTGGCATCTCAGTGTTGTCTTTATTTGCATTTTCTTCACATCCAGCGATGGTGAACATTTCCTCATGTGTTTCTTTGCCATTTTTATCTCTTCATCTGAGAAGTCTCTCTTTAGTTCCCTTTCCCATTTAGTAATTGGTTTGGAAGGGATTAGTTTCTTGAGTTCCCTGTATGTACTGGATATAAACCCCGTCCCTGATATATTGCTGGTAAATATTTTTTTCCCAATTAGATGGTTGCTTTTCTGGCTTGGTTGTTATAGCTTTAGCTGTGCAGAAGCTTTTTATATTAAGGTAGTCCCATTTGTCGAGACACTTTCCAATTTGTTGTGACCCTGGGACTCTGTTCAGGAATTTCCTTCCTGTGCCTATAAGTTCAAGTTTCTCTCCTACTCTGTCCTGCAATAGTTTCAGAGATGCTGGTTTAATGTTAAGGTCTTTATTCCATCTTGAGCTGATATTAGTGCATGATTATAGCCTGGGGTCCACTTTTAGTCTTCTCCATGTGGCCACCCAGTTTTCCCAGCATCAGTGGTTGAAGAGACTGTGTTTCTTCCATTGTATGTCTTTGGCCTCTTTGTCAAGTATCAGCTGACTGGAGGCCTGTGGTTTTATTTTTGGATTTTCTATTCTATTCCATTGGTCTTCGGGTCTGTTTTCATGCCGGTACCATGCTGTCTTTGTTTTTATGGTTCTATAATAGAGCTTGAAGTTTGGCATGGATATCTCTTCCATGTTATCTTTATTACCTAGAATTGTTTTGGCTATTCTAGGTCTTTTGTTGTTCCACATTGATTTTTGGACTATTTTCTATATTTTAGAGATGTATGTCATTGGGATTTTAATATGAATTGCATTGAATTTGTATATTAATTTTGGCAGTATTGCCATTTTCACTATATTAAGTCTGCCTATCCAAGAGCATGGGAGGTCTTTCCATTTCCTAGTGTCTTCTGTAATTTCTTTCTTTAACTGTTTATAGTTTTCATTAAATAGTTCTTTTACATCTGTGGCTAGGTTAGTTCCTAAATATTTCATTTTGGGGGAGGTTATTGTGAATGGGTTTGCTTCCTTTATTTCCACTCTGCTTGTACATTGTCAGTGTACAGGAAGACAACTGATATTTGTGGGTTGATTTTGTATCCTGCTACTTTGCCAAAGTGATTTATGATTTCTAAGAGTTTGGGGATGGAGTTTTTGTGATCGTGAATGTATAGTATCATGTCATCTGCAAAAAGGGATAGTTTAACTTCTTCTTTTCCTATATGGATCCCTTTAGTGTCTTTTTCTCACCTTATTGCCTGGCTAAGGGTTCCAGGACTATATTGAAGAGGAGTAGAGACAAGGCATCCTTGCCTTTTTGCCTGATTTTAGGAGAATTGGTTGTAACATTTCCCCATTAAGTTTAATATTGGCTATTAGTCTGTAGTAAATGGCTTTTATTGTTTTAAGAAAAGTTCCTTCTATTCCTATTTTCTCCAGAGCTTTTAGCTTGAATGAATGTTGAATTTTATCAAAGGCGATTTCTGCATCTGTGTAGATAATCATGTGATTCTTGACGTTGGCTCTGTTGATGTGTTGGATTACATTTATTGACTTACATATGTTAACCATCCCTGAATCTCTGGGATGAAACCTACCTGGTTGTAGTCTATGATTTTTAATGTTTTTCTGGATTCTATTAGCTAGAATATTGTTAAGGATCTGTGCATCTGCTCATCAAGGAAATTGGACTGTAATTCTCTTTTTTAGTTGGGTCTTTGTCTGATTTTGGGATGAGTGTGATATTGGTATCATAGAATGAGTTTGGGATAGCTCTCTCTATTTCTCTGAAGAGCTTGAGGAGTATGGGTATTATTCCTTCTTTAAGGATCTTAAGGGTCTTCTTTAAGTGTCTTTAAGAATTCTCTTGTCAATCCATCTGGTCCTGGGCTTTTCTCTGTTGGAAGACTTCTGATTGCTTCCTGTATCTTGTTGTAGGATATTGGCTTATTTAATTGATTTACTTCTTTGCTCAGTTTGGGCAACTTGTGTTACTCTAAAAATGCACCCATTTCTGCCAGGTTTTCTTTCTTTAGAGAGTATAACTTTTGAAAGTAGTCAGTTAAAATTGTTTGGATATCTTGGGTATGTGTTGTGATTTTTCCTATGGCATCCCTAATCCTGTTAATATGGGTTTCCTTTCTTCTTTTTTTAAATTAATCTTGCCAGTGGTCCATCAATGTTGTTTATTTTTTCAAAGAAACAGCTTTTTCTTTGGTTAATTTTGGCTATGATTCTCCAATTCTCTATTTCATTGATCTCCACTCTTAGTTTGGTTATCTGGCTCCATCTAGTAACTCTAGGTTCCATTTTTTTCTTTTTTTTTCTAGCTGTTTTAATTGCAACATGAGATTATTTACTTAGTCTGTCTCCATTTTCTTGATGTGGGCACTGAGGGCAATAAATTTGCCCCTCAGGACTGTTTTTGCTGTGTCCACAAGTTTCTTTGTGATGTGTTTTTCATTGTCATTGAGTTGTAGGAATATTTAAATTTCATCTTTGATCGCTTCCATTACCCAGGCATTGCTTAGAAGTGTACTGTTCAATTTTCATGTATTTGAGTAATTTCTGCGGTATGCTTTGTTATTGAGAACTAGTTTGATTCCACTGTGGTCAGATAGGATACAGGGGATTATGTTGATCCCCTTGTATTTCCTTAAGTTCCTTGAATGAACTTTGATATGGTCTATATTGGAGAAAATTCCATGAGTTGCTGAGAAGAATGTGTACTCTGTTGATTCAGTGTGAAATACTCGGTAGATGTCAGTTAGTTCCACATGAAGTATGGCCTCACTTAACTCGGTAGCTTCTTTGCCAATCCTCTGGTTGGTAGACCTAACCTTTGGTGAGAGTGGGGCATTAAAGTCTCCTAGTATTATCAGATTGGGATCTATTTTATTCTGTAAGTTTGAGAGTATTTGCCTAACATATTTGGGTGCACCAATGTTTGCGGAATGTAAGTTGATGATAGTAATATTCTCCTCTTGGATTGTTCCCTGTATTATTATGTTGTGTCCGTCCTTGTCTTTGTGCATTGAATTCAATGAAAAGTTCATTTTGTCAGATATCAGGATTGCTACACCTTCTTTATTGCTACACCTGCCTTCTTACTGGGGGCATTTGATTGGTAGATCCTTTTCAACCCTTCACTCTGAGTTTGTTTGTATGTTTGGCTGAGAAGTGGGTCTCCTGAAGGCAACAGATGGATGGGTCATGTTTTCTGATCCAGTCTGCAGTTCTTTTTCTTTTGATTGGAGAATTAAGCCTGATAATATTAAAAGACAGTATAGAGAGATGCATTGTGGTCCCTGTCATTCCTTGTTTTTCTTCTTTCCTTTCCTACTGTGTTTGCTCAGTTAGACGTCTATTACTGCCTGTCTGGGTACAGATCCCTGTTCCCTGTTGCTATCTTCAGGTTGTGTTCCCCCTCTTAGTATTCTTTGTAATGCTGGCTTAATGTTTATGTATTCATTTAGTTTTTCTTTGCTATTAAAATTTTTCAGTTCTCCATCGAATGTGAATGCTATCTTTGCCGGGTATATCAGTCTGGGTTGGCAGTTGTTTGCTCTCAGGGCTCGTATGGTACTTTCCCAGGCCTTTCTTGCATTCAGTGTTTGTGTGGAGATCTGCAGTGATTCTAATTTTTTCCCGTTGTAGTAGAACTCCTTCTTCATTTTTGCTGCATGCAAGATTGTTTCCTTATTATTCAGACCTATCATTTTTACTATAATGTGTCTAGAGGTGTTTCTCCTAGGATGTTGCTTGTTAGGTTTTCTATATGCTTCTGTAATGTAGGTAAGATGTTCTTTTTGGAGATGGGGAAATTTTCACTGATTATCTTGTTGAATAGGTGTTGCATTCCCTTGCTTTGATATTCCTCACCTTCGTCCACTCCAGTTATACGAAGGTTAAATTTCTTGGCACTATCTGCTTACTCTTTAACTTCCCTTCGGCATAATTTATGTGATTTTTCCATATCTGTAATTTTTTGGTCCAGTTGGTATATTCTGTCTTCTGTATCTGACAATCTACATTTCATTTCGTTCTCTCTGTTATCGGTGTCTTCCATTGTGGTTTGCATGGAGGAAATGGACTCATTTATGGATTTAATATTGGTTCTCAAAGTCCTAATCTCACCTTTCAATGAGGAGTGTACTGCCTCTATTTTGGCGCTAATCTCACCTCGTAGTGAGGTGTGGTCTGCCTCTATTTTTGCTTGCATCTCCTGTTTGATATCCTGCATCTCTTTCGATATTTCGACTCTGTGCTCTTTCAATTTCTGGTCTATTTCTTGCTTTATTCCTTGAGTCATTGCCTACAGCATCTCTTGGATGTGGCTTTTGTCTTCCATTCCTGTTTGCTCCCACTGGAGCTCTCTTCTGCTTGGCTGCTTGCTTTTGGTGATAGCTTGCTATCCTGGGTATTGATAAACCTTGTAATTTTTCTCTGTGATTTTGCAGGGGATTCAGGGATTATTGGAGACTAATCTGAAATTTTGTTTTGTTCAATAGGTGTTTGTCATTGCTTGGTTGCTGTTTCTGTGCTGGTAGAGAGTCTGTAACTGATTTCGGTTCTGTTGGGAGCCAACCTCCAGTTGTTGGTCTGAACCACATAGGGGTTCTTGGCTCTCTGCTGTAGATCACTGGCAGTTCCTGCCTTTAGAAGGTTGAATGGCCTAGACTGCTCCTGTTTTCTCCTACAGATGCTCTTGGCGAGATCGGATGTGCTGGATGCACTCTTCCAGATGTTGGAGTCTGCTATGGGCTCCTGATAATTTTTTTTTGGCCGGTTGTGGGTTTGAACTCTGGGCCTGGGTGCTGCTGTCCCTCAGTTCTACAGGTCAAGGCTGGCACCCTACCATTTGAGCCACAGCACCATTTCGGTCCCTTTCTGCTTATGTGTTGCTGAGTATTCAGATCCACGGCCTCATGCACCCAAGACCAGCACTCTACTGCTGAGCCACCTTACCAGCCTATCTGACTATTATCAGATGCTTATGGCCTGTGTTGTCCAATTCCCAGCCTAGAATATATGGGTCAGGTTCTGGTATGGATTGGGCTTCTCTTGTCCTGACCCCTCGGGTCTTTTGCTGTCACAGGCGTGCTGCCCAAGGGGTGCAGTTCCCTGTTTTTCTCCCCTCTGCTGAGGCATATGCTCAGCTTCTGACTTCAGTTGGGAGGAATTTGTTGTGTTGCTCAGGCACTGGATTCCCATGCCCCCTAGCCTGGGGCATGCCGGTTGGACCTGTGCTGTTGTGTATCCTGCCTAGGTTATGCAGCCTGGAATACACAGTTCAAATTTCTTCCACTGTTGGTTGTCTTGACACAATGGCGGTGTTCCTGGCTTGGGCATTTAAGGTCCCTTCCAGGGGCACTCTTGCTCTAGCCTGGCCAGCTGTGTGTGCTCCATGGGCTGATGGAGCTCTCGAAAAGTTCCCATTTTTAGTGGGTCCTGTGGTCCAGATGTTGGGATAGGGAGGCTGGGTCAGGGTCTGGGGATTCCCACCAGCTGTGGTCTCCCTTGAGGTATACACTGTCCCCTGTAGGGTACTCACCCTGGAGCTAGTAGCTGTTTCTGTGTGATGTAGGTCATTGGTTGTTGTTGCAATCAGAGTTCAGTTGAGGTGGTTGTGGGCTGGGATGGGCGGTGGTCGCTCTGCATGTTTCACTTCTGTCTCTGTCTCAGTTGATGCTGTTCTGGTCTGCGCGGTAGGGTGGGCCTCCAGCATCTGCCCAAAGGTAGGGGAGGGTCCTCCATGCACTGAGCACTGGGGTTTGTCTCTGCTTATGCTCTCTGGATCAGCACTGGTTCCTTGCAGTTTTGCTCTGCTGTTCTGTGGGTGTCCTCTGTAGCTCTGGGGTTCCCGGTGTCGTGCATAGTGGCTTTGGTGGGATGGAACCTCTCTGCTCAGATATACAGTGAGGGGTGGGGGTGGGATTTTTGTGCAAGCTCCTGGCTCAGAGGTTTCTCTGTTCATAGCGATCAGCAGGTCCAACATCGGTACCTTAGGTGGCTTCTGTGTGGGTGACCTGCAGACAAACCCCTGTGTCTCTAGGACTCTGGCAGCCCCCACTGGGCTGGGCTGGCAGCGGCTTCACGTGCAGCAGTGTCGCCAGTAAAGATTGGGGGAGGGGTCTTCGCTTTTCTTTTGTCTGAAATTCTTCTTTTTCTCTCTTATTTTGTTTTTTTTCCTCGTTCTGTTTTTCTCAGGGTGTTTGTCTTTTTGTTGTTGCCGGTCACTTGGGGAGATTAAGCGATGGAACTTGAACTCTCTTTTTTGGGGGGGAGAGCTGTGGTGTTTCCCTACTGCTCAGTTGCCATCTTAGTCCCCCCTCTAGATTCAGTTCTAATAATTCAGTATTTTAATACTATGGATTGTTGGAGCATTATGTAAAGTCTAAACAAATACTGACAAATATCTGCTTGTCCTCAGCCTACTCAATCTGCCTGCAGTGAGAGTTGTGGTCCTGGATTCAGGAAATCCCCTCAGGAAGAAAAGGCAGCCTGTTGCTTTGATTGCACACCGTGCTCAGAGAATGAGATTGCTAATGGGTCAGGTAAGTTCATGCCATAGTGAGAAATTCATTTTCTTTGCTGGTATCCCCAATCCATGCAAGCCAATGCAAAAGTTGTATATTATGATTACAGAATCAAATTCTTCCTTCCTTCACTTAATCATCTAATTGTGACACTGGTTGATTCTTCTTGAAAAAAACATCATGGACTCTGATTTATGCATAAGATTAATTTTTTCTGGTCTATTGTATATATGTTTATTCAAATACTCAGAAATGTAAGCTTAACTTCTATCATAGTAAGTGCAAATCTTTTTAAGCACGAGGACCCCATCTTCTTCAAAATTACCTTCAGACTACAAAGAAAACACAGATCGTGTATATCTTTATTTCCTAGATCTTAGAACTGTTCTTGCAATGGAGAAAATACTCTGGGTTTGGTTTGGTGTAAGATGCAGGCAAAAGTGTTGTGCATAGTATGACTTTATAGTTTCAAAGAGTGATTTCTCCATCCTCTATAGGTGAGTAGAAGAGACAAATATAACAATTTCAAGGAAGGGTCACAGTTGTCCAATTTATATTGTATAGAGAATATAGAGGAAGTTGCAAAGTTTTACTACCCACAATTTTGAATAAGGGGTTTGACTTGTGCACACATGTCTGAGAATTATGGCAGCATGAAGAGGCAGAGAAAATTATTCATAGGATATTAGAAATGGCAAGTAACAATATTTGTGATGGTCATTACAAGCAAAAGAATTTCAATCAGACTAAAGTATGAGAATATGGGAATGAGTGTGGGAACATGACGAAGACATAAAAATAATAGTGATCATGTCTGGTAATACTTGGTAATATTTACTTTATGCTACTAAGAATTCACGTGTCAGTATTATCTCTAGACAGGGACTTTCTAATTTCCTTTTAAGTATTGGAAATGGATAAATGTTTATTTGAATTCTTCACTAGATATGGAGCAGTGTATGAAGTGTCCAGATCATCAGTATGCCAATACAGAGAGAAACCAGTGCCTCCCAAGAGCTGCAAGATTCTTGACTTATGAAGAACCCTTAGGGATGGCCTTGGCCTGCATGGCTCTTTCTTTATCTACACTCACAACAGTTGTTCTTGGGGTCTTTGTGAAACACAAGAACACTCCCATTGTCAAGGCTAATAATCAAGCTCTCAGCTACATCCTACTTATCTCCCTCATCTTCTGCTTCCTCTGTTCCTTGCTCTTCATTGGCCGTCCCAACACCAGCACCTGCATTCTACAACAGACCACATTTGGAGTTGTGTTCACTGTAGCTGTTTCTGCTGTCTTGGCCAAAACTGTAACTGTGGTTCTGGCCTTCAAAGTCACTTCTCCAGGGAGAAGGATGAGGTGGCTTATGCTATCAGGAGCTCCTAACTTCATCATCCCCATCTGCACCCTGATCCAGGTGACTCTCTGTGGAATCTGGCTGGGAACCTCTCCTCCCTTCATTGACACAGATGCACACTCTGAACATGACCACCTCATCATCCTGTGTAACAAGGGCTCCCTCACTGCTTTCTACTGTGTCCTGGGATACCTGGGCTTCCTGGCTCTGGTCAGCTTCACTTTGGCTTTCCTGGCCAGGAATCTGCCTAATACGTTCAATGAGGCCAAGTTCCTGACCTTCAGCATGCTGTTGTTCTGCATTGTCTGGCTCACTTTTCTGCCTGTCTACCACAGTGCCAAGGGGGAGGTCATGGTGGCTGTAGAGATCTTCTCCATCTTGGTGTCTAGTGCAGGACTACTGGGGTGTATCTTTGCCCCCAAGTGCTACATTATCTTGTTAAGACCAGATAGAAATTTTCTGCTTGGCTTCCGGGACAGAAGTCATCCCGGGAGAAATACACCCTCTTAAGGTGAAACTTAAATGTTAGGTCAAATATATTCCTTTTCCCATCAGATATTAGTTTATATTGTTGTAATAACTTCGATGAATAAATGACTCTTACTCATTTTTCTAGCCAGAGCCAAGTAAATTTGAAATTTATTCTCTATATGTTTTATTATCCCATCATGTCAACTACTATATTTTCTCTGTTGACTTGTTTTCTAATATTGCTTTCTTAACCATTTGCCTAAAATTTCCTATTTAGTGCCAGTACTGGGGCTTGAACTTAAATTCTGGGTACTCTCTCTGAGTTTGTTGTTTGTGTTTTTTTACTCAAAACTGTGGCATTTCCACTTAATTCACAGCTCCACTGTTGGCTCTTTGGTGGTTAACGAGATAACATTTTCATGAACTTTCTTGCCCAGTTTGGCTTCATACTGTGATAATCACATCTTAGCTCCTAGAGTAGCTAGAATTATAGTATTTTCTAAATTTTAAAGAACATTAGCTTCTTGCCTACACATCAGTATGCTGCTTAATCCTCAATGAAATCCTTTAATATTGTCCTCATGATGAAGTTCCAGGCTTTTATATACTTTGTAGAGCTTACTTTGTTTGATAATTGTGTATTTACATTCCTACGTGTGTTTTTTGCCAATATTCTTCAATATGTTTTGTTTTGGTTTTCTTTCCCTCTCTCTGTTACTTTTATTTTTCTTCATGTGCCTCGAAGGTCACATTTTCCACATGTATTTAATACCGACTTGCCCCAGCATGACTGCCATACCACGTCCAATGGAGCCAGGCACAGCCGGGACCTCCACCACAGGGATGTCACAGCATCTCCCCATGGTGGTGTGCGACACCCTAAACGCCGTCACCACTTCCCAGGGGAAAAAGCACATGTGGAGAGACCCAGGCCGTGTGGACAGGGACAGGCACGAGAGAGCACACAGCCACCGGTGCTTGGAGGAAAAGAGGGGAAGCAGCGATGGTCTGGGAGTGAGTCAAGGACAGAGCTCAACAGACTGTGCAAGAGTGAGACGTCGTCTTCAGGGACCTAAGTGTGCAACTGAAGCATTCAGGTCAAGCATCTGCCCAACAGCTGGTTATTTTGCATACGTGTGTGTGTGTGTGTGTGTGTGTGTGTGTGTGTGTGTGTGTGTGTGTGTGTGTGTGTGTTTGTGAATAACCAGCTTGGTTTTCCCCAGCATAAGCCATACCTGTAAAAGCTAGAGACAGAATCAGTGAGCAAAACCTTCTTAAGAACAATTACACATCTGAGAAAGATGAGATTTAGCAAAATTTAAGCAGTCAAATTTGGAGTTGGAGAGAGTGACAACTACAGGAATGATCTTAAAAGTGAAGCAATTAAGATAGCCAACAGTGTGCTGTCAGATTACTGTGGACAAAAAGAAGGACTGATGATTTATGTTACCCTTAAATTACGGGGTGAGTTGCCATAACACCATGCCACCACGGGAAAGGTGCAGGTACGGAGATGTGGCCGGCTTCCGGCTGTACCTTCCTGAACTTCACCACTACAAAATATCAGCCAAAAAGTACAAGACAGAACCTTGCGACACTCAAAGAACACGCTCGTGGGTTTAGTGCTGGAGAAGATCTAAGGAATGAGTTGAGGCTGTGTCCCAAACATCTACCAGGCCACCTGCAATGCCTTGACCCTGCCAATCCATGAGTGCGTGCTAGCCATCGCCATCTAGTCAGGCAGAAGCTGCGACCCAGGGCACACAGGTGGGCTCGAGGTTCCTGTGGTCAGCTTCCTCTTCTCCGTCTCCTTATTCTGCTCCTGCTACTTCCTCTTGCCCTACCTTGAACTCTGTATTGGCAAGGACTTGTCCGACCGTATTCTTCAATTTCTACTCTTCTTGGCCATTCCCAGTGTTCTCTTGGTAGCTCTTTTCCTGCCGTTAACTGTGTTAGTGGACATTGGTGTGGACTTGGAGCTGCCCATCCCACCATGGCCAAATGACACGGAGGAGAGGCCTCCACGACCCACAAACCCAGGTGAAGGAAACCGGGAAGGCAGAGTGACACAAGCCTTCGCCCTGCTTCCCACTTCCTCCACGACCCCTTTGATCCCCAAAAGGTCAGCAAATGGGTCTTCAAAAAAGTCTAATGAAAATGGGTCCCTTCCACCAAAACATCCCTGAAGCAAGCATCTGGGTTCCAGAATGCACAACTCGGTCAGAATGACTTCCTCTTCCTCCTCTACCATGCAGCCACTTTTGGCATTCTGGATCCTAGATGACCATCTTTGAGCTACCATCACCTCCTGTTTGAGTTTTCTATCTGCTGCTTCTTGGTTCTCAGGGTTTTCACCTGATGCGCTTCACTGCTGCTTTGGGGCATGTTTCTTCTTGTCGCAGTGGAGGTGTCTTCTGAAGGCCTCACTTCACGGCCATCCACCGAGTGTCAGCAGACTAGGGGCTGCAGGTGGCCACCGTCTGCCCTGGTGGCTGTAGTGGTGGCCGGTCCCCAGCCTTTCCTTTGTCTCCCTCTCTCTAAGGTCGTAGAATTGCAACAATGTGGTGCACATTCTACAAAAACACACTTCAACTGTATATCAAAATAATTGGATTTAGGAGTAATAGCTGAGGGAAGTGTAGATTCCTAATAGTTTGCTTATCCATGGCGGGATATACTTTTCAACTTATTCTTGTTTAATCACTTAAAATATTAAACATACAGGATGTATACACATTTTGTCATTTTATATCATTAATTGATGTTGTTACATCTCTTGATAACAAAAATGTTATATTTCCAGCACTATATTTTTTGAAGAAATGCATTATACATTAATTTTAACAGACTGAATTATTTGGTTCTATACATCTTTAAGGAACACAGGACTATTTAAGACATGGTTGCATAACGGCAGTCTTTCTAGCTGTTTGCTATTGCTCATTTAACCTTTAGAAGTTTGTACTTCTAATAGGCAAGTGATTATATACTGACAATGGGCTTCTATTTAGTTTTAAGTTGGAAATATGATAATGTATTGGGTAAAATTGTATGTTCCTTTATACAGGGATACTATTTAGCAAATATTTATAAATTGTTAATGTTTTATCAAGAGATGGTAAAATATTCCCATTTCTATTGCAGTTCATGTTATATATTTTTTTCTTTATTTGAATGATTTCATCAATGGGGTTGGATTACTGTTGCTGTGTAAAGCACTGCTTACCCATTAAGTAGCACTCAATTAACAATCATCACAACATACGAGTTCCTCAATATCAACTATGAAGAAGTGAGAGTGCCTGGTAGCCATCAGCAAGTTATTAACTCCCTGTAAGGAAAAAGAGACAAGAGACAGTCCTTAAGACATCCTGTCAATGTTGTACAACCATCATCATCTTGGTGAAGTTCTGACTTTAACATTAGTGATCATAAGGCATTAAAAATCAAGAGAACATTCAAATGCTTATGACTCAATTAAATAATAGGTCATGAGAAGAGTAGGCCACTCAAACTGGTAGCAAGTTTGCCACGGAAGTACATAGTAGATATATACATGTATTTTATGCATGTCTATAGTGAGTATTCACTAACAAAGGCAGAGATATGAGTGGTCTGAGGCCACTCACAGTTCCATAGGATGATGTCCCTGGATTTTGATCACCTTAATTTCATGTGAGTCACAAAAAAAGAGTGACGTTGCATTACAATCATGATTAAATGAAGTCACACACTTTTACATTACAGTTCTTGCTGGAGGGTACAGAAGACCAGATTCTCAAACACACAAGAAAAAGCAAAGGAGGTTAAAATCAACAACTCTTTTAGAGACAGAATATTAAGATCAAATGCAATACATAGTATACATATTGGTGATAAAAACAAGACTCAGCCTGGCGCTGGTGGCTCATGTCTGTTAGCCCTAGTTATTCAGGAGGCTGAGATCTGAGTTCAAAGCCAGTTTGGGCAGGAAAGCCTATGACACCTTTATGTCCAACTAACCTCCATCTACCCGAAAATAAAGCCAGAAGTGGGACTGTGGTTCAAATGGTAGAATGCTAACCTCGAGTACAAAAGCTGACAGCACTCAGGCTTTTGTTCCAATCCTTAAGACCTACACACACACACACACACACACACACACACACACACACACACACACACACACACACAAATCAACTTACAAAAGAACAGGTACATATGAAGTCCATCACCGGGCATCTATTTGGGAAGCCTAATCTTTCACTTAGTTGTCCAAAATTGAATTAATGTGATAATCCTTGGATCTCATTGGCCTTCAAGTTCCCAGACCTGCTATTGCTAGGTATGCTCTCTTTTCTTTTCTTGACTAAAAAAATGTCCACACAAGGATGCTTGCTGATGAAAATCAAACAAAATTCTTTGAAAGACGAAATTTAAGTAGCCAAGTAAAAGTAATTTACCCATCACATTTATAATCTGGAAGTAAATACTACATTCTGACATACTTCTATTTATTTAAGTATCGTGACAAAGAATCTGCTTATGTTTAACAATTGCAAAAATGTAGTGTCACCTCTTCTGCCTCAATACTTCTCCCTTTAGGTTGAAAGAAACATGTGGAGTGTACCGCCTTGCTCCAATGTGAAAGCCTACCCTTCTAAACATAGAACTGAAACTAAAACACTGACTTCTTAGAAGAGAGACATGAAAAGGCTGTTTAAAATACAAAGAGCTTTTGTAGGATATAGGTTAAAATACAGTATTAATACGTTGCACTCATTAGTCTAACAATTTTAGTTATGGTTAACTTTTAATAAAGACTTTACTGAGAATATTTTATCCAGAGCTACTGATTCCTTGGGATGAAAAAAAAGATTTTCACATTTAAATAGGAAAAAATTGAGTTTATGGCCTAAGATTAGATACTTAGTTTACACTGATTTCAAACATAGGACTTTAAATCTTATGTTTTCTGAGATATTGCAACACATAGTCTTAAACAGCCCTTTGTTTAAATTTTAAAAGTTTTATACTGAAAAAGTGAAAACAAGCACAACAACCTGTATCATGTCACAACAACAAATATTTCCTAAATGCCTAACCACCTCCGACGTGTATACATCCAAAGATTTCTATACTGGAAGAAGGTGAATCTGAGGTCTGAACTTCTACCATTCTACTATGCAAATGTTCACTCTCCAATGACAATGAAGAAATAAAATATGAAAATAAAATATCAATGGAAATAATATAAATATGAACAATGAAACAGGGAAATAATTTGTCAATGGAAATGAAACAATTTCCAACAAATCTCGGACACAAAACTTATTAGAAAACACTCACTAGCAAGTATAAAGTGTAGTGAAAGGGCTCATAGGCACCATAATGAAAAATTCCTTAGAAACAAGGGGAAAATATGTTTATATATGAAATATCAACAAATAATCAGAAATTACCAAAAAGACTACAGAGAAATTATGCATGTATAAAGTCACTTAAAGGAAGCCATGATTACATTTGCTCAATGGGGCACTAGAGTACGAGGAATAAAAAAAAGTCATGAAGATAAAATTAAGGAAATCATACAGCCTGAAGAAAACAATAAAAGGAAGGGACTCCATCACCAGCTTCCACATTACAGGAACTATTAATAGAAATTTTCTAGAGAGAAGGAAAATGTATATTAAGAACTCAGTACAAAAATGCAGTATTAAGAATACTTACATGAATGTGAAGCAAATTAATCAACTTCTTAAGTTCAAATCTGTATTAAAAAAATGTTTTCTGACAAGATAGGAACCTCAACAATGTAGAAGGAGTTCATAGTAATGATAATATAAAGTGAATGATTTCATTTATTTAAAGGATGGACACCAGGAGTTGGGTACATGCCAAGATACTTACACTGACACAGTACACTGTAATAGGAAAGACCATTTAGATGAATTGTATACATATGTCTGTAAGAGGGACATCAATAACAGTATATGAAATATACTTGATTTCTGAAGGGAGCAGAGAAAACACATAAAGCACCGAATTATAATGAGTGCACAGAAAGCATTAGACATTTATACATAATCTGTAAGGACTAAACAAATAGAAAACGTTCAACTATGCATAATAATCTCAGTAGATCAATGATAACTTTCTATTTGAATTATCTACATATGATAATTAAAATATAGAGACAGTAAACTAGAAGATAAGGACAAAATTTTGTTGCTACACAAGTAAAACCATGTTAAATACAAAAACACATGCTGTGGAGTAGTTCTGGAGATACCATTCAATGGATTGAAATTTTCACCTATACAAAAAACGAGTGACAGATCTATAATAAAAAATGATCACCACAGTTAAGAACATTGAAAGGCACCCGGAAAATCTCCAAGGAATTAGGTTTTAAGTCACCTTACCACAGCAGAATGACAGACAAGAGCTCATATTTACATCAATTGCCTGGTCCATTCGGCAATGTTTACATATTTCAAAACATTATGGTCTATATAATCAAAGTATTACATTTTATGTGTAAATAGATATGGATATTTTAAAAGTAAATCAATATGAAGATATATAGATAACATAAAGGCATAAAAATATATTTATGTGAAACTTCAAATCATACTTCAGAAAAAACTAGACTAAGGGAATAAAGGGACTAAAAGCTCAAGTATTATTCCTAGAGGTATAATTGTCCTTAATTTATTTGATGCTAATAAGTATTATGCTAAAGAGACCATCAAATCACAAAAGGAATAGAAAACTAAAATCAAGATCAGGACTGTATGTGGAGATTTTGACGCATCTAGATCAGTAATAGATTAGAAAGCCAAGAATACCCGTAATTACATCATGGCAATTCACAGCATACTCCATCTACTGAAGTCTTTTGACATTACAGAACACTTCATGTCAACAACTGCAATGTGCGTAATCTACTGAAATAACATAGTGCACTCATCAGCATAGATGATGTCCTGATCTACAAATAGACACTAACAGCTATAACTTTTGTAAATGTTATATGCTCTCAATCTATCCTGAAATAAAAATGGAAATCAACATATTTAAAATATCTGAAGAAACAAGTCATCACAAATTTTAAATTGCACACATTAAAGGGAAGACTTCAGAGAAACTTAAGAATTCCACAGTATGCAGGGGCAGAAATATATGTTACTAGTAGTGAGCTAATGTAATAGCTAGTATGCTCGAGGACATAGAGTCTATGTACAACACCATATAAAAGTGTCAAAATATATGGTAACACGTATTTTGAGAAGAAAAACGTCTTTGTTCTCATATGGCATTAGTGTCTATATAGTCAATACCATGTGTGAACATTCCTGGAACTAATGGATGATAGCAGTATCATACAACACCAGACTAATACACAAAGATGCATCATTTGACTTCATTTACTATAAAATATAAACTTCAAATTAAAAACAGAATACTAGTACTAAGAGGTAAGGAAAAGAAGGAATGGAGAGACAATGGACAGAAAGAGAATACAATATAAAGACAGGAGAGAGATACATTTTCAAATATGAAAGACCACATAGGAACTAAACTCCGTGCAAACAACCATTAAAAATTCTGATGAAATGTTTGTACTACCAAATTTTCTTACTAATTTTGAATCATCCATAGTCATTACACAATTGATGTTTCCTTAACGTAATTTATGATGCAATGAGATTTCAGACAACATAAATAGCATAGTCAATTTATTTTAAAAAGAAACAAATCAAGACATATGGAGAGAAAAGACCAATAAAACAACCCGAAAATATCTTTTAACGTTCACCATAATGTGCAAGTTTATGGCATGTAAACTATTTCTGCATGAGTACATAAAAACCAAAAATAACTCAGAATCCAAGATAGGTAAAACCATGAAAGATGGTAAAAAAAAAAAAGTCTCTTTCACACATACTAAATTAAACAGCCATCAGTCTCCCAGAGAGAGTGCAATAATGATTTGGCATGGTTTTTTTTCTTCCAACAGTTCTGATACCAAACCTGTGGTGTTTCTTTTTTTATTGTGAAAATACCATATAGAGGACTTACAATTACATAGGCAAGATAACGAGTACATTTCTTATCAAGCATTGTTGCCTCCTCTTTGCTTCCCCTTCCCTTCCCTTCCCATACTCTCCCCATCATAACCTACCCCCCACCACCAAAGTTGTAAAGTTCGTTTTTCGACATAAAGACTTGTTCCCAACCCCAACTGAATGGCCCACAATGTAATTCTGACACCACCTAGACTTAGCACAGTCCACACAAGTTCACATCTCAGCCCTGCCACATTTTCTCCAGGGCAGAAGCCAATGCAAAGCATGTGTTCACTCTGTGTAGTCACCAATAATCTTGAAGACAGAGGTCTTGCACCACAGTCACCTCATTAACATCAATTATCAACAGGCTGGAAGATGATTATGAAAAACAAAGATGCTCCTGTTCAAACATGATAGACCTTACACATAGACCAGTCCTTGACATTCATACTGTACAGAATTGGTGCTATGGTTCAAAGAGGTAGAGAACTAGCCTTGAGCAAAAAGATAAGAGACCGTGCCCAGAGTTCAAGCCCCACAACCGACAAAAAAAGGAAACATATTGCACACGCACACCAACACTCAAACACACAAAACCTTTCCCCATCAGGCAGAACCAAAGGTGTCTTTCAGAGTGCCCCTTCTCAACCTTTCTCAAATGCAGTGAATTACCCTGTCTGACCAACTACCTAAAGATAAAACAACAGGTGAAATATTTTGCCCAAATGCTGTAGTCCATCTGGATAAGTAGCTATTATACAGAGCTCTGACTTCAGCCTTTCTGTTTGAAGACATTATAGAGAAAGCAAACATCCTAAAAAGTTACATGAACTCTTCTATCCTCTTTTCTTGTTGTTGTTGTTGTTGTTGTTTGTCATGGGAATGAACTCTGGGCCTGGGCACTGTCCCTCAGCTCTTCAGCTCACGGCAAGCACTCTACAACTTGAGCCATGGCAACACTTCCAGCCTTTTTTCTTTTTGCTTATGTGGTGCTGAAGAATCGAACCCAGAGCCTCATGCATGTGAGGTGAGTGCCCTACCCCTAAGCCACCTTCCCAGCCCCTCTAGGGTCACCTTAAAAACAAGATGATCATAAGGAAAATCTTTTATAGACGGAGAGTTGATTTTGCACATTCAAGCATCTGATATGAATTAGTATCTTTTTAAAAGTCTGTAGAGAGTCACTGGGGCTAAGTGGTCATAGAGGGTCCCCTCTCTTCCCACTCCGGCCTCAGCCACATGTGTAGCAATGTGGGCAAACATGAAGTTCAGAGGCTCCATCAGCAAATCCTGAAGGAATACACTCAAAGCCTCCCTACGGAAGAGAGGGAAGGCACTGAGCCCTCAAGTCTCTCTCAGGTCCCGTCCTATGCAAGTGCAGTCCCCCTGTGCTCCATTGCCTGTATGGAGAGGTAGAGGCCTGGGCAGGGGGACCCAGGCCTCAGGTCCCTCGGAGGGGACTGCAGGAGTCACAGCCAGTCCTCCAGTTTCCCACCCACAGGCGCCATGGTCTTCTCATCTATGTTGTCTCCCCTAATGGATCCCAAAGTTACCAGAGAAACAGTTTCCATGCTGTCCCCACCTTGGGCCTCATGGAACAACAGGTGAACCAGGCGCTGCCATGCCTTGCTTCACTGCCCCTTCTTCTCATTGGACAGTTAGCCTTTGTGATTGGCAATCAATACTGGCCCAGGCCCGTACACTGACTGACAAGCCAGGTAGATCAGATCCTTAATGCCCAGTGCCAGCAACCATCCTCCCTTCTCTGACAGGGGTCCCCACCCCGGCAGGACAGAGAGATTTGCCACAGCAGGTGTCAGCCCTGCCTGTTTCCAGCTTGCCCTCCCTGTTCCCCCTCTTGTAAGCTTCCCCTCTGGGGTGTTCTGCTATCTGTTAGCGCACCTCCCTCCACTGGGGTTTGACTTGCTGCACCCTAGGTCATCTGCTCTCTCCCAGATCAAGTGACCCAGCAGTCCTAGCCACAACCATTGCCCCAAAGTCCCCTCCTGGGGTCACTTGTTACCTTTAACTTCCCCCTGTAATCACAGAACACTCCCCATTCGAAGGGGAACTTTCTACCCCTGCACCCTTAAAAATACTCCCCTGCACATAAACAGGCTACTGCACCCCCTGACAGTGGTGTCTGTCAATTGCTCACAATAAGCTTTGCCATATGTGCTTGGATTTCCGGGGGGTCTTTTGGGCTTGAGCTTTCATTGGTGCCACGACTCTGATCTTGGTCCCCCCCTGGCTCTTGTTCTTCCCCCTGGGAATTCCAGCTGCTCCCAGACCTTGTGCTGGTCTCAGACCCACACAGAGGACCTCCAAGGCTACTCTCCCCACCCCACGACTGTGCATGCTACATCCCCAGCTTCCGGTCCCCCCTCTTCTGGGCGACTGGCCACTTCTCTAGGCCAGGGACTCTGAGTCTGTGTTTTTCAGGGGAGAATCTAGGCACCAAGATCTGAGCATTCTCGGGCCTGGGCCCCAATTGTAAAACCACTCCCCACTACTGGTTAAGGGTGGCTGGAATCCCCCGACAGGCCAGTGGATTTCCAGATGCAGTGCCACGGGCCAATCAGCCGGAGGGACCAGCCCCAAATTACTCAACATTCCTTTCGAGCTTGTCTTTTACACAGCCTGAGGCCCTCAAGGTCTTGCCCAAGCTGAAGCCTATGGGCTAGCACACATAGTTCATCAAGCCTAGCCCCAATATTTGCTGAAAAATGAGTCCAGGTCTCCCAATATTTTATGGAGCCTATGTAATTTCCATGAGTGCATGAGAAAATGGAAGGAAATCCACTATGTGTTCTTTCCCTCTCGCTCTCCTCTCCCTCTCCCTTTCCCCCCCCTCCTCCCTCCCTCCCTTCTTTGCTTGCCTCTCTGCTTGTGCTCTTGAGAGGTGAAGTGCAGACGGGGTCTCAGGGAACCTCCTCTAGGTTCCCTCTCAAGGCAAGCCATCCTGACTTAAATTCTCTTAGCTAAAACTTTCTCTATATCTTCTCGAGTACATCCACACTGTGTTACCGTGTTACTGTGTGATCTGTCTTTCTGTCTTTCTGCTTATATATTTTTCTGCTTCTTGTTTGCCTGCTTCCTCTTCGCTTACTTACTTAATGTTCCACCAAGTTTTCTTACCATCCTGACATGTTTTTTGCCATCTTGGACATGTGGTTGGTTTTTATACAACCCCACACTTTTAGCAAGTATTTAAAGGTCAATTAATGTGATAGTAGGACTTATTATTAAAATTGTTTTAAAGGTTTGACTTTTACATTGTTTGGTGTTGCCTGTTTTTCTAGCATTGAGTCCATGGTTTAATCATAAAATGGCCAAAATGTATTTTGCCACTAAAATTCTGAAGAACTTATGGTCGATTTTCATTTTATTTTAAAAATAATCATGCCTAAAAATTTTTGTGCAAAAGTGTATGTGTGTGTGTGTGTAAATACGTTTAAAGTACTTTCATTGTAATGCATAAAAAATTGTTACCATGATCAAAAATTATTTGCTTTTGGGGCGGGAAGGTGGCTCAGTGGTAGAGCGCTTGTCTTGCATGCATGAGGGCCTGGGTTCAATTCCTCAACATCACATAAGCAAAAAGAAAAAAACCGAAAGTGGCACTGTGGCTCAAGTGGTAGAGTGCTAGCCTTGAGCTGAAGAGCTGAGAGACAGCGCCCAGGCCCAGAGTTCAGGCCCCACGACTGGACCCAAAATTAAATTAAATTAAATTAAAATTAAATTATTTGCTTTTTTCATTTAATGTAACTAATGTGAACCTGGGTCACAGGACATAATTATTAATTTTTCTGCTTGTTAAAAGGAAAAACTTTTATCAATGGAAGTGGTGATGTGAGCCTAAAATCAACGAAATTGATCTGACCATACAGCCTGACTAGGAAGATCCACAGTAAATTGTTTTGAGGAAGTTCTGAGATAGCCTGGCTAGACAGGCCAAAGGAAAAAAAGGGAAATGGTTTTAAACTCAAATATCAGAGAAGCTCATCAATATTGGTGCAAACAAATGTGTCTACGAGTTATCACATTATTTTTTTTTCAAAAAAATAGGGAAAAAGAAAGAAATTAACATTAACCACAAAACAGTTGAGTAACATGATATGAATATATCTTGAATTTTAAAAGATAGGAAAAGGAGTGAAGCCTTGCTAAAGTCGCACCTGCTCAGGGGGTGGAGGAAGAGAGGAATGAAACCCTGGAGAAAATGAAGCATTCTGGAAAGAAGGGAACAGAGCCTCATTAAAGTGGTTCCTGTTGGCTAGGCAGGTCAGAGAGGGGCGGCACTAAGGTGAAAGTAGCAGGAGTTGGCTAGGTGGGGCTATGAAGGGCAGAGCACTGTTCTCACAGCTGAAGGGTTTCCATTTACTGCATCTTGCTGAGCAGGTGAGCTGGAGACTGAAGCTCTGGTGACTTTTGTACTGGGTTTGAAATCACAGGTAGTGATTTCAGATGCTGTGTAGAGGTCTTATTACCTCACCAGATCACAAACCCTCTGAATCTGGCCACCACCTGTCCACATTTAGCTGACTCATGAGACACTTCCCTCATTTGAGAGATGATTCCTCAACTTTTCCATTGAGTAAAAGTAAAGAAACTCTGATGGCAGCACTTCCTATCAGCAATGGGCTGGCGCTTCATTCACCTTCTTTGAAAACAGCAGCAAACATGAACATATAACAGCTCCTGTTATATGTTCCAACCCCTCGTCTTTCTGAGCTCACTTGGTCCTTTCTGAAACCCGGAGGCTATTCAGGAGGCCAAGAACAATATACAGCATGTAGAGTATCAGCTCTAAAGAACAATTATCTGAAATTTCTGAGAAAAATACAAAGAACATAAAGGAATGGAATGGATATCTCTTTGATATCCAGAGGAACTGAAAGATGTGTGTGTGTGTGTGTGTGTGTGTGTGTGTGTGTGTGTACAATATAATAGATAATGACAAACACTCCACTCTCACACTCTTTCTATAATCAGAGTTATGTAATACATAAAACATAAACCAAAAGGTGTTAGAAATTTGCAACTCCAAAGACTTCAAACCCTGTTCCAATATCAAAGGAATGAAATTCTCATGCCAGCCTTTGAGGCAGTACTCAATATACTGGTGGTATTTATTTATCAAGATTCATTAGAATGTCACCTTCTTTGGATTTTTTCCTTTTTCTGTGACTGGAATTATGAATCCTTAGAATTGTATGAATAAATGTCCCCAAACAATATCACAGGAAGCTTCTCTAGTCTGGAAATGGTTTGTTCTGGGAGAAGCCATTCTGACAGAAGGCTAGGAAAACATGAATGAAATGGTCTTATGTCAGAATTGTGGCCTTAACAGGTTAGCTTCAAACTTAAATGGGATGGAGGAGGCAGTTCCATTAGAGGTCATCTCTCTCAAGGGTTTGGAAACCAAGAAAAGTGATGGTGCACTCGGTAGTTAATTGCTATTTGAGACCTCACTATGGGTAATGTAAAAACAGTTGCAGCAGCCAGGCTCTAATCCTAGCTACTTAGGCTGTAAGGACTACAGTTGGAAACCAGCCTGTGCAGTAATGTTCACCACACTCCTATCTCAAATTAACCACCAGAATTCTGGATGTGGAGCAGTGACTAAAGAGATATGGTGTAATGCCTGAGCAAGAAAAGCTCAGGAGCATCCAGGGCCTGAGTTTAATCTCTAGCTTAGGCACAAAAATGTTAAGAGCAAAAATATGTCTACTGTGAAGATTTCAGGACAATTTAGGATGTGGACGTTCCAAACTAACCTTGGAGACTGTGTTTTGATAACGACTCTTACTTTGCCTATAAATGAAGTGTGCCCAACTACAGAAATGAGAGCACACATTGGTAGAATCTTTTCTGAATGTGGGAAGAGGAGAGGCTACCTGGATGATGGAAGAAGTTAAAGTTTGCATCTCTTAAAGCACTGCTCTTACATGGTGGCAATCACCTGATAGTCCCCAGGGTTACCACGGAAGCATGGAGAATAATATGGAAGAAAATTCTTTTCTGGTTGTTTTTTATACTACAGTTATAAGATGAATTGTTTTTCTTACAGCATAAAAGAAAAGTTGTGTCCATGAAAAGAAACCAATAACTCACAGTCCTGGATTGATATTGGAACATCCTTTACCAGATTGTCCTCTAATTCAAGCTGCTTGTGAATGATTACCTGCTGTGCAGCCCTGACCAGGTTGCTAGTTGGGTACTCCCTTAGCCACCATAGAGAGTTGTCATTTTCCACTTAGGTAGTCCTGACTGGAATCTGTGGCTGCCTGGATATGATCCCATGCCCTCAGGACTAGACTATAGGCTGGACTACCAGGCTCTAACTGTGCAAGCCTACACACCTACACATGCTGAAGTGGAAGCGCTGGGACTGGAATGACATCCTTGGCCTGGAAGGAAGACCAACAGAGGAGGGAGAAATGGAAGAAATCTTTGGAGCTAAGATGAAGAAAACAAAGGATTCATTTTGTCTAAGAAAGGGAAAATCCAGCTTAAAGGCTCTCCTTGCATATATGAATGTATGAGGACTTGTTGGGACTATAGCTAGCAAGTGCAAAGTCAAGATATACCCTATGCTGGTGGCAGAGCCATACCTTGGAGTATCCAACATCTCTGAGCCATTGAGTGGACCCTTTATGTCCTCTAGACATGGTAGCAATGGCTTATCATATCTAAGTGGAAGCCAGGCCTTAGGCTCACCCCTCACTCCACCAGCTTCACTAATATACTCTCCTCAACCTCCACGTCTGACAACTGCAGAAGGTCAATAGACACTCCCTTGTGGTATCTGGGCTGGTGCACACCATGAGCACTTAGACTATGAAGATTCTCTCTGATCTAAATGAGAAGATCTTTGCTAGATATAATCTCCCTATGGGGCATGCTCATGTCAGTGAAAGCTGATTTCTGCGATAGTGTGTTAATAATTGTCTAATGGGAACTGGGGAAAGTAGCGTCGTCCATTGAATCCATGTGGATTTAGATTATGATTTAGTAACTAGCAGCAACCACAACAAATTTGGTCAATAAGTCAATATCAAGGACTACTAAAGCTCCATACTGGTTACACATACCTATAATCCCAGCTCCTCAGGAGGTTGAGATGTTATGCTCAGAGTATGAAACCAGACTCTCCAGAAAATTCCTGTAATACTCTTAAGTACAACTAACCATGAAAAAGCTGCAATTGGTAGATCCCTGGCCTTGAGCGTAGGAATAGTACACAGAGCCTCCATTTCAGCATCAGTACTAGCATGCACACACACACACACACACACACACACACACACACACACACACACACACACACACACACACGTGTTTACATGCCCAGACACACACATGTTAACTAGTTAGGCATGGAAGATTGAAATGTAAATTCAGTCTCTAGGCATATGTTACATTTTCCTATCAGACATCAATTACCAGGCAAGATTTGAAATTTACTGTAGCAAGAATTTTAATTTTTATTGCCCAGCTTCTGCCACTGCTGGGATCACATTTCTTTCAACCTCATATATCACCTCAATCTACCTAGCTGCTTTTAAAATATGTACATTGAGTATAATGATTGCATTTATCCACTCTTCCTTTCTCCATGCCTTTGCTCCTTTCCCTTGACTTCATCCTGCCACCACTCACCAACAACACATGTTCCATCTTCCTGATATTTATTTTCTTAAACTGTAAAAATTACTCAAAAGAGTTACACCACTGAAATCCTCTGGTGTATATACTATACTGTAATTATTCAGTTTGTAAGAAATGCATATGACCCTGTATGTGTTTTCATAAATATGTATACTTTAAATCTAACGTCCATATGTGAAAGAAAACATGTTCTTTGTATCTCTGGGCTATACCTATTTCACTTAACATGATTTTTTTCCATCATTTCCTTGAAATTATACAATAATATTCTTCCTTATGGATGAATTAAATTCCATTGTGGATATACCATATTTTCTTGATCCATTTGAAGACATCTAGGCTGATTTCTAACTTGGCTACAGTGAATAGTACAGCAATGAACATGGGTGTGCAAATATCTTTACCATATCATGACTTGTAAACATTTGAATAGATTCCCAAGAGTGGTATGGCTGGATCATCCTACGTTGGTTATTTTAAGAATCCCTAAACTGCCTTCCATAATGTCTACACCATTTTATATTCTCACAAACAATTCATCCTCACTAGCATCTGTTGTTTGTAATTTTGATGATGACCATGCTCACTGGGGTGAAATGGAGTCTCACTTTGTTCTGATTTGCGTTTACTTCATGACCAGAGATGTTCAGCAATTCCTGATATGTTTATTGTCCTTTTTTACTTCTCTTCTTAAGAAATCTGTACTTAGTTGCTTTGCCCATTTATTTATTGGGTTATTAATTCTTTGACTTCTAATTTCATAATCTTTCAATTCTGGATATTAGACCCTTATTGAATGTACAGCTGGTAGCGTTTTCCCATTCTCCTATTTTCTGATGTTATTTATTTCATTGGTCTGAAATACATATATTGCTGTACATGAATTTCAAATGGAAAGCACAAGTTTAATTAAAATAGTTGATTTTAGCTTGGTGCCAGTAGTTCACACCTATAACTCTAACTACTCAGGAGGCTGAAATCTAAGAATTGTAGTTTAAATCCAGCTTAGGCAGGAAAAATCCAGGAGACTCTTACCTCTAATTAATCACCAAAAAGCCAGAGATGGAGGTCAGGCTCAATTGATGGTGCAGTAGAATTAAGATGGAGGGGGAAATATCAAGGACAGCACCTAGACCTCTGAGGTTCAAGCCCCAGGAATGCACGCGCGTGTGCGTGAACCCCTCCCCCCCCCCCACAGTTAACCTTTATTTTATTCATTTTGCTTCTTACAGTATATGGTCTTTTTAAAATTGATTATTTTAAACAATGTGAGAAAATTGATAGAAATGGTACAGACGTTTTAATTTTCCTGAGTTCATTTGAGAGCTTATTGCTAACAAGCTCTGATCAACCCTAAGTGTTTTATTGCATACCTCCCTAAATAAGTATGTGCTTCTATATAGAGACAAAATAAACCATCCAGGTCCAAGAATATATTCACATTAATACATCACAAGAAACAAAAGTTGAAACTCCATTGTTTTATTACCAAACATAACCCCTAAAATTATTCAGTCTTGGCATTCTCACTTGCAAAAAGGATGGTTGAGATTCCTTTTTATTGTTTTCTTTTTTTTTTTTTATTGTGAAAATACTGTTCAGAGCGGTTACAATTACATGGGCAAGATAATGATTACATTTTTTATCAAGCATTGTAGCCTCCTCCTTTGTTTCCCCTTCCCATTCCTTCCCATCCTCCCCCCGCCCCCCACCCAATCCTCCCCGCCCCCACTCCCTCCCCACCAAAATTGTAAAGTTCATTTTCTACATACGACTTGTACATCTCATCTTATTTATTCTTTAAGTAGTTTTGCACAGGGTATTCATCAAATTTGTCAGTTTCTAAGGTCTCTTCATTTGTGATCACTTACCACTTTGCTTTCCTACCCAAGGCATTTTCAGTCAGGCGCAGTGTTGTGGTGTATACTTAAGGAACCCACTCTCATTGCAGCATGATTTTCTCTCCTTTATACCATTAAAACTTTTTAATTGAATGTAAGATAACATTCTTGTGACACACAGTAGATTATGTCAGTGGTGTACATCTTTAAAACACAAACTGGTTAAGACACAGAAAGGTAAGCAATTTCTACTTAGAATAGTGCTCCCATCTTTACATGGTTATTAACTATTTAAACTCCTTCATAACATATTCAATTGGAAAAGATTATAATTATATTATTATAGTTGACCTCTTTCTTTCTTTCTTTCTTTTTTCTTCCTTTCTTCCTTCCTTCCTTCCTTCCTACTTTCCTTCCTTCCTTCCTTCCTTCCTCCATTCCTTCCTTTCTTTCTTTTTGTCATTCATGTGGCTTGAACTCAGGGCCTGACACTGTCCAGGCTTTGAACTTCCATCCTGAGCTCAGCCTCCTGAGTAGCTAGGATTACAGATATAAACCACCTGCTCCTGTCTATAGTTGACCCTCTCATTGTAAGAAAATTCTCCTTCTTTATTGTTTTCTTTTCATTGATTGCCATGTCATAGCTCTACTTCTTACTTTTATGGTACTTAAGATAAGTTTCATGGAGCCAAGTACATGGTAGGTACTCAGGAGGCTGAGCTTAGAGGCTCATGGTTCAAAGCCAGCCCCAGGCAGCAAAGTCTGTGAGACATTTTGTTTCAATTAATCACAGAAAAAAAAATGCGATTTGTCTAGAGTTTAAGCCCCAGGACTACGCAAAAAAAGCCAACTAACAGAAAAAATGAGTTTCATGGACTTTTATTCCCAGACTGGCTTCAAAACACATCCTCAGACCTCAGCCTCCTGAGTTGGTAGGATTATAGGCATAAGGTACCAATAAAAGCGCTTGGTTAGTATTTTAGTCATATATAAACATAACTATATAATAAGACCTTGTTTTGTTCAAAGTTAAATTTCTGAGATCATCTATATTGCTGTGTATTCTGATGGTTTATATAATATTATTGCAGTGTACTATTCAGTTATATAATTGTTCTACTCATCCATTGTAAAGTAATTGATATTTGGGTGGTAATTAATTCCTACCTATTCTGAATAGTGCTCTATAAACATTCTTGTAGATATTTTTAGTGAACAGCTTACACACATTTTCTCTTTGGCCAATAGTGAGAACCATGATTCTAGAACTTAATGATGTTTCAACTTCCATTCCTAAGAGCAATGTAAAGCATTCCACTGACTCCGGATTCTCACCTCACCAGGTTTTTATGACAAAATTAAATATTATTATTATTATTATATGCCTATAGTTAAAGAAGCACATGATTTTTTGAAACACTGAAGCTTTAAATAAAAAAATATAATCTTTGCAGAAAAGCTCTCTCTCATGCTACATATTATACATATTATAGTATATACTATGTATACACAATTATACTATATCACATGTATAATCTATGATAATCTATAATGTATTATATGTCATCGATATAATCTATATTTTTATATGCCATATATAAACTATGATATAATTTATATATTATAGATATAATCTGATATAGATTATATAGTAATATATATAGTGTATAATATATAGTATATATTGTATAATATAATATATCATAGATATAACCTATGACATATATAGATATAATACAGATATTATAGATACAATCTGTAATGTAATTAATAATATAAAATATATACATACAAATCTAATTACTATACATATAATATTTAATATAATATGGATATAATCTATGATAACTTTATATTGCTAAATAAACTATACATATTTTGTAATTATATAATAATCTATTATATATGTATATATATACATATATATGTGTATAGATATATATATACATATATATATGTATATATATATATCTATACACACACACACACATATATATATATATATATATATATATATATATATATATATATATATATATATATAAAACAGTCCTAACTGAAAGATACTTTTGTTCCAGTACTGGGGCTTGAAATCAGGGCTTCATGTTCTTAGATTTGTGCTCATGTCTGGCACTCTACTACATGAGTTACACATCTATTTTCACCATTTTGGTGGCTCATTGGATATAAGAATCTCATGGATTTTCCCACCAGGGCTGGCTTTGGAAGCTTACTCATTAGATCTCAGCTTCCTGAGTAGCTAAGATTACAGGTTTGAACCATGGATGCTTGGCTAAAATAAATCTTTTAGAAAGATGCAGTCTGTGATTCACTGTAAATATGTTGCTTGGATGAGAATGCACTAGGTGGCCGTGTTGTTTTACTGTGGAGATCAGAGTCGGGGAGAGGAGGGAGAGGAAGAAGAGAAAAGAAATGAGGGGAAAGGAAGAGAACATAAAGAAGGAAAGGGAAGGGAAGGGTTATGGTCACACGATTCTCATATAGAGATAACCTTATGATTGTTCCTTATAATTAATTAATTGTTTAAATTTTTTATGTTAGCTGGATACTTATGGCTCATGCTTGTAATCCTTGATACTCAGAAGGCTGAGATCTGAGGATCACAGGTCCATCCAGGCAGACAAGTCAGAGAAACTTATGTCCAATTAACCACTAAACATCCAGAAGTGGAGCTGGTGCTTAAGTGATAGAGTGCTAGCCTTGAGCAAAAAACTTAGGTCCGGGGCTGGTAATATAGCTTAGTGGTAGAGTGCTTGCCTAGCCTACAGAAAGCCCTGGGTTTGATTCCTCAGTACCACATGCACAGAAAAAGCCGGAAGTGGCACTGTGGCTCAAGTGGTAGAGCACTAGCCTTTAGCAAAAGAAGCTCAGGGACAGTGCCCAGGTTTAAGCCCCAGGACTGGCAAGGAAGAAAGAAACAAAAAAAGAGAGATGGGGGAGAGGAGAGGAGAGAAATAAGAAGGAGGAAAAATACTCAGGGACAGCACACCAGGACTGGCAGGCAGCAGGGCAGAGTGGGGGTAGAAAAGACATGCATTCTCTTCCCTTTCCTTTAGATAAAATAATTCCTGTCTATATGACATTAGAGCCGATCATGAAAAATTGATCAATAATAAGCCTCTGATTATATGTGAAGGAAAATATAAATGTCTATAATATAAAACAGAAACAATCAATGAAATATAAAAATATAATGATAATAGCGAAGTTTTCTTTAACACCTTCATTAGGGCAAGCACTGAAACTGCAATTTTACTTTTAATGAAACCCCTAAAACACTTGTTCCCTAATTCAGATTACCCCAGGCCGTTTGACCTCAGTTTTGTTTAGAACTTTCATCACCAATCTTCCTCAAAGATAGTGGCTTTGAAGTGTGCAAGCTATCACAGTGACTCACAAAAGATGTTCTTCTATTTCTATCTCAGCCACAGGAATTCGCTCCATGAATTGCATGTCCAGTTTCAGTCGCTTTTCCTTTGCAATGTCATATTCTGCAAATTAAATAAGTGAGGGCAAAAGATTACAGTACTAGATGATCTTGATATAGATGCATTGTACTAATGAACAACCATGTTGAATTGAAATCTTTTTGTACAATTACTTAAAGATTTTTTAAAAGGTCCCCTCATAATAAAAATAAAAAATAAGGCCAGGCCTTGGTGACTCATGCCTGTAATCCTAGCTACTCAAGAAACTGAAATCCAAGGATCCCACTGAAAAGCCAGTCTTGTTAGGAACGTCCATGAGACTCTTATCTCTAATTCCCTACCAAAAAAAGTTGAAAGTAAAGATGTGCCTCAAGTGATAGAGTGCTAGCCTTGAGTGATAAAACTCTGAGTTCATGTTACAATACCAGCACAAAAAATAAAACAATAAATGGAAAAAAGATACAGAATTAACTATTCTTGATTAAAATTATATGTATATAAAATTCTAAAGCCTAAACTAGGGATGGTAGCCTAGATTGTGAGACAGAGCCTGAAGATCGAGATCTTTGACCTGTAGGAACGACCATCTTAGCATTCTAGACATCAAATATTCAAAATGCATAATACAGGCATAAATTCTGTGGATATAAGTGGAGAAGGTACTACCTCAGACCCAATTTACCACAATCCTAATATTTGAGTTCCATAACTAGGGTTCAGATAAAATTGAATGGAATTCCAATAAATAAACACATATATAAATACATAAATATACAAATCTAGCTGGGCACTGGTGACTCAAGCCAATCATTCTAGCTATTCAGGAGGTTGAGATTGTGAAAATCAAAGTTCAAAATTAGCCCAGGCATCAAAGTCTATGACATTCTTGATAATTAACCACAACAACTGGCAGTAGAACTGTGATGCAAGTGGTAGAGTGTCAGCCATGAGTGAAAAAGCTAAGAGACTATCCCCAAGCCCTTGTACCAGGAGAGACAAAGAGAGAGGGATGAAGGAGGAGAGAGGGAGGGACTTGTGGGGGAGAGGGAAGAAAGAGAGGAGGTTCATGGGTCTTAGGGACTGTGCGACTTAAGGGAATTCTTGTCTAGGTGTTACTGCATACTTCTCCAATTAAGAAATAATAACAAAGACAAAAGACAAATATGAAAACATCCCAACTTCACTTTGAAGTTGACCTCTCCTGCATTTTTTCTTGTTTGATTCATGTAAACAATATTTCTAGATAAACAAGCCACCACACTACTTATCCTTTTCTACCCCCATCCCTTTTCAATATATTTAATTTTGGCTAGTTACTTAAAAAATAAAAAAAACAAAAATGTAGTACTTGATATTTCTCTTTTTAATATAAATATGATTACATATTTTTTAAACTATCAACATATAAGTAAATGTCTGAGTATTAAGATACGTAGGTATCTAGGGATCACTTGTGGGTATAAAGTAGTTAAAATGACCCAAAGCTATACAGAGATATAAAAAAATAAGAACCACTGCAATGCAAATAAGAATTCTTGCCATTTATAAGATTCTGGGTAGGAGAGAGACTAAAAAGAATCAGAGGAAGAAATAAACGCCAGACAGGATGAGTCACATCATGTTCTCCACGCCCCCACCCCCAATCATCAAATTTCCACTCTCTAAAATAAACAACTTGGTTATAACTCTTTTTACTAACGGTATAAAAACTTTAATTTATTCACAGCATTGCTAAACACTAAACAGAAGCATTGTGTCTTTTAGTTGTTTTTCCTGAGAGCATGTTTCACACCATTCTTTTCTAGGACTTGATATATAAGATCTTTTATTCCAGAGCAATTACACCTCTTGTTTGTGTAAAACCTGAATTTGTTCCATAGTATCCATGAACATTGAAGGGAAGATTTACCTCCTAACTACAATAGTGAATCACTTAGTAGCTTTAACAATCCATTGAGTCATCCTTCCAGAATCTTCCTTGAATTTCATCAGTTTTTTCTTTTGTTGCATAGAGAACTTGGGCTGCGGTTAGATGAATCTCATATAAGACATACTCCTTAATGGTTGAGCATCATGAACTTCCTCAAACAGGCAACTCTCTACATTAACCTAATTGGATTTTCTTGATAGGCAAAGCTATGAGGGTAGTGGGAGAAAAAAAAGCAAACTAAACGACTCCAAACCCAAACTCTAGCACTAACTGTATCCATAAAACCGATGGCAGCGATTTTAGTAGAATAGAGACTTACAAGGGAATGGTAAATTAATACATCATGGAAGCTATGCATTCATGTACCCTGTAGTCAGGCTGTAGTAGTTTTACTTACATTTTTATTTCTATATTTTAACTTTCCCACCTAGTATGTCACATTTTATTGACATTGAAGGTTTGGGTGTTTTTTTTTTTTTTGGAAGAACAAAGAAAGATTTAAACTAATTGAAATAATATTGATTCCTCAGTAGGGAAAATGGTGCGGTTTTTTAATTATAGTAATTTCAACTTATGAAAGAAGTTGGGGTTATTATTTCAGGAATAGTCGCCAGTTCTTTAGACTTAAAGGTGTTCAAAAACTCCCTACATCACACGGATCTGTATTTGTTGCCCTGCAGTCTCTGCCTGAGCCTGTGGGACTGGTCTCTGCTCTGTGTCTGGTTTTTAATATCCACAGCCTGGGCAGGAACTCCTGAGGTGAGAAGTTTATCAGCCCTGGGCTCTTGGAAAAGCTCATCACCAAAGAATTTCCCCCAAGGGAACAGAACACAACACAGCTCTGTCATCTTTCTCCTGCTTCTTATTAGAGAAGTCCTTTATACAGCTGATTTGTTTTCCTAGCAATTGAGTATGCTCAGATGCATTGTTTCATTTGCTGACTATTTCACTGATGGTGGAGTGGGGAAGCAAAAAACCTGCTACAAGAATTTCCTTAGCAGGCTGGGAAGTTGGCTTAGTGGTACAGCGCTTGCCTTGCATGCCTGAGGCCCTGGGTTCAATTCCTCTGCACCACATAAGCAAAAATGAAAAAAACCCGAAGTGGCGCTGTGACTCAAGTGGTAGAGCGCTAGCCTTGAGCAGAAGAGCTAGTGCCCATGCCCAAAGTTCAGGTCCCACGACCAGACCAAAAAAAAAAAAAAAAAAAAAAAAGAATTTTCTTAGCAACCTTGAAATGTCATGGGGGCTCATCAAAGAACTTACCATTTGGAGCACTCTTTCTACCCAGCAAGGTCACTAATAATTTCTCTAATATTTCCAGCATTTCATCTCTGTGGCCTTTTTGAAAAAGTGCAAAACGGCTGTCCACTCACAAAAAAAAGAAAAAAAAAGGGGGCTGGGAATGTGGATCAGTGGTAGAGTGCTTGCCTAGCATGCATGAAACCCTCGGTTCAATGGCTCAGTACCACATACACAGAAAAAACTGGAAGTAACACTGTGGCTCACGTGGTAGAGCCTTGAGCAAAAGATGCTCAGGGGCAGTGTCCAGACCCTGAGTTCAAGCCTCAGGACTTGCAAAAAGAAAGAGTAAGAGAGAGACAGACAGAGAGAGAGAGAAGACAGAGAGAGGAGAGACAGAGAGACAGAGGCAGAGGCACAGAGAGAGACAACAAAAGAAAGAAAGGAAGAAAGAGAGAGAGAGATAGAGAAAGAAAGAAAGAAAGAAAGAAAGAAAGAAAGAAAGAAAGAAAGAAAGAAAGAAAGAAAGAAAGAAAGAAAGAAAGAAAGAAAGGAAGGAAGGAAGGAAGGAGGAAGGAAGGAGGAAGGAAAGAGGGTGAGAGAGCGGGAGGAGGAGGGGAGGAAGGGAAGGAAGGAGGGAGGGAGGGAGGGAGAAGGAGAGAGAAAGAGGAGGGCGAGAAAGATCCATTGGAAGAAACACATTTTTAATGATTCCAAAAATTTTCTTCCCATTGTCAGCTTATGCACAATTAAACAATTCTAAAACTTGCATGTGCATGTGGAGTGTCCACACTGTCTCAGGTACCATTAAAGGAATATGCAGCTGATTGCAGATGTCTCATGCCTATAATCCTAGCTAATCATGAGGCTGAGCTCTGGGGATCATGATTTAAAACCTGCCTAGGCAGGCTTTAAACTCCTGGAGAATCTTATGTTCAATTAACTACTCAAAAAAGTCAGAAATGGCGCTGTGGCTCAAGTTGTAGAGTGATCACCTTGAGCAAAAGAAGCTCAGAAAATGTCCATTTTGCTTAACATCATCTTATTTGGTCCTATGTACAGAGCTTTTGACCTTTTCCACTTATCCTATACATGCACTAGTTATTGCAAATAAGGGAAACCATGGGACCTATGTTTCTTTGGGCCTGGCATAATTCACTTAATATAGTTTTTTCCAAGAGTTCCCATTTCCTAACTTTCTGATTGAGGCATAGAATTCCATGATATATTTATACCACATTTTCTTGATCCATTCATCTACTGAGGGGCATCTGGGTTGGTTCCATACCTTAGCTGCAATAAACATAGTTGTGCTGGTAGCATTAGTATGGTCTTGTTTGTGATAATTTGGGTAAATGTCCAAAAGTGGGATTGCTGGGTCATAGGGAAGCGCTATGTGGAGTCTAAGCGAAATGAACCCCAAGATAGGGACAGAAGGTTTTTTTTTCTTTCTTGCTATTGTTCCTAATGTATTTGTAATGTACCATGTGATTTTTTTCCATTTTTTTATTTTATTGTGAAAATACTGTACAGAGGGGTCACAATTACATGGGCAAGAAAATGAGTACCTTTCTTTTTAAGCATTGTAGCCTCCTCCTTTGTTTCCCCTTCCCTTCCCATCCCTTCCTATACTTCCCTCACCCACCCAATACTCCTCTCCCCCTTCCGCCCCACGAATGTTGCAAAGTTCGTTTTCGACATAACGACTTGTACATCTCATTGTTTCAATGGGTCCACCTGTATCCCTATTTAAACGATTTGTATTTTCCCTTCCCCTCCACAAATTATACCAACATAAAATACAATGAAAGCAGGGGTTATACTGTGGGGGAGGGACTTACAAAGCAACAAAGAAATAATATTATAAATGCATTAGAGACAATCACATGTAAGAAAAATACATTTGAATACATATCTTAGGGTTCATTTCCCTAACATCAACTTACCTGACCTTTTCTGCTTGACTCAGAAATATACTAGTTATCGCAAATAAGGACAGAAGGGAACCTTACTGCATTGTTGGTGGGATTGTTCAACCATTTTGGAAAGCAGGAAAGGAGGTTCCTCAAAAGACTCCACATAGTGCTCCCCTATGACCCAGCAATCCCACTTTTGGGCATTTACCCAAATGTTCACAAACAAGACCACATTAAAGCTAGCAGCAGGGCTATGTTTATTGCAGCATTATTTACCATAGCTAAGATCTGGAACCAACCCAGATGCCCCTCAGTAGGTGAATGGATCAAGAAAATGTGGTATATATACACAATGGAATTCTATGCCTCCATCAGAAAGAATGACATAGCCCCATTTGTTAGGAAATGGAAAGACTTTGGAAAAAAATATATTAAGTGAAGTAAGCCAGGCCCAAAGAAACATGTTTTTTTTTGTTTGTTTGTTTCTTTCTTTCTATGTTCCTCCCCGATGGTATAACCCGTTTTCACTGTATTTGACGTTGGTCCCTGCATCTTATATATACACTTCTCTAGCTTGGGGAGGGGAAGGGAAAAAGCAAAATTCTTAAATAGGTATACAGATTGACCGATTGTGACAATGAGATGTACAAGACACTATATTGAAAAATGAATTTTACAATTTAAGCGGGGAAGGGGGAGGGAGAGAGTGTAGTTGGGGAGATGGGGAGGGTAAGGATGTTAGGAGAAAAACAAAGGAGGAGGTAACAATGCTCAATAGGAAATGTATTCATTACCTTGCTTCTATAACCGTAACCCCTCTGTACAGTATTTTTTACAAAAAAAAGTATTTAAAAGAAGGAAAAAAAGAAATAGTGTCCAGATCGAGTTCAAGCCCTAGGACTGGCAAAAAGAAAAGAATACAGACTTCTATATGTAATGGCATTCAGGAATAATCATAATAACAACAATAATGATAATAATAATACAGGAAGAATAATATCTTGTTTGGTTTTGGTTTAGTTTTAGTGCTTCTTGTTTTGGGTTTTCTTTTTGTGACAGGGTCTTGCAATGTAGCCCAGACTGCCTTGATCTCTTAATCCTCCAGAGTCCAGAGTGCAGGGATTATAGTTATGCATTACCAAACTTGGCTACTTTTTAAAATAATATAGTATACATAACCTTATTTTAATAATAGTATATATATAACCTTTTAACTGTTTTAATAATAGTGTATATAACCTTTTAATATAGTGTATATGTATAACATTATTCACATTATGCTTTTTCTTTGGTTTTTGTTGTTGCTGCTATTTTTGAGTGTGCTAGTATTAGGGCCTTGCACTGTCCCTAAGATATTTTTCGCCCATGCCTGGTGCTCTATCACTTGAGCCACAGCTCCACTTCTGGCTTTTCTGCTGATTGCTAATCCTATAATGGTAAATTGATTAAAACCTGTTTTCAAGTGGCAATATTCTAGTTGTATGTAGGTAGTCAAATATATTTCTTAAAATTCATGTAATTCTTAGAAACTCTAATATTACATTTTACATTATACATGATTATGATACATAAATTTTATTATTAGTTCTTAAAGATTCTAATATTATATACTTCTTTTATTACCACTGATATATCTAGGTTGAGTTTTTTGTTGTTGGTGGTAGTCATGGGCCCTGAAATCTGGGCCTGGGAGCTGTCCCTCAGCTCTAAAGCTCAAGGCTAGTGCTCAACCATTTGAGCCACAGCTCTACTCCTAGTTTTCTGCTGGTTAATTGAAAATAAGAGTCTCATGGACTTTCCTAACTAAGCTGACTTTGAACCACAAGCCTCAGATCTCAGCTTCATGAATAGCTAGGATTACAGGTGTGAACCATAAGTTCCTGCCTCGAGTGAGTTTCTGTGGATTTTTGTCTTCTCCAACTCCAGTGAATAAATCAGCACCTTCAAAGGACCCATGACCAGATGTCAAGGCTCTACCAAGTTCCAGATGCCAATGTGTGGTACGGAATTTGGTCTCAACTCTGATATAAAGCAGCAAAGCAGGAGGAAGGTGGCTTTGTAGTCAACCTGACTCAGGTTTAAACCCTTGCACTGACACTTAATCTTTTAAATAACCTTGAGCAGGTTATTTTACAGGTCTCTGGTTTCTTGAAATAAATAAGTAAACACAAAATAAAATGAATAACTACACTAACTGCAATATGCAGTAAACATGTATATGTAGATATAAACCATGTATTTAAAATATATACCAGTGCTAGGACTTGAATTCAGACCCTGGGAACAGGTCTGACTTTCTTCTCTTCCAGCATGGTGAACATACCATCCCCACTATGCTACAGATTTACCCAGACCCTGAGTTCAAATCCCATGTCTAGCAGAAAAAAATGGCATGAATTCCAAGACAAGGAGCCTCAAAAAATTTTAAATATTTTTAATGTATGTATATATGCATGTATGTATGTATATATTTTTATTTTGTCAAGGACAGGGCTTGAACTCAGGTCGTGGCAACTCTGCCTCAGCTTCAATCTAGCCTAGGTTGCAGCCACTGGACCCACAGCCGAACCTGGATCCTGGGCCCCAAAGGCTGACAGGAAAAAAATAATAATAAAATGACACAGGAGGGGGATGAGTTCAAGATGGTGGAGGAGAAGCTGGAGGCTAAACAAGTTCTCTCATAGAAAGCAGTTTTAGAGTTCCAGTGAAAAGTCCTAAGCCAGAGAATCACATCAAGTGTGCGATCGCAGGACAGAGAGGGAAAATCCAGGCTAGGGGACAGATCTGAGGTCTTGCCAGCAGCAGCCACTGCCAGTGAGGCACTGGGGCAGCAGTGGCCGAACCTGCCATACCTGAATCACAGAGAGTCCGGAAGAAGGAGCCTGAAGAAGTGAGTGAGCAGATTCTACTCAACACCAGCAAGAACTGACAAGGAGCAGACATCTTCATCCTGCAGTTCCCAGACCAGAGATGACCCCCGAATGAAGACGGCCTGAGTAGCAGCTGGACGTCCTCACCCATTCTCAGGGAGCAGAGGATGAAAGGCCACCCCTCCCCCCACCCAGTACCAGAGATCTCCATCTTGGATACTGACAAAGCTCGGCGGAGTTGCTTGCTCCAACTCAGGGCTTGGAAGAAAACTAGAGTCATTTAGAAGGTCACAAGAACCTAAGCTGACCTGCCAGACTCAGCTCCACCAAGGGAAAAGTCACCCAGCTCGGGTGCCAGCCCTAGGAGTGGCATTCTTCACTAGGTAATCAGAACCAGAGTCTGCCCCTCCCTTTAGCAGCCCTGACAATCAATTGAAATTCAGTAAACATAAACCCAGGCTGGGCTCTGTGAGTTTCTCACAAAGTAGCCCCCGGGAAAAGCTACTGTTTGTTGAAAGGCCTCAACTCTACCCAGAACCTACCTTCATCACAGCATCTCCAAACTTGAGGAAAAAGCCATCTCCCTCTAATGTGATACTCAAAGCAGATCTCCCTCCCATTGAACTAACCTGGGACGAGGACCACAAAATCCTGGGTAAAGCAGATCATTTTTCTGCCTGTTCAAACTAACTGACTTACGAAACCAACCAAGACACAGGACCACAAGCAGACCAGAGACTCCAACAAGAGGCTGGTTACAGACAGAAGGGAGATATAGGATTTTCCCCAACCCTCCCCAAAAAATCAAAGAACTTTTTTTGTGTACCTTTTATTAAAAAAAAATTCCTTTTTCTTTTCTAAAATTTTTTAATTTTTAATTTTTACCTTTTTTGAAAAAAATTTTTTTCCAGTAAATTTTTTTTCCTCTTATAATTTTTATTTTAGGGATACATGTGTGTGTGCGTTTTTTCTTTTTTTTTTTCTTTTTTTTTTTAAATTATTTTTGTTTTTTGTTTAGCTCTACTGAACTTCTGATCTTTTTTCTTTCTTTCTTATCCTATTTACCTTTTCTTCTCTTTCATTCTAGTTTATGTGACTTTATTGTTGTTCTGCACATCCTCAGATAAACCTGTAGTTGATTATTACACTCTACTCCCCATTGTGTACACACTTAATCCACAAATTTATTACATAATTCAAAACCTCTGAGACTTAAATTCCTTTATAGATGTACTACCTCTTTATACCTATATAATATTTTAAGTATTTTTATTTTTAAGTTTTTCACATCTCCTTTATATCCCTCCCCTTCTCTCATTATATTCACGTTCTTTTCTGGATAGTTTGTCTTCTGTTCTGCATAATATTTTTTTTTTTTTTTGGTCGGTCATGGGCCTTGAACTCTGGGCCTGAGCGCTGTCCCTCAGCTCTTCAGCTCAATGCGAGCTCTCTACCACTTGAGCTACAGCGCCACTTCCGGTTTTCTGGTGGTTTATTGGAGATAGGAGTCTCACGGTCTCTCCTGCCCGGCTGGCTTTGAACCGCGATCCTCAGATCTCAGCCTCCTGAGTAGCTAGGATTACAGGCGTGAGCCACCAGCGCCCGGGTATGCATAATATTTTTTAATTTTAACTTTTCTATTTTTTTTCTGGTCTCTTTTTTCCCCTTTCTCTTTCTTCTTTTTTTCTCTCGACTTTCATCCTATCCAACCCATTTCCTGCTTTCAGATTAGGACTTAGTTAAGTTAATTCTCCCTGTGCCTTCCGACATCACTCAATTCCTATTTTTTACCCACATGTCTCCATAAACCTAATAATTTCTGGTTTTCCAAATTGTTCTTTACGGTATGTAGCCCATTAATATACAGATGTTTGAGGTTGAATAGATATATCGGTTGAACTAAGTTGTATCAGCAGACTATTGACTGTGAAAATACAGACGTTGGTTGATGCTTGCCTTAAGTTAGTGTTCTAGCACAAAACTGGTGTTATTTTCATACCAAATGGGCTGAATAAGCCAGAAAAACACAAAAACATGGCAAATTCGGGTATCTCAACTCCCACTCATGATCATCATGAGAGAGAACAGATAATGAATAATCCAGAGGAGAGTTCCCAAATAGCTCTACAAACACTTCTGGCAAACATGATAAATGAAGAGATTGAAAACATACAAAGGACTCTGAGTGAGCGTGATAGGGAGAGAGAGGAGCCAATCCAAAGGTTTATACAGGAATATCATGAGCGTGAGGAAGCTACACAAAAACTGATACAGGATTTGCGTGAGCAGCTTGAGAATACTCAAAGAGAAAGGCAGGAATGGCGTGAACAGTTTGAGAACACTCAAAGAGGACTACAGGAATGGCATGAACGGGAGGAGGCTAAGCAAAGAGTAATACAGGAAAGAGAGAGCAGTATGAGAATACACAAAGATCACTACAGGCATTCATGGGATCCATTAAAAAAGAGCTGAAGGAAGTGAGGGAGACCACACAGGGAATCCTGAATGGAACCCAACAGAAGGAATGGGAGACCAAGGAAACCATAACCAATCAACTAAGTGATTTGAGAATAAACACTGAACATCAAATTAAGGAAGTACAGAAGTTCATACCAGATCTAAAACAAAGATTCAACGAAGAATTTGAAGCAATCAAAGCTGACAAATTAGAAGGAAAAGAAATAAAACACAAAGTAGAAAGTCTCGACACCAGGTTAGTCCATGCAGAAGATCGAATCTCAGGGATAGAAGACATCCTAGATATTATGGAGAAAGAACATACAACCGTCCAAGACAAGTCCAAAAATATGATAGATTTATCCAACACTTGGAAGACACTATCAGAAGGCCTAATCTAAGGATAATGGGTGTAGAGGAGCACCTAGAAACAGAAGTTAATGGTCTAGGAAATTTGTTTAACAGGGTCTTAGCAGAGAACTTCCCAAACATGCAAAAAGATAGGCCTATTCAGATACAAGAAGCTTTTAAAACGCCAAATAGACCAGACCAGAATAGGACATCCCATCGTCACATTATAATCCACACAGGATCAACTCAGACCAAGGAAACGATCCTGAAAGTGGTCAAGGAGAAAAGAGTATTCACCTATAAACGGAAACCAATTAGAATCCTCACATTCCTCAGCAAAGACAATCAAAGCAATAAGAGCCTGGAGGATGTGTGGAATACTCTAAAAGCAAACAACTATCAAACAAGAATACTGTACCCAGCTAAACTCTCCTTCATAACTGAAGGCCAAATAAAAACCTTCTATACTAAAGAAAAATTGAAACAATACATCTCCACTAAACCAGCTACCTACAAAAGATTCTTAAAGATGTCCTACACATAGAAAACCAACAAGACCACAATAAAGGCCAAGAAACTGCACCCAAACTGAGAATCTAAGAACCATTGAAAGAACGCAGGTTTCGCAGCCGCCCAAAAGGTGGATAACACGGCAGGAACACCCAAATACCTCTGAGTCCTATCTCTCAATATTAACGGACTTAACTCTCCAATTCACCGACATAGATTTTCTAGTTGGATTAAAAAACAAGATCCTTCTATGTGCTGCCTTCAGGAGTCACATCTTGCCCATAAAAACAAACATGTTTAAATGTTAAAGGGTGGAACAAAATCTACCAAACAAACAGCCCCCATAAACAGGCAGAAGTTGCAATCCTAATATCAGATGAACTAGACTTCAAATTAAAATATTTGAATAGAGAAAGAAGGTCACTACATACTAATTAAGGAATCTCTCCTTCTGAAGGATATTACAATTCTAAATATCTATTCGCCAAACAATGGAGCACCCAGATTTATCCAAGAAACACTACTTTCCCTCAAATCCCACATAGATCCAGACATTAATTGTTGGGGATTTTAACACACCAATCTCCCCATTAGATAGATCAACTCGGCAAAACTCAACAGAGAAACCACAAATCTAAATAGCTGCATAGATCAACTAGATTTAACAGACATCTACCGAATATTTCACCCACCAGCATCAGAGTACATGTTTTTCTCAGCAGCACATGGAACATTTTCTAAAATAGACCACATTTTAGGCCACAAAGCAAATTTGTCCAAATTCAGAAACATTGAATTTATACCTTGCATTCTCTTTGACCACAAGGGAAAAAAATTAGAACTCAGTAGCAAAAGCCACCAAAGAAAACCCAGTAACACATGGAGGCTGAACAACACACTGGTGAATCACGAGTGAGTCATGCAAGAGATTAGAAAGGAAATTCAACTGTTCACGCTATTCAACAAAATTGAGCACACAAATTACCAGCTCCTATGGGACACAGCAAAGGCAGTACTCAGAGCCAAGTTTATAGCTCTTAGCTCCTACATAACAAATTGGAGAGATCTGAAACCAAAAATTTAATGATGCATCTAAACCTCCTTGAAAAAGAGCAGCAAGATTAACCCCAATCCAGTAGACGGAAAGAAATAATTGAAATTAAATCAGAATTAAATTAATTAGAATCCAATAAAACTATAGAAAGAATCAACAAAACAAAGAGATGGTTCTTCGAAAAATAGAATTGATAGACACTTAGCGAATCTTATCAGAAAAAGAAGAGAACACATGCAAATAAATAAACTCAGAGATGAAAATGGAAACATCACCACAGAAACAACCAAGATTCAGAACATTATAAGGGAATACTTCTCAAAACTTTATGCTAATAAGTTTGAGAACTTGGCAGAAATGGATCTTTCCCTAACAAATATTGGAATGCCAAAACTAAACCAAGATGTGTCAAACCATCTTAATAGGCCCATATCAAGCATTGAAGTAGAAACAGAAGTAAGAGACATACCAGCTAAGAAAAGTCCAGGACCAGATGGTTTTACAGCTGAATTCTACAAGGCCTTCAAAACGGAGCACACACCAATATTCCTCCAACTCTTCAATGAAATTAAAAGAGAAAGTTCATTACCGAACACATCCTATGAAACCATCATAACACTCTTCACAAAACCAGGCAGGGACTCATGAAAGAAAGAGAACTATAGACCCATTTCTTTGATGAACATTGATGTAAAACTTCTCAACAAAATGTTGGCCAATCGCTTTCAACAACTCATCCGAAAAATCACACACCACGATTAAACAGGATTTATTTCAGGGTTGCAAACCTGGTTCAATATACGCAAACCAATTAATATTATTCATCACAATAACAGGAGCAAGGATAAGAACCACATGGTTATCTCAACAGATGCAGAAAAAGGATTCAACAAGATCCTACACTCCTTTATGATGAAGGTTTTTTAAAATTTAGGAATGCATGGAACATTCCTCAATACAATAAAGGCTGTATATGACAAACCTACAGCCAGCATTATATTTAATGATGAAAAACTAAAGCCAGTTCCTCTTAACTCAGAAACACAACAAGGATGCCCACTCTATCCAATTCTCTTCAAACTACTATTAGAATGCCTAGCTACAGCAATATGACAAGATTCAGACATAAAGGGGATCCAAATGGGGAAAGAAGAAATAAAACTCTCCCTCTTTGCAGATGACATGATCTTGTATTTAAAGAATCCCATAGAGCCGGGCGCTGGTGGCTCACGCCTGTAATCCTAGCTACTCAGGAGGCTGAGATCTGAGGATCGCGGTTCAAAGCCAGCCCGGGCAGGAGAGACCGTGAGGCTCCTATCTCCAATAAACCACCAGAAAACCGGAAGTGGCGCTGTAGCTCAAGTGGTAGAGAGCTCGCCTTGAGCTGAAGAGCTGAGGGACAGCGCCCAGGCCCAGAGTTCAAGCCCCACGACCGACAAAAAAAAAAAAAAAGAATCCCATAGACTCCAATAGCAAATTACTCAAGCTGATTCAAAACTTTGACAAAGTAGCGGGGTATAAAATTAACCCCCCAAAATCAATGGCTTTTCTGTATGCCAACAATGAGAAAAGTGGGGCTGAAATTAGGAAAGCAACTCCATTTGTAATAGCCCCACGAAAAATAAAATACCTAGGAATTAACTTAACCAAAGAAGTGAAGGAACTCTATGATGAAAACTTTAAAATCTTGAAAAAGGAAATCAAAAGAGAACTTAGAAAATGGCAAAAACTTCCATGCTCCTGGATTGGAAAGATTAACATCGTGAAAATGGCAATACTTCCCAAGGGTATCTACAAATTTAATGCGATACCTATCTAACTTCTAACATCATTCTTCAAGGAAATAGAAGAGGCAATCCAAAAATTCATATGGAACAATAAAAGACCCCCAATAGCAAAAACACTCCTCAATGGAAAGAACACTGCTGGAGGAATATCAGTACCAAATTTCAAACTCTACTATAGAGCCATTGCAGGGAACAGGCTCTGTCGGGACGACGGAGGACACCTAGTGTAGGAACTGGAATAGGTGGGGAGATGGCAAACAGACAACTCACACACAAGAGGAGTGGATGCTGAGTGTGATTTAATGCAGAGGATAACAAACTTTTATAGCAAAAGTCTCCATGAGAAAGGGCAAAAGGTTACACAATCTTGCTGGAGGGCTTCATTATTGGGTGGTCACCAGCTGGTCGCCTGATAGGCAATTGTTTCTGGCTTATCTCTATTTTTAAGAAATACAATGGGTTTCAATGTTTATCACCAATTAGCCATTACCTTTTTTTATAGAGGCCTTAACTGTCCCATAAGATCTTTCCTGTTCCTTCTTTAATAGTAAGCACCAAGGAGGCCTAGATCTAGCAAGTTTCTTAGTAAATGAAAGAGAGGAACAGGAAATTATTTCTCCTAAGTAGTTCTTCCAGCAATTGCCATACATTCTTTCTGCTCTAGCCGCGCCTACAGCTTCTTGCAAATCTCTTACCAACAATTCCTTCTGCTGAAGTGGCATCGTGAAACCCCCAATACTTTTATATTTACTTATGACTTGTCTACTATCCTCCATAAGAGGGGCTTTCAGGGTAGCACTTAACTTGGTGAGTTAGTCATATTTTTAAGACACTCATCAGATGTTGGAGTCGTCAACATTCTTAAGAAAGAGCTTTGATTAAGGGAACGTTGAGCATGAATAAGTACAATGAGCAGCAGGAACAGTAAAAGATTAATAGGCACTCTTACACAGTGAAGAAAAGAAAAATAGGAACAGCAACACATCTTTCCCAGGGGCTTGCCAGCCTTTCTAGGAGGTAGGCCTCTTTGAAGCCCCATTCTCTGAGGTAGACTTCGGTGAAGTCCCATTCTCAGAGATAGGTCTCTGTGAAGCCCCATTCTCAGGTATGAAAGCAGGTTTTCCATGCTAAGCAGACTCCACCGGAGTAGGCATGGCAAGCCATAATAATCAAAACAGCTTGGTACTGGCACAAGAACAGACCTCAGGACCAATGGAGTAGAATGAAAACCCAGAAATGAACCTACAGACCTAGAGCCATCTAATCTTCGATAAGGGAGCCAAAACAATACAATGGAAGAAAGACAGCCTCTTCAGTAAATGGTGCTAGCAAAATTGTTTAACTACTTGTAGAAAACTAAAACTAGATGCTATATATCACCCTGCTCCAGAATCAACTCCAAATGGAACAAAGACCTTGGAGTCAAAACAGACATCCTGAAAACTTTACAGGAAGGAATAGGAGAAACCGTAGGTCTCCTTGGCGCAGGCCGAAATTTTCTTAATAGAGACCCAAAAACACAGCAAATCAAAGAAAGGTTGGAAAATGGGATTGCATGAGGTTGCAGAGCTTCTGAAAGGCAAAGGACATAGCTAGCAAGATCAATAAAAACCCTACGGATTAGGAGAAGATCTTCAGTAGCCATACAATGGACAAGAGTCTCATATCTAAAATATACTTGGAACACAAGAAATTAAATCCCCCAACAACAAATCCTCAAAGAAACAACTGCCTAATAAATAAGTCGGTGAAAGACTTAAAGAGAAACTTCTCTGAAGAAGAAAGAAGGATGGCCAATAGACACATGAAGAAATGCTCAACCTCCATAGCCATAAAAGAAATGCAAATCAAAACAACGTTGAGATACCACCTCACTCCAGTTAGAATGGCAAAAATCAAGAACTCTAACAACAACAGATGCTGGAGGGGTTGTGGACAGAAGGGAACCTTACTTCACTGGTGGGAGTGTAAACTTGTTCAACCACTTTGGAAAGCAGTATGGAGGTTCCTCAAAAGACCTCACATAGAGCTCCCCAATGACCCAGAAATCCCACTTTTGGGAATTTACCCAAATGTTTACAAACAAGACCACACTAAAGCTACCAGCACAACTATGTTTATTGCAGCATTATTTATCATAGCTAAGATCTGGAACCAACCCAGATGCCCCTCAGTAGATGAATGGATCAAGAAAATGTGGTTTATTTAGGTAATGGAACTCTATGCCTCAATCAGAAAGAATGGCATTGCCCCATTTGTTAGGAAATGGAAAGGCTTGGAAAAAAAATTATATTAAGTGAAGTAAGCCAGGCCCAAAGAAACATAGGTCCCATGGTTTCCCTTATTTGCAATATCTAGTATATGTATGAGTCAAGCAGGAAAGTTCAGATAATGTGATGTTAGGAAAATGAACCATTAGATATGTATTTAAATGTTTTTTTTTTCTGTCAAGCAATTGTTTCTAACACATTATAAGATTATTTCTGTGTTGCTTTGTATGTCCCTCCCCCACATTATAACCCTTTCTTTCACTATATTTTGTGTCGGTATAATTTGTGGAGGAGAAGCGGGAAAACAAGTCATTTAAGGAAACAGGTGGACCCGTTGCAACAATGAGAAGTACAAGTTGTCATGTCGAAAATGAAATTTACAACTTTGGTGTGTGGGGAGGATTTGATGGAGGGGTGAGGGAGGTTGGGAAGGGATGAGAAGGATAAACAAAGGAGGAGGCTACAATGCTTGATACGAAATGTACTCATTAGCTTGCCCATGTAATTGTAACCCCTCTGTACAGTATGTTCACAACAAAAAAGACACAGGAAAAAAAAAAGGCCACTTGAAGATAGCTGCAGGTTTTACATTTTTTTCTTTGCAAGTTGACCTTTCTGGGTTTAAATGACATGGCTGAAAAGTGTTGGTAACCTGGCATTGCTGAAGGCTTGCAGTCTTCCAGGGAAATCATAGGCCAACATGGCAACATGGGCCCTAGGTTTGATGCCTGGCCCTGACCCCTACCAATGGAGGGAGATCCTAAGTGTCTCATTCCTATTCATAGATATACAATTGGAAGGTTATGAATGTCAAGGTTGAATTAGTTGTTCCTGAATGATACTATTATAAAATTAGAGTGATTTTAGGAGGCCAATGGACTTTACTGAATATTTTTGACACAATAAAAAAGTACTATTAATTACATGGACACAATAATTCCAGGACAGTGATTGATTTAATTAATAATTCATTAAGGATGAAGACAATATTAATTACGTGGAGGCAAAATAAATGCCTAAGATTTGGTAGGAATGTAGCATATATAACTGAATATTGTATAGACATCTCTGGCACTCTATAAAGAACTATATTTATTTGTGTAATACCATCTGAATGTCAATCTGTTCGTATTTTATCAACCCCTGTGGCTCGATCTCAGGTGCTGGGAACTACTTGTCACCTCAATATGCAGCAGGCTGGCGTGCTTACAATCACCCATTCATGCATTGATCTTGTAGGCCGTGAGTTCAGATGCCAGCACTCACAAAAAATGAATCATGCAGTAAGAATCCCATGGTGACATATTTTCCTTTTTTGTGAAAGTCCTGGCTGTCAGGTGTGAAGTTTCATACATAGGCAAATCTATATCCTCTGTAATAAATGTAATAAATATTCCATGTGTAATAACAGTCAATAAAATTAATGGTAAACAGATGAATAAAACAAAAATTAAATGAATAACTATACTAAGCACAATATGGAGTCAACATATGGGGCTCGATCTCAGGGCCTCGGAACTGCATAGGAGCTGAATTGGCTAGAGGCTGCTGCACTGAAAATCACCCATTCATGAACTTCTAGGCCCTGAGTTTAGATCCCAGCACTGACAAAAATGTAATCTTTGAGTGAGAAGCCGAGCATGACACGTTATCTTTTTCTTTGAAAGTGCTCTGTATCAGGTAGGATGTATATTTCGAGTGCAAATCTATATGCTATAAAATAGGATGTCATAAATGTAATAAAGGTCATAGGCGGAATATTGTCACTACAATAAATGATGAAGGGTTGAATTAGTCTATCATTGTAAATAAAATTAGATCTTATAATTATAGGATGTGTATTAAGTTTTATTAATATTTTATTAAGCATTAACAGAATAAAAATTGCATGGAGTCATAATTAAATACCTAATATTTGGTAGTGACACATGATGCATAATTTAGTTATATATAGACATCTGTCTCATTCTATAAAATATATAAATATATGTATGTATATATGTACACATATGATAAACAATAACAGGATATTGAGTAATTTAAATTAATGCTTTATTAATTGTTCAACTGGGACACATCATTAAGTGGAGACATAATTTAATATCTAATAATTTGCAGTAATATCTATAAGTTAATAATATAGGGATATCTCTCTTTTTGTGTACATAATATTTATATATATCAATCTCTATTTATACTTCGTTCACTCCTGGTGCTTGGTGGTACATGCTCCATGGGTAATCCCCCCAGAAAAACCATCCCACTAAACCATGAGATGTGAACTTGTGTGGTTTATGAAATGTTCCTCAAAGAATGATGATACTGATGAAAGCACATTAATTCTAATAACAGCTTGTGGAATCGAGCTATGTGCTGAGTCCTTCATAGGGTGCTGTGTGCTGTGTCTATCACATGATGCTGTGTGCTGTGTCCTTCAAAGAGTGCCATGTGCTGTGTCCTTCACGGGGTGCATTATTTCATCTGGTCCTTGTAAGAGCTCCACAATTGAGGTGACTATGCAGACAAGAATATTGAGGATCAGATATGTCCCCATAGCAGGGTCAAAATTATGTATTACTAAAAAGTGGGGGAGTTGTCTCCTGCAGACAATTGTTTTGTTTTGTTTTTCTCAGACATAAACCTTGAAATTGCAGCCTCAGCACTAACCCTTACCTCTTGGGCTCATGGATAGCACTCTACCACGTGGAGCCAAAGACCCCCTTGCAGCAGAGTGCCACGACCTAGGGGTCTGTAACTGAAGTCTATCATCCTGCCTTCTCAGGAATCTGAGATCTGAGGATCAGTGTTCCAAACTATCCCAGACACAAAAGGTCCCATGAGATTATATCTCCAATTCACCACTAAGAAAACTAAAGTGGAAGCTGGGTTCTTGTGGCTCATGCCTGTCATCCTAGCTACTCAGGAGGATGAGATCTGAAGATCATGGTTCAAAGCTAGCTTGGGCAGAAAAGTCCTTGAGACATTTAGCTCCAATGAACCACCAGAAATCCTGAACTAGCCTCTGGCTCAAATGGTAAGGCAAAAGACTTTAGTTGAAGAACTCAGGGACAGCACCCAGGCCCAGACTTCAACTCCTACAACCGACAACAACAACAACAATAAAAGACAAACACAAATTGACAAACCTGAAGTAGAGGGCTGGGAATGTGCATTAGGGGTAGAGTGCTTTGCATACATGAAACTGTGAGCTTGATTTCTCAGTACCACATTACCTGAAGTGGCTCTGTGGATAAAGTGGAAAGGGCGATCCTTATACAAGAGAAACTAGGTACAGTGCTCAAGTCCTGAGTTCAAGCTCCAGGACTAGTGTATTCACACACACACACACACACACACACACACACACACACACACACACACACACACACACACACACACACACAGAAAGCAGAAGTGAAGCTGGGACACAAAATGGTAAAGCACTAGTCTTCTGCTCTGATCTCATGGTCCACCCCCAGGCCCTGTGTTCACAATCAAACCTAGCCATCCACAGCAAAACTAGGAGATGTCAATTGTTTCAAAACCTGATGAGCTTCACCAGGCCCATATGACAGGAAGTATTGTGATATCTGACATGTGCTTGGATTTCCCAAGCTTCTGGAAAACTAGGAGAGGCATCATAGACCGATCATCATCTGCAATGAAACATTTCCTTAGGTTCCGTGCCCTAGTTATTTTCCTGAAGGACTCCTGAATTACATTTAGCACTGTATATGAATACGAGAACATAGCCTCACAAAGGCAGAATAAGTGCAGGGAACTTGGCCTGCCATGGGAGGTGGCACAAATGAAGGCTTCCTGTCAAAACAAAGCACTGGGGAGAGAGCTTGGGGGTACAAAGAGGCCTTTTTCTCTTTACCTTCAGAGTCTGCCTGCACTCATTCTCACTAATTGGCAAAGATGGAGTTGTTTGTTACATAGCTGTACAGGAGTGAGGCCTTTAGTCTTCAGACAATTTGAGAGACTTCTTCCAGCAGGCCTGGGGTGCAGAGAAACCCTCAAGCTACACTGGGCCCAGTGAGGGGAGCCCCAGAACACACATGGTCATGAAGGCTATCTCTGTGCTATGAAATTATTTTATTGAGAAGAAATTTCCTAGCTTGGTGACATTCACAAAAACTGCTCTGGAGATTCAACTATAGGAATGCATCCATACATACACAAAGACATGGAGGTATAGGCTCTTTAGGTGGGGCAGGTCCTGGTGTTGAACTATGAGCTTAGGGGTTGTCCCTGAGCTCCTTTTGCTCCAGGGTAGCTCATTACTCTTGAATCACAGTAACACTTCTGGGTTTTTCTGTGATTTCTTAGAAATAAGCATGTCAAGGACTTTCTCGCCTGGGTTGGATTCAAACTGATAATCTCTACATCTCATACGTCTGAGGAGCTAGAAGTATAGTCAGCAGACATTGGCACCTACCTTTCTTTTCTTCTTCATTTTTTAATCTGGACAATCTGACTTCTTCACAGGGTCATTCCAATGGTTTGAGTATAAATAAACTACCCAATGTTCTTTATAGCTGCTTTCTCTGAGAAGAATTTGCTATCCTCATCTTCCCCTCTGGTAGTTAGAAGCCAAAAGTGAGAAATGAGTGTCATAGGATTTGGGAGCTAAGGTCCATAGTTCATGCCATCTCTGTCACTTAGCTTTGAGCTGCAGTAAATTTATTGTCTCTGGATGAGAGGACCAAAGCTGGAGTGATCCTCACACTGTCTTCATTGCTTCTTTTGCCTATAAAATGATATAATAGATATGAATGTTATGTGTCTCCAACCTGAAGTATCTAGAACACACTAGAAACATATTCATGTATCTGTTTTTCTCTAGTGCCTCCCGAAATTTAGTCTAAGGTTTTGTGGAGCAGCTCCTTGGCGAATCCCTGAGGAAAGCCACATGAAGCCGCCTCAGGAGATCGCCATCCAAAGCCAGCCCAAGCAGAAAAGTCTGTGAGAGTCTAATCTCCAATAAACCACTAGAAAACAGAAGTGGAGCAGTAGCCCAAACAGTAGAGCTCCAGCTTTGAGAGAGCTGAGCAGGAAATACAAGCCTGACCAGGCAAGCCTGGGTGGCCCTTATATCCATTTAATGACTAGATATCTGGAAGTGGAGCTCTGGCAGTGGTAGAGTCTCAGCCTTGAGCAAAACATCTGAGGAATACATGAGGCCCTGACTTTAGGCCCTGGGATGGCCATAAAAATTCAAAGAGAGATGGCCATGTTATGTATCAGTGCTCTACCTACTTATGTGTGTATATTACGTCCCTGAGTGCAAACAGACCATATGCAATGCTTGTGCTTTTACTTACTGATTTATTTTTCAGATATGCTTGTTGCACATACCACACCATTCTCTTCATTTCAGGCCCAATGCTTTTCTTTTCTAGGGTTCCAGCCTTGTGTACTTATATGATGCACTGAAACTCTAAGCAGTCTTTATTTATAATTTATTATGATGCCAAGGCCAGTACAGTCACAAATCAGGTAGGGGAGGAGAAGGTAAGATTTCATATAAATAACCGGTATTCAGAAAATTAAACTTGGAGATGTAAGATGGTAGCATATTTATGTAAAAACTACCACTAAGAAAAAGATGAGGGGGCTGGGAATGTGGATTAGAGAGTGCTTTCCTATCATACAAGAAGCCTGGGGTTTGATTACTCAGTAGCGCATACACAAAAAACACAAGAATTCACGCTGTGACTCAAGTAGCCTACTGCTAGAGACAGTACCCAGGCCTAGAGTTCAACACAAGAACTGGCAAAGACATAGCTAGTTAGGTAGATAGGTAGGTAGGTAGGTAGGTAGGTAGGTAGGTAGGTAGGTAGGTAGGTAGGTAGGTAGATAGGTAGGTAGGTAGTTAGGTAGGTAGGTAGGTAGGTAGATGGATGGATGGTTGGATAGATATAGATAGATAGATAGATAGATAGATAGATAGATAGATAGATAGATAGATAGATAGATAGATAGACAGATAGATAGATAGACAGATAGATAGATAGACAGATAGAGAGATAGATAGAAAGAGAGATAGATAGATAGATAGATAGATAGATAGATAGATAGATAGATAGATAGATAGATAGATAGATAGATAGATAGATAGATAGATAGATAGATAGATAGATAGATAGATAGATAGATAGATAGATAGATAGATAGATAGATAGATGATAGACGAATATGGCCTGGAGGAAGAAAGAAGGGAACAATTCCCAGTCATGAGGCCTTCTGCAGTGTGCCAAGACACTAGTATCGCCTTCACACAAACATAGAGTAGGACGACTGACTCTGTCCCACTTCTCAGGCAGCCGAAGGAACCAACTCAGGTGCTTGGAGTCAGTAGAGAAAGGGCCCTTACGCTCTTTGGACTGGGGATTTGCATTAATTATGTGGAGAATGAAGGAAGGAGAATGGGCTGGCAGAGGTAGAAGAAGGGCCTTCAAATCTGACAGAGTCAAAAACCCACTCCCTAAGACCAGAGAGCAGGGTTTTTGTATTCTGTTCCTCCCCTATCCCCCAATAAATTGACTCTCTATTGTTAGCCTAAAGAGAGCCTGAGGCTCCCTTCACCCGAGGCAGGAAGGTTAGTTAGTAATTGTTTGAAGAGACTGAGTAAAGCGTGACCCTGGTGTAACTCTAACAAATGTTTCAGGTTTCCCCTCATTGCTGGCGTGCTTGGAATGATTGAAGCGGTTTTGCAGTGATTTTTTTCCCTGTTTAGTGTGTACATTCTGCCTCCTAATCCTGCAGGCCTGGGTCTCTTCACCCAGCCTGGCTTTTGAAACTGTTTACTGTCCTTCAAATACAGTGTGACACTGGAGTTCTTCCTGCTAACAGGGCTAAGGCTTGGATCCTGAGAATATCATTTGAACCCAGGATGGGTAAACAATGTTTCTTTCCTGCTTCTATAGCTCAAGAAGTCTAAGAACATTTAGAGTACAAGTAACTTATCACCAACGAAAACCCAGGAAGCTCTTGAACATCTGACATTTCAGCAGTGGAAGTCAGAGTATCATAGACTTTCCCTCCCTGTTTGGTTTCACCCTGTGATCCTCAGACATCAGCCTCCTGAGCTAGGGTGACAGGTGTGAGCTAGTGGTTCTCTGCTAGGTTCAGAACTGTAATGACATTAACAATCCAAGTCACATGCTTATCACAAAGGGCTTGTGGAGCATATTAAACCTTTCAATATTGGACCTTTCAGAACCCCATAGGACTCAAGGATATAATGCTAGAGCCTGAAAGTCTGGTCATATGGATGTTCTACACTTGAACCTTGAGCTCTGACTCCAATTCTGGTGTGCATCAAGATTCATTTTCCACGGAATGTTCTCCTAAATATCAAATAGGAAAAGTATTTTGATTAACCCTCATTTTTTCCAGCTGTGTGTCTTGAACTCAAGCCTCGGCACTGTCCCTGAGCCCTACAGCTCAAGGCGAACACTCTACCACTTGAGCCACAGCACCACATGGGGTCTTTTGGTGGTTCATTGAAGGTAAGAGTCTAACAGGCGTTCCTTGCCTAGGTTGTCTTTGAACTGTGGTCTTCAGATCCCAGCCTGCTGAGAAGCTAGTGTTCCAGTTGTGAGCCACTGGCATCTGGCTGATAGTTTTTGACAGTTCTGGGACTTTCTCTTAGGGCTTCGGTACTGTCTCTGAGTTTCTTTTAGTCAAGGCTAGCACTCTACCACTTGAGCCACTCCACAGCATCTGGCTTTTTCTTTGTATGTGTCACTGAAGATTCAAACCCTGGCATGTATATATGCTGAGCAAGTTCTCTACCACTAAGCCACATTTCCAGCCCCACCCTTACAATTTTATCCCTCAACTTGTCTATCCTGAAGAAAAGGATTCTGAGTATAAATCATTTAAAGAAATCTCTATAGGAAGGTGTCCAAAGATACAGAAGACAAAGCTCATACTTGGGAGAGACTCTAAAGATGTGAAGACCATGACAATGCTTCCATTTAATTATGTATCATGTTTCAAAACAAAAAATATTAATGAAAAATGAGTCAATGTCTTATATTATTATTTTTTGCTGTTTAAATTTTTATGGTGAAAATACTATAAAGAGGGGTTACAATTACATGGGCAAGATAATGAGTACATTTCATTTCTTTCTTTTTTTTTTTTTTTTTTTTTTTTTGGGTCCAATCGTGGGGCCTGAACTCTGGGCCAGGGCGCTGTCCTTCAGCTCTTCAGCTCAAGGCTCGCACTCTACCACTTGAGCCACAGCGCCACTTCTGGCTTTTTTCTTTTTCCTTATGTGTTGCTGAGGAATCGAACCCAGGGCCTCATGCATGCAAGGCAAGAGCTCTACCACTGAGCCAACTTCCCAGCCCCAATGAGTAAATTTCTTATCAAGCATTGTAGCCCCCTCCTTTGTTTCCCCTTCCCCTCCAGTGAAGACTCAAGGTCTGTGTTGAAGGGGCAAAATGATGCAGGCTCCAGCCTCAGGATTATCTGAGGACTATGTTTGACTATATGGAAAGCTCTTGGCATGCCTAGCTAGATAAAGAAAATGTTCCCTCTCCCTATCTCAAAACACATGTCACAGACTCCTGGGAGCTGAGGAAGTAGTTCTTCTGCTTGCTTGAGCCTAGACAAACAGCTGGTCAAGCATTTTCCTGAGATTGGAGAAGTGGTTTGAGCTTGCTCTTTAATAGTTTAGATAATAATATACCAAGATATTGTCTCATAGGTTAAGTAACAATGTATCTGTTGAAATTTTTTGTGTGAATGTCTCCTGACTAAATCTTGGCAAAGATCATGCTAGCTTGTCTTTAAATACCCACTAACAATAAAGCACAGCATCCAGTAGCAATTGCTCTTTGCATTCTGCATCACCTGTGTCCTGGTGATTTCATGACCCTTACCCAGGGACCCTAACACACTAGATGTTGACATCCTCCCTTCCCATTCTCCCCCCGCCCCCTCCCAATCCTCCTCACATCCCACCAAAGTTGCAAAGTTCATTTTCAACATAACGACTTGTACAATTCATTGTGGTAGTGGGTCCACCAGTATTCCTATTTAAACTATTTGTTCCTTTCCCCTCCACAAATTATACTTACAACAAATACAGTGAAAGCAGGGGATTTCATGTTGAATTCCTATCTACACAACTGCTCATCACCTAGCAACTCTTAAACATTAGAGACAATAGGTTCTGGGTAGGTTTATTAAATAAAACACAGCCAAAATGTGTCTTATTATACAGAAGAGGAAGATATGTTCTCAGCTCATCAAGAACACATGAACAAAATAGTTGCACATTTCAGAATTTCAACTTTCTTTTTTTTAATTGTAAAAAACTGTACAGAGGGGTTACAATTACATGGGCAAGATAATGAATACATTTCTTTTTTTTTAAATAAAATGCACACGTTTATTTTAAAAGCACTTTAGCTTGTACCTGATGGTTAATAGATCTGAATTGCTTTGTAGCCTCCTCCTTTGTTTACCCTTCCCCCATCCCTTTCCATCCTCCCTCCCCCCACACCCAATTCTCCCCCCTCAAGTTGTAAAGTTCATTATCGACATGACAACTTGTACTTCTCATTGTTTCAACGGGTCCACCTGTATCCTTATTTAAATGATATGTTTTTCCCCTTCCCCTCCACAAATTATACTGACATCAAATACAGTGAAAGGAGGGGTTATGCTGTGGGGAGGGACAAACTAAGCAACAAAGAAATAATCATATAAATTCGTTAGAAACAAATGCATGAAAGAAAAAAAACATTTAAATACATATCTTAGGGTTCATTTTCCTAACATCACCTTATCTGAACTTTTCTGCTTGACTCATACATACACTAAATATTGCAAATAAGAGAAACCATGGGACTTATGTTTCTTTGGGCTTGGCTTACTTCACTTAATATAATTTTTTCTAAGTCTTTCCATTTCCTAACAAATGGGGCAATGTCATTCTTTCTGATGGAGGCATAGAATTCCACTGTGAATATATACCACATTTTATTGATCTATTCATCTACTGAGGGGCATCTGGGCTGGTTCCATATCATAGCTATGGTAAATAATGCAGAAATAAACATATCATAGCTATGGTAAATAATGCAGAAATAAACATAATGGTGCTGGTAGTTTTAGTGTGGTCTTGTTTGTGAACATTTGGGCAAATGCCCAAAAGTGGGATTGCTGGGTCATAGGGGAACTCTATATGTCTGTTGAGGAACCTCCATACTGCTTTCCAAAGTGGTTGAACAATTTTACACTCCCACCAACAATGCAGTAAGATTCCCTTCTGTCCACATCCCCTCCAGCATCTGTTGTTATTAGAGTTCTTGATTATTGCCATTCTAAGTGGGGTGATTTGCATTTCTTTTGTGGCTAGAGAGGTTGAGCATTTCTTCATATGTCCATTGGCCCTCCTTCTTTCCTCTTCAGTGAAGTTTCTCTTCAAGTCTTTAACCCACTTTTTATTGGGCAGTTGTTTTTTTCAAGATTTGTTGTTGGGGTATTTAAGTTTTTGAGTTCTGGATATATTATAGATATGAGACCCTTGTCTGTTGTATGGCTAATGAAGATCTTCTCCCAAACTGTAGGCTTTCTATTAATCTTGCTAGATATGTCCTTTGCCACGCAGATGCTCTGCAATTTCATGCAACCCCATTTGTCCAAACTGTCTTTGATTTCTCGTGTTTCTGGGTCTCTATTAAGAAAATTTAGTCCTGTGCCAAGGAGATCTAGAGTTTCTCCTATTCCATCCTGTAATGGTTAGAGAGTGTCTGCTTTGACTCTGAGGTCTATGATCTATTCGGAGTTGATTCTTGTGCAGAGTGATATATAAGGATCTAGCTTTAGTTTTCTGCAAGTAGTGAATTTTGCAGCAGACATTCTTCCATTCTATTTTTTGTGCTCCTTTATCGAAGATTAGATGGCTATAGGCTATAGGTCTGTGCATCCATTTCTGTGTTTTCAATTCTATTCCATTGGTCCTGAGGTCTGTTCTTGTGCCAGAACCAAGCTGTTTTGATTACTATTGCTTTGTAGTAGAGTTTAAAATTTAGTGTTCATATGCCTCCAGCACTATTCTTTCTGTTGAGGATTGTTTTTGCTATTCGGGTCTTTTATTTTTCCATATGAATTTTTGGATTGCCTCTTCTATTTCCTTGAAGAATGAGGTTGAAATATTGATAGGTATCTCATTGAATTTGTAGATAGCCTTGGGAAGTATTTCCATTTTCATGATGTTAAACTTTCCAATGAAGGAGCATGGGAGTTTTTGCCACTTCCTAAGTTCTGTTTTGATTTCCGTTTTCAGGTTTTTAATTTTCATCATAGAGGTCCTTCACTTCTTTGGTTAAGGTAATTCCTAGGTATTTCATTTTTTGAGTGGCTATTATGAATGGAGTTGCTTTCCTAATTTCAGCCCCACTTTTCTCATTGTTGGTATACAGAAAAGCCTTTGATTTTTGAGGTCTAGTTTTGAATCAGCTTGAATAATTTGGGAGTGGAGTCTGTGGGATTCTTTAAAAACAAGATCATGTCATCTGCAAAGAGGGAGAGTTTTACTTCTTCTTTCCCTATTTGGATCCATTTTATGATTGCATCTTGTCTTATTGCTGTAGCTAGGCTTTCTAATACTTGATTGAAGAGAAGTGGAGGGAGTGGACATCCTTGTATCACTCTGAGTTAAGAAAAAATGGTTTTAGCTTTTCACCATTAAGGATAATGCTGGCCGTAGGTTTGTCATATTCAACCTTTATTGTATTGAGGAATGATCCATTAATTCCTAATTTTTCCAGAACTTTCATCATAAAGGGTTGTTGGATCTGGTCAAATGCTTTAGCTGCATCCATTCAGATAACCATGTGGTTGTTATCCTAGCTCCTGTTGATGTGATGAATTATACTAATTGATTTCCATATATTGAACGAGCTTTGCATCCCTGAAATGAATCCTGTTTGATCGTGGTGTATGACTTTTTGGATGAATTGTTGAAGTCGATTGACCAATATTTTGTTGAGAAGATTTTCATGAATGTTTATCCAAGAAATGGGTCTATAGTTCTCTATCTTTGGTGAGTCCTAGCCTGGTTTTGGGATGAGAGTTTTGATAGCTTCATAGAATGAGTTCGGTAGTGAACTTTCTCTTTCAATTTCATTGAAGAGTTGGAGGTGTATTGGAGTGAGCTCTGCTTTTAAAGCCTTGTACAATTCTGCTGTTAATTCATCTGCTCTTGTGCTTTTCTTAGTTGGGAGGTTTCATAATTCTGTTTCTATTTCAATACTTTATATGGGCCTGTTAAGATGGTTTAACTCATCTTGGTTTAGTTTCGGCATGCCAATATTTGCTAGGAAAAGTTCAATTTCTGTCAAGTTCTCAAACTTATTAGCATACAGTTTTGAGAAGTATTCCCTTATAATGTTTTGAATCTTGACTGTTCGGGGATGATGTTCCCATTCTCATCTCTGAGTTTATTTATTTGGGTGTGTTCTCTTCTTTTTCTGATAAGATTTGTTAAAGGTCTGTCAATTTTGTTAATTTTTTGGAAGAACCAACTTTTTGTTTTGTTGATTTTTTCTATGGTTTATTCGGATTTTAAATCATTTAATTCGGATTTAATTTTAATTATATCTTTCCATCTACTGGATTGGGGTTTTACTTGCTGCTCTTTTTCAAGGAGGCTCAGATATCTCATTAATTTGTTTGGTTTCAGATCTCTCCAATTTGTTGATGTAGGATCTCTGAGCTATAAACTTGCCTGTGAGTACTGCCTTTGATGTGTCCCAGAGGAGCTGGTAATTTGTGTGTTCATTTTTGTTGAATAGCATGAACATTTGAATTTCCTTTCTAATCTCTTCCATGAGCCACTGGTGATTCAGCAGTGTGTTGTTCTACCTCCATGTTTTTCAGGACTTTCTTTGATGGCTTTTTGTGTTGAGTTCTAATTTTATTTCCTTCTCGTCTGAGAGAATGCAAGGTATAACTTCAATGTATCTGAATTTGGTAAGTTTACTTTGCGGCCTAAAATGTGGTCTATTTTGGAAAATATTCCATGTACTGCTGAGAAAAACAGGTATTCTGATGCTGCTGGGTGAAATATTTGGTAGATGTCTGTTAAATCTAGTTGATCTATGCAGTTGTTTATATCTTCCTTTTCACAGCTGAGTTTTTGCCAAGTTGATCTATCTTGTGCGGAAATTTGTGTGTTAAAGTACCCAACAGTTAATGTCTTTGGATGTATGTGGGATTTGAGGGAAAGTAGTGTTTCTTGGATAAATATTTATGCTCCTTTATTTGGCATATTTATATTTTTCGAATTGTAATATCCTCCTGAAGGAGAGATACCGTAATTAGTATGTAGCGACCTTCTTTATCTCTTCTCACAAATTTTAATTAGAAGTCTATTTTATCTGATATTAACATTGCAACTCGTGCCTGTTTATGGGGGCTGATTGCTTGGTAGATTTTGTTCCAGCCTTTCACATTCAAAATGTGTTTGTTTTTATGGGCAAAATGTGACCCTGAAGGCAACAGATAGAAGAACCTTGCTTTTTAATCCAACTAGACAGTCTATGTCACTTAATTGGTGAGTTAAGTTCATTAATGTTGAGAGAGAGACCTGGGAAATATTTGGGAGTTCCTGACATTTTATCCACCTTCTTGGAGTCTGTGGTAACTGGATTCTTTCTATGGTTCTTGGATTCTCAGTTTGGGTTCCGTTTCTTGGTCTTTTTTGTGGTCTTGTTGGTTTTCTATGTGTAGGACATCTTTAAGAATCTTTTGTAGGACTGGTTTGCTGGATATATATAGTTTCAGTTTTTCTTTCTCTGAAAGGTTTTTATTTGAACTTCATTTATGAAGGAGAATTTAGCCAAATACAGTTTTCTTGGTTGATTGTTGTATGTCTTTATGACATGGCATACATCATTCCAGGCTCTTCTTGATTTGATTGTCTCTGCTGAGAAATCTGAGGTGATTCTAACTGGTTTCCCTTATAGGTGATTGATCTTTTCTCCTTGACAGCTTTAAGGATCCTATGAAGATTATATGTGACAGTGGGGTGTCCTGTTCTGGTCTGGTCTATTTGGAATTCTAAAAGCTTCTTGTATTTGAATAGGCCTATCTTTTTGCTTGTTTGGGAAGTTCTCTGCTAGGATCCTGTTAAATTTCCCAGACCATTAACTTTTGACTCTAGGTGCTCCTCTACACCCATTATCCTCAGATTCAGCCTTCTGATGGTGTCTTCCAAGTGTTGAAGAGATCTATCCTATTTCTTGGATTTGTCTTGGATGCTTATATGTTCTTTCTCTATAATATCTAGGCTCTCTTCATTCTCTGAAATTCAATTTTCTTCATGGTCCTACATACTATCAAGATTTTCTACTCTGTTTTTTATTTCTTTTCCTTCTAGTTGGTCGGCTTTGATGGCTTCAAATTCTTTGTTGGAGCTTTGTTTTAGATCTTGTATGAACTTCTTTTCTTCCTTAATTTGGTATTCAGTGTTTATTTTCAAATCACTTTATTGATTGTTTATGGTTTCCTTGGACTCCCATTCCTTCTGTTGGGTTCCATTCAGCATTCCCCTTTTTGGTCTTCATGACTTCTTTCAGCTTTCTGTTTATGGATTCCATGAATTCATTTAGTGGTCTTTGTGTATTCTAATCCTGCTCTCTCAATTCCTTTATTACACTTTGATAATCTTCTTCACGTTCATGCAATTCCTGTAGTTCTCTTTGTGTGTTCTCAGCCTGCTCATGCCATTCCTTTATTTCTATTTGAGTGCTCTCAAGCTGTTCATGCAATTCCCATGTCAATCTTTGAGTAGCTTCCTAACGCTCCTGATATTCCTGTATTGACCTTTGCATTGCCTCCTCTCTCCCCCCTTCACTCTCATAAAGAGTCCTTTGCAGGTTTTCAATCTTTTCATTTACCATGTTTACCAGTAGTGTTTGTAAAGCCTTTTTGGAACTCTCCTCTGGATTATTCATTATCTGTTCTATCCACTGTTTATCATGAGTGGGAGTTGAGATACCTGGACTTGCCATTTTTCTTGTGTTTTTCCGGTTGCCCTGCACATTTGCCATGAAAGTAACACCAGTTTTTTGCTAGCACACTATCCAAAGGCAAGCATCAACCAAAGTCTGTAGTTGCACAGTCAAAATTCTGTTGATACAATCTAGTTCAACAGATATATCTATTCAACATCCAACAACTATGTGTTAATAGGTTACAAATCGCAAAGAAAAACTTGGCAAAACAGAAGTTAATAGTTTAGGGAGAGATGTGGGTGAAAATAAGAATAGAGGGATGTGGAAAGGCAGAGGGAAAGTTAACTTAACTAAATCCTACTCTCAAAGTGAGAAATAGGTTGGATAGAATGATAGTATAGAGAAAAAAGAAGAAAGAGAAAGAGAAAAAAAGAGACAAGAAAAACAAAAAACTAAATTTAAAATTTAAAAAGTGAAACATTTAAAAATTTAAAAATTATGCAAACATAATATTCAGAGAAGAACGTGTATAGGATAAGAGAAGGGTAGGGATAGAAAGGAGATGTGAAAAACTTTAAAATATAAATGCTTAAAATATTATATACGTATAAAGAGGTAGTACTGCTATTAAGGAATTTAAGTCTAAGAGGTTTTGTTTTTTTTTGTTTTTTTTTTATTTTAAGAGTTTTTATTTTATTTTATTATTTTTTTATTTATTTATTTTTTTAAATATTATTTTATTTTATTTGAGAACATACTGTACAGAGGGGCTACAATTACATGGGCAGGATAATGCATACATTTCTTACCAAGCATTGCAGCCTCCTCCTTTGTTTGCCCTTCACCTCCCTTCCCAGCCTCCCCCCTCCCCCCACCCAATTATACCCCCCTCCCCCCCCCCACCGACATTGTAAAGCTGGTTTTGACATGCCTAAGAGGTTTTGAATTGAGTAATAAATTTCTGGATTAAGTGTGTACACAACCGGGGATAAGGTCTAATAATCGACTTCAGGTATATCTGAGGATTAGCAGGACAGCAATTAAGTCACACAAAGAAGAACAAAAGAGAAGAAAAGGTGAAAAAAATGAGAAGGAAAGAAAAAAAAAACGGGTAAAAAGGTCAATAGAGCTAAACAAAAAAATAATTTTAAAAGAGAAAAAGAAGAAGAAATCACACACATGTATACTCCTAAAATAAAAAGTATAAAGGGAAGAAAAATGTTAATAGAAAACAAAATTTTTTAATTTAAAAATTAAAAACAGTTTCAGAAAAGCATTTTTTTAATAAAAGGTACAAAAAAAGATTTCTTTGAGTTTTTTGGGTGGGATGGAGATCCTGTATCTCCCTTGTGTCTGTAACCTGTCTTTAGTTGGAGTCTCTTGTCTGCTTCTGATGTTTGATTTTCTTGTGACTTGGTTGGTTTCTTAAGTCAGTTTGTTTGAGCAAGCAGAAAGATGCTCTGCTTTACCCAGGATTTTGTGATCCTCCTCCCAGGCTAGTTCAATGGGAGGGAGATCTACTTTGAGTATCATAGAAGAGGGAGATGGCTGTTTCCTCTTGTTTGCAGAAGCTGTGAAGAGGCTAGGTTCGGGAAGAGTTGAGGCCTTTCAGAAAACAGTAGCTTTTCCCTTTGGGGCTAGCTTCTGAGACACAGAGCCCTGCCTGGGGCCATTCTCAGGGTTTATGTTTAATGAATTTCAATTGAGTGTCAAGGCTGCTTTAGGGAGGAGCAGCCTCTGTTTACCCAGTGAAGAAAGACATTCCTGGGGCTGGCAGCTCAGGCTGGGTGACTTTTCCCTGCGTGGAGCTCAGTCAGGCAGTTCAGGTTAGGTTCCTGTGACATGCTTAATGACTCTTTTGTTTTCTTCCAAGGCCTGAGTTGGAGCTAGCTGCTCAGCCAGTCCTTTGTCAGTATCAAAGATGGAGATCTCTGATAGTGGGGGGGGAGGGGTGGCCTTCCCTGCTCTGCTCCCTGAGAAGAAGTGAGGATATCAGGCTTCTACTCAAGCCAGAGTCTTGGTTCCTGGGTTGTCTCTGGACTGCGAACTGCAGGATGACAATGTGTGCTCCTTGTCAGTTCTTGCTGGTGTTGAGTATAATCCACTCACCGGCCAAGTCTGGCACCTTTGTCATGGACTCTCTGTATTTCAGGTATGGCATCTATGGCTGCTGCCACCACTGTTGCCACTGCCGCTGGCGCCACAGCCACAGCCATGGCTGCTGGCAAGTGCTCAGATCTGTCTCCTTGCCTGGATTTTCCCTCTCTGGCCTAACACTCTTTTCTGTGATGGCACACTTTGTGCAATTCTCTGGCTTAGGACTGTTCACTGGAGCACTAAAACTGCTTTCTATGCGAGATTTTGTTTAGCCCCCAGCTTCTCCTCCACCATCTTCCCAGAATTCAGTCCTATATTATTGTGTATAATTTTATAATAGATGTGCCAAATATACTAAATATTATGAGTATAATAATACTAAATAGGGGCTGGGAAGGTTGCTCATTGGTAGAGTGCTTGGCTTGCATGCATGAGGTCCTGGGTTCGATTCCTCATCACCACATAAGCAGAAAAAAAAGCAAGAAGTGGCGCTGTGGCTCAAGAGATAGAGTGCTAGCCTTGAGATGAACATTTGAGGGACAGCGCACAGGCCCAGATTTAAGGTCCACAACCGGACCACCCCCCAAAATACTAAATACGATATACAATAAGTAAATGAATCAAGTAATAACTAAAATAAATGAATCAAGTAAAAACTAAAATAAATACAAAATCAATAATAAAAATCATAATATGTTATAAATATACAAATGTAAATATATATCGTATATTACACATATATAGAAGTATTTTTCCATTGTAAGGCCTTCATTTAGACCCTGGAAACTATAACCTCAATTTCTTTTCCTGAAGGACAGTGAGCTTTGCTTCCACCCACGGTGGAAAAGAGTTACCTGGATGTTGATACCAAATCCCAGTACTGAAGGAAATACTGGCCCCAGTTCCAAGACAGTGACTTAATTTTTTTTTAATGGTAGCTGCTATGTTTATTCAGTTCCATACTGAACAATAAAATAAAATCAGTGTGGAATTTTGTACATCTATTCAGACCTCTTTCCCTTACCCCCAAACTGCTTCTCTGAGCACTACTTTTGTCATTTTTTATTGTAAAAATGTTGTATAGAGAGGTTACAATTAAATGAGAAAGGTAATGATTATATTTCCTATTGAGCATTGTAGCCTCCTTTGTATTCCCCTACCATCCCTCCGCTCCCATCTCTACATCTACTCCCCCTGCTGAGCTCATTGACTTAATTTTTTATTTTTGGCTTTGCACTGGGTTTGAATTCAAGAAGTGGCAACTCTGCACTTTCATGCACACTGCTATAGAGTTACTGAGACCCTGAGTTCAAATCCCAGTCTAGGAAATAAAAATGGCAGAAATTCCAAACCAGGGAGCGTTATTTCTTTTTAATTTAGTTAAATAATTAATTTTTAATTTTTCTTTATTTTGCCAACAGGGGGCTTGAACTCAGGTCGTGGCAACTCTGCCTCAGCTTCGAACGTCCTAGACTGGAGTGTAGTCTCTGGACCCATAGCCGATCCTGGGATCGTAGGCCCATAGGACTTGCAGGAAGTAAAAAAAAAGTAGCATAGAAAAAAAGTGGTGAGCTACAGAGGCCTGGGTGTTTTACATTTTTTTCTTTGCAAAGTGAATATCCTGGGTCTGAAAAACATGTTTCAAAGTGGTCCTGACCTGCCGTTGCTGAAGGCTGGTGGGCTATCAGGAAAGACATAGGCCAACTTGTCAACATAGGCCCTGGGTTCAAATCCTGGTCCTGATACCCACCAATGGCAGGAGATCACAAGAGACTCGTTCCTATGCATAGCAATACCAATTGAAAGAGTATTTCATGCTTCAGTCTAGTCTAAAATTGGATGCAATAGTAGGAAGATGATTGATCCTAATTAATAGTTTATTAAGCATGAAAAGAATAATATTCCTTCAATGATAGTATAATACATGCCTAAGAGTTGGTAGGAACGTACTAGGTGTCATTCAATCATAGATAGACGGCTCTGGTGCTCTTAACCAATATATATTTATTTGTATAGCACCATCTGCCTATTCATGTATCACTGTTTTGGCCAAACCTGGGGCTGGTTCTCAGCACCTGGGAATCACTTGACAGCATTATTGGCTAGAGGCTGCCATGCTCACATTCATCCATTGATGAATTGTGGCTGTTAGGCCCTGAGTTCTCATCCTAGCACTGCCAAAAATTTCATCTTGGAGTAAGAAGCCGAGTGTGACACATGTTTTCCTTTTCTGGGAGAGTCCTGGGTGTCAGATATGATGGAGAACATATCTACAAATGCAGATGCTATGTGACAGGTTTTGGAAACAATGTAATAACTGGTAGAAGTGTCATCAGATTCAATAAAATAAATGGTAAATAAATGAATAAAACAAGAAATAAAATGAATAACCAAACCAAACACAATATGGAATGAATATCTGTATGGAAGTATAAATTCTATCTTTAAAATGGATATAAGGAGGATGTTTTTCAGGCCTGAGGTTTGAATTCAGACCTAGGGAACAGGCCGGACGTTCTTGTCTTCAAGCATGGTCAGATTCCAAACCCTCACAGTGCTGCATATTTACCCAGATCTTGAGTACAAATCCTAGGCCTGGCAGAAAAAAATGGCATGAATTGCGAACCAGGGAGCTAAATAATTTTTTTTCTAATTGCGGTCTTTTGAGGAAGCCATAGTCCCACAAGGAAACATATGCCTGCAGTTCGAATACCAGTCATGCCACTTCTGGATGGTGGGAGATACTAAGAGACTCGTTCCCATCCACAGGAATAACGGTGGAATGTTATCAATGTCACGGTTGAATAAGTTGCTCATGAATGATACTTGTATTAAATTAGACTTCATGATTTCAGTCAACTGATTGATTTTATTTAATCATCTTATGAAGCATTTAAAGAATACTATTTCTCACAGGGACGCGATTCACTTAATAGTTTATTAAGGATGAAAATAAGAACATTAATTACATGGAGGCATAATAAATACCCAAGAATTGGTAGGAATGTAGTCTTTATAACTGAATAATGGATAGACATCTCTGACACTCTATAAATATATATATTTATTAGCATACTACCATTTGGGTGTCACTCTCTTCTTATTTTTTCAAACCGTGGGGTCCCATCTAAGGTCCTAGGAACTGCCTGTCAACTCCATTTGTCCTAGGATGGTGTGTTGACACTCACACATTCATGAATTGGGCCTTGTAGGCCGTGAGTTCAGATGCCAGCACTCCCACAAAATGAATCGTGGAGTAAGAAGCTGATGGTGACACATGTTTTCCTTTCCTGGGGAAGTCCTAGGTCTTAGGTATAAGTGTAATACGTATGCAGACCTATATCCTATGTAATCAATGTAATCAATGTTCTATGTGCCATAATAATCAATAAAATAAGCTCTCACTACATGAATGAAACAAAACATAAAATGAATAACTACACTGAAAGAAATATGGAGTCAACATATTATGTAAATATAAATCACATATTTAAAATGTGCATGAATAGGATGTTTTCTAGTGCTGCGGATCGATTTCAGACCTGAGGAGCACACATGAATTTCTGGACTACAAGGAGACAGCTTCCCCATTCCACACAGTGCAACACAGACCCAGAGTAAGAGTTCCAATCTCAGTCCTGGCAGAAAAAAATGGCACCTTTATACTATGTGACGCCAATTCTTTGGTATTTCATTATGCCTACATTTAATGAATGAGATTGTTTAAATACTTCATAAAGTATTGAATAAAATGATCAGTGTCCTATAAAAATTGTATAAAATTGTATCCTAGAATCATTCAAGAACTGCTCATTCAGTCATAACATACATCACATTCCATTAGTATTCGTGTAGATAGGAATGAATTTCAAAGGCTCTCCTGCAATTTGGAGGTGGCAGGACCAGGATTCAAACTGTGGGCTCCAGCTCCCACTACTTAAAACCGAGGATAGGGAGCTCACTGGTCTGTCCAAGAACAGCAATATCAATAATTAAGCAGGAACCAGTGGCTTTCAGCAGTCTTCCTTTATATTTACAAGGCTGTGATAGGAGGATCATGGTCAAATTCACTCTAGGCAGGAAAGTCCTTGAGAACTCGGTCCAACTTCAGTGTCAACAAAGCCGAAGTAGAGCTGTGTGGCTCCAGTGGTATAGGGCTAGCATTGAGCAAAAGCAGCTCAAAGAATGTGCCCAGATCCTGAGTTCAAGGTCCAGGACTGTCAGCAAACAGACATACACAAAAATCTGTGCAACCATCTGGCTAAAGCAGGTCACACTCTTGTACCAACTGAATTGGACAGAGTTCCCTGGGAAAGGGGCTGGGGGAGCCGCTGTCATCTTGACTTTGCCCATGCTGCCTGCATCACAGAATTCCAGCCAAACTCCCATTCTTTCATGGTTCTTTCTGACCAATGTGATACAAGAATTGTAGCCATGCCCACATTCCATCCTGCCCAGCACCAGGATTCCCTCAGTTGGTTGACACTACCACCAGCAGTTGAGGAAGGTAGAGGTGGCTGAGTGGTGAGCAGGAGGCGTGAGGAGACTTTGGAGTAGAATAGGAAATTGACGTTGTAGTCAGTGAGTGGGAGAATAGAGGATTTCCAGAGCCTAGGAATGTGGCCAGCCCATCTTTCCCATCCCAATGCTCAGATGTCTGAAACAACAAGACTCCATGAGAGAGCTGCGGACAAGAAACTACTGCCAGAACACCGACAGAAGAATCCTCCCATCAGACCTGCAACATTTAAGAAAACAAAGAATACAAAAAAGGGAGAGATCCCCAAGAGAAACACCACTGGGGAGCGTGATTCAACGGAGGGTCTGGCAAAAGATGATACTGATTGCAGGACTCCCTTGTTTTTGGAAACAGTCACAGCCACCAGGGTCCAGAGTGTCAATGTTCCCAATACCACCAAGGATCTGCAGAGGTGCTAGCGACATGGGATGCCCAACCTGGATTGCAGCAAAAGAAACCAGGCACTCTGTACCAAGATCCAACCACTGAAGCAGGAAAAGACAGACCTTCAGGATCAATGGGAGAAAGAGAGGGAGAAGATAGCTCAGGTGCACGAAGCACCAAAAACAGAGCTAGAGATCCACAAGCCACCCATACAGAGGTTGGTTTCAGCAGAAAGCGATTTAGAAGCTGCCCCGGCCCAAGTCAAGCAGGCGGCCAATGTCAGAGAAATGGAGCAAGAAGCTCTAACCAGCTACCTGCAGGTTCCAAAATGGCATATGGAGGAGCTGGAGATGGCGGCTTCTGTTGTCACTACAGCACAGAAGACAGAAATGTTCTTCATTGTTGGTGGGAGTGTAAACTTGTTCAACCACTTTGGAAAGTAATATGGAGGTTCCTCAAAAGACTCCACATAGAGATCCCCTACGACCCAGCAGTCCCACTTTTGGACATTTACCAAAATGTTTACAAACAAGACCACACTAAAGCTACCAGCACGACTATGTTTATTGCAGCATTATTTACCATAGCTAAGATCTAGAACCAACCCAGATGTCCCTCAGTAGATGAATGGATCAAGAAAATGTGGTATATATACACAATGGAATTCTATGCCTCCTTCAGAAAGAATGACATTGCCCCATTAGTTAGGAAATGGAAAGACTTGGAAAAATTATATTAAGTGAAGTAAGCCAAGCCCAAAGAAACATAGGTCCTATGATTTCCCTTATTTGCAATATCTAGTATATGTATGAGTCAAGCAGAAAAGTTCAGATAAGGTGATGTTAGGAAAATGAACCCTTAGATATGTATTTAAATGTTTTTTTTCTTTCATGCATTTGTTTCTTACACAATTATAAGATTATTTCTTTGTTGCTTTGTATGTCCCTCCACCACAGTATAACCCCTGCTTTCACTGTTTTTGATGTCAGTATAATTTGTGGAGGGGAAGGGGAAAAACAAGTCGTTTAAATAAGGATATAGGTGGACCTATTGCAACAATGAGTATTACAAGTTGTCATGTCGAAAACGAACTTTACAACTTGGGGTGCAGAGGATTGGGTGGGGAAGGGGAGGGAGGCTGAGAAGGGTAAACAAAGGAGGAGGCTACAATGCTGGATAAAAAATGTACTCACTATCTTGCCCATGTAATTGTAACCACTCTGTTCAGTATTTTCACAATAAAAAAAGAAATGTTTTTCAAAGAGCTGAAAGATGTGACACTTCAGGTCAAGGAAAAGACTAGAAATTTCGATGACCTGGAGCAAGTGAACACAGAGTTTCAGGAGAATCTGGCTGTGCTCTGGACACAGAAGAGTAACAGGAAGAACAGCACCTGCAATTTCCAAAAAGTGCTGGCAGGGCGTGGGTACTGAAGAGACAATTGGACAACCTGAACTGGATGGTGACCTCAGCAAATCTGGAGAGAGACACCTTCACGGACGACCTGAGCATTGACAGTTCTCCGTGGAAGGAGGAGTTTCAGTGTCTCACCGATCAGGCGAACAAACTGACAGAGGAGAAGGCGCTAAGGATGAAGCAGGTGCTGGGCCTAGAGAATGAGCTGGGGGAACTGAGAAGGAAGCTGTCAGATCCATCTTAGTTTGAGAGGCAGTTGCAGGCCCAAGCATACCACAGGCAGATGGAGCTGAAAAACCTGGAGGAACAACTTCACATCCAGGTCAAGGAAAACAAGAGGCTCTGTCTCTAGAATGAGGAGCAGCCAGAGCAACTACAGAGACTGGAGGAGAAGGCCAAGGATTAGCAGGAGATCTCAGAGACCCTATGATGCGCATGTGTGTGCAACCCATAGCCAGAGGAACAACTGGATCTGCTGTGGGATGCTCTCCACAGGGTAAGTGGTGAGAAGGAGGAGCTCACCAGCATCCTGAACTCAGAGCAGCAGGTGAAGAAATATCTGTGGGAACAGCTAGTCCACTCAAATGAGAAGATAGAGGAATGCAAAGAGGTGGCTGAGAGAGAGAGCCAAGCTTCTTAGGAGTGGCACGAGTGGCAGGAACAGTCCCTGACCCAGCTGCAGGAGCTCAGAGCCACCTGTGAGCAGCACATTGCCTCCAGTGAGTGGCTGAACTCTGAAGAGACCCTGCAATAGACCCTACAGAGGCAGACCCAGCTGCTAGAGCAGCTGAAGCAAGTGCAAGGCCCAAACAACTGGGGGGACTAGGTGGTGCACCCAAAGTGACAGGACACTTTTAAGTGCCTGCAAGTGACAAGACCACAGGAGGAGAGCCTGCAGGCCCAGCTGCAGCCCCCCCACTCCTTGGAGAGGGGAAGCTGTGAACCCTGGAGAAGCAAAGGGTGAGGAGGTGACTTCTCCCATTGTGACCATCACTGAAGATGGAGACATGCCCCAGACCTAGAGTAACATGGTTCTGTGAGCACTCTCAGAGGCTGAGATCCAGAGGGGGAAAACTTCTGCTGCAGGAGCAGTGGCGCCACTGCAGGCGCCCTGCCCACACAGCAGCTCAGTGCAAGATAGAGCTGGAGCCACAAGTCCCCCAACTTGTGAGTTGCTACCACAGCAGGCATGGGGATGGGAAGTGGGACACGTGGGCATCTGAGAGAAAGTCTGCTTTGTTCACGACCTGCATGATGAGGTGGACTTCCATAGTCCAGCAGATGAACTTCACCATCGATGCAGACAGCTGTCAGCACACATCTGCACCATAGAGGAGGCCCTCGTGGCGTGTAAAGAACAGATGTTCATCCTGGATGAGCTGTGTTTGGAGAAAGCCAAGCACGTGTGCTGGCTCTCCCAGTAGATGAAGAAAAAGGGAGAGCTGCAGGAGCTGCTGTTGCTCCTTGCAGGGGAAGGTGCTGACAGAATACTCCAGATGCCTGCACAGGTTGAGCCCCCCCCCCACTACCACCAACATTTCAGACGCCTCAGGCTCCGGAGTGGGCAAACTGAGGGAGAAGCAGAAAGGTTTTGAAGAATTGCAACTTCAAGACAGCTTGGAAACTGCCAATGGAGAAGTCGGGGTTCCCGACCATGTACAGGACTCCCCCATGGAACACATCCTGCCACAAATGCCCCACACCCAGAGCAGCCTACAGCTCACGGGCTTGGGCAAGGAGCACTCACTCCCTTTCTTCTGTAGGCTCATGTGGATGATAACTCTCTATGTAACTTACTGACTATCAAAAGCTTCAGCAGCCACCAGAAGTTGGTGGCCAGGTGGCATTCTCTCAGGCCTCCATCTGCCAGGTGATGGGAAGGGTAAACTGTGGGTTGGGGAGGACAGAGGCTCCCAGGAGGCGGCCCAAATTCAAGGCACATCTAATGGCCCATTGGAGGCCAGGGAAGAGGCCCATATTATGCTTATTACAAAAAAATAATTTGTGTCCAAAGGGAAAAAAGCCTCCAACAAATATTTGTTCTTCCAGTCCTGGGGCTTGAACTCAGGGCCTGGCCACTGTCCCTGAGCTCTTTTTGATCAAATCTGTTGCTCTACCAGTTGAGCTCCACATCTCCTTCCAGCTTTTTCTGTGTGGAATCAAACCCAGGGCTTTAGGCATGCTAGGCATCCATTCTACCGCTAAGATGCATTCTCAGCTAGGATGATCCCCCGTCTTCTCAAACCCATATCGCCATTCCTTAGATAAATAGGAAGTAGAAGCTAGGATGAATATGAAACACAAGTCTGGTTCACACAGAAATATTCCTCCTCCCCCCCTTCCCACACCCTTAGTTGAAGTTTCTCTTCTACCATTGAGGGATGAGAGAGGGAGAGGGGAGTCCTGAGAGACGGGTACCAAAAATAGTGCCCCCCTGAGCCCCACATCCTTCCCCACACAAGTGGTTCTCCAGATTCTGATCTTATGTGACTCAATGTGGAGTGTACACTGTCTAACCAACCTCTGCAAGGCTCAGGATGAAATAAACCTAAGAGCTGGCCTCAGCCCACAGCCAGGGTGGAAGCTTCTAGTCCCAGATTCACTTCCACCTCTGACTGCCCGAGTTAGCCTTGACCCACCATTCACCACTATGTTGGTGGTGATGACCAGGATTGTTGGTGGATTCCAGGAAAAAGGTCTATGGCAAAGAGCAGAAGCAGCAGGGTGAGCAGGGCAGAAAGAGGCGGGGTGATTGCTCTGGGATCTTCCTCATTGAAGCGCTCCCGTCCAGCCAAGACCATGCTGATCCGAAGCATGGCAAAGGGCAAATGGTGAGACAAGATGGAGGAGCATGGGACTAAAGGAGGAACTGCTTTGTCTTGGAGCACTTGAAAATTCCAATTACATTTGGCCCTGGCCAATCCCAAAGCCAACATGCAATACCTCTCCTTGTTGTTGTTGGCTGTGAGCGTTGTCCCTGAGCTCTTTTTCCAGAGGCTGGCACTCATCACTTGAGCCACAGGGCCCCTTCTTGTTTTCTGATGTTTCATCGAGGATAAGAGTCTCACACACTTTCCTGCCTATGCTGGCTTAGAACCATTATGCTCCGGATCTCAGCTTCCTGATTAGCTAGGATTACAGGAGTGAGCTATCAGTGCCCAGCGTGTGATACCTTTGGAAGGCTTCTTGATGAGTCTGTAAAAGGAGCTCAAAGGCCTGGATAGACCTTGACTCAACCAAGGAGCTAGGATGTGGGAAGGCTGACCTTCTAGTCATTCTGTTTCCTAAAATCAAAGATGCCAGGTGGTGTTGTATGCAACAAACCTAGGCCAACAGCCACCAGGCTTAGTGGGGTAAAGATAGAGAATACCCAAAGATTGCAGTGTAGAAATCTCTGATTTTGCATTCATGTGGTGTGTGTGTGTGTGTGTGTGTGTGTGTGTGTGTGTGTGTGTGTGTGTGTGTGTGTGTGTGTGTGTGTGTGTGTGTGTGTGTGTGAACTTAGGGCCTAGGCTCTATCCCTGAGTTTTCTTGCTCAAGCCTAGTGCTCTGCCACTTGAGCCACAGCCCCACTTGATTAAATGTAGGTAAGAGTCTCAAGGACTTTCCTTTCCAGGGTGGATTTGAAGCATGATGGGAGCCCCAGGGAAGAAAGAGTAAACATAACTCGCAGGTACAATCCCAATGGTTGGAGACTCCTGTCCCCTGGTGGCCAGACAAGGGACATCGGCCCCCCTGCCATCGAGCTCTACAGTTCAATTTGGGAAAGTGACTAGGGCCAAGCTGATTTTTGCTCACCCTGAGTGCTGATGCCAGAGCAGGTCTGTTCCACCCTAGGCCAAGAGACCTCCAGGAGGCCCGGCTCCCAGGGGCACAATGAAGGGAGAGGTCAGCTCCAGACCGAGCTAAGAGACCTTGCCCATGGACACCCCTACTTCACCTTTCTGATCACTGTAAGGCCTGTCAAAGAACAACCCCCCCAAAAAAATAATTGGAGCTGTGGCTCAAAGTGGTAGAGCTCTAACATTGAACCAAAGAGCTCAGAGACAGGGCCCCCATGCTTTGAGTTCAAGTCTCCCAGCTGACCCTCCCCCATAAAACACAAGTTAGCTAAATGTGAATTAGTAGGATTTTTGAAGTGTTTCTGAAGAATGGTGATACTGAAGAAAGCACCCTAATTCTAATGACAGTTGAACTTGTGACATTCAGCTATGTGCTGAGTCCTTAACGGGTGCTGTTTTCTGGGTCCTTCCCACATGGGGAATTTGTGCTGAGTCCTCAAATAGGTGCTCTTTGCTGAGTCATCACAAAGGGTGTTATGTGCTGAATCCCTAAGAAGTTTGGGCCATGCTGGGTTTTCCAAAGGGTACTGTTTGCAGAGTCTATTACACAATGTACTGTACTGTATTCTGAGTCCCTGAAAAAGTGTGGTGTGCTAATTCATCCCAAATGGTGTGGCTATGTTCTGAGCCATTGAGAAGAGATGGATGAGGTAAGTTTTTCAAGTGCTGTGTGCCAAGTTCTTTACACAGGGTGCTCTGTAGTGTCCTTCAAATCATGCTGTATTCTAAGTCTTTCCACAGTGTGATTGTGCTGAGTACGTAAAAATTGTGCTATGTGCTGAGTTTTTCAAAGGATGCTGTGCACTGAGTGTTATACACAGGGTGCTACATACTCAGCCCTTCAAAGTGTGCTGTGTGTGGAGTCTTAACCCAGGGTGCTATGTAAAGAGAACCTGGGAAAGAGTGCCACATGCTGAGTTTTTCAAAACATGTCATACACTGAGTCTTTTACACTGCAGGCTACGGTCTCCCTCCTTCAAAAAATGCTGTGTGCTGAGTACTCTAAACAGGGTACTATCTTCTGAGTCCTTCAAAGGGACCTGTGTGCTGAGTTCTTTACACAGGGGGCTTTGTGCTGTTTTTGGAAGTGTGCTGTGTACTGAATCATTCCAAAGGGTGCTATGTTCTGAGTCCTTAAGTGATAGTTTTTCCCAACAATCACACACACACACACACACACACACACACACTCACTCACACACACACACACACACACACACGGGTCACCATGCATCAGCTTAGTGTGTGGAGTGGAGGGGGATGGAGGAGGGCTGAGGGGAGATTCATTCCCCTTGGCAGGTACTGGGGTTAGTGGGGAGTGCAGTGCTGAGGTGAGGCTGCAATTGCCATGGCCTGGAATCTTCAGGGCACAGTCAGGGCTGCGATTGCAGCTGGGTGGGCAATCCAGGGAAGGGGGACCAAGGGGGGCACTGCAGAGGCAGCCAAGGCCAGGACCCCACGGGGGTGGGTGCACATGCATGGGCGCAGGTGGGACAGCAGAGGAGAGAAGTGGAGGGCAGAGAGTGAGGTCAGAGAGAAGAGCAAGCACATGCAGGAGGGGAAGAGGCTTCAGCTGCTGGCCGCCACTTGGATCATAGTGGGGGTCCTGGCCAGGAGCAGAGAGCATGCGGAGCCAGCACGGTAGGCACATTGTTGAGCAGCCCCGTGGAGGCGAGGGGGCCATTGCGCCCCTGAGTCTGAGATCCCTGTGGGGGGAGCTATGCAGCGGTGGCTCAGGTGCAGCAATGGAGATGGTGGCTGCTGAGGTGGGGCGGTGGTGGAAGCAGTGGCTGCTGGGGAGGAGGCTACTGAGGAACAAGCAGCAGCAGCAGCTGAGGATGAGCAGAGGCAGCTCACAGCCTTGCCAGACACCCGCAGACGCCCACTCCCAGCAGTGCAGCATTTCACAACATGGTGCTGCCAGCTCGAATCCTTGGTGCCTCTCGCAGTTACCTGGCAGAAATGGTGTGGCCCTAACCTACTTGCAGCCCCGACCTGATCCTGGCCCCTGGTCCTCAGACTCCAGGGCCCTCAATCACCAGGAGCCGCCGCCTACAGCTTCTTACCAACAGCACACATAATGGCTTCTCCTTGGGACTACACCCCATGACCCCTGCACCTTGTGACTCCCCGTCACAGCCCCTCAGCAGACCCAGACCCGCGACTCCTGCCTCCCCTCTCCTGTTCCACCCACACTTCCCCCATGCCCCACATTCCGCCCTGGCTCTGCCAAAAAGGAGACCCAGTTGCTGAGGTTGAGTGTCGGCCCTGGGATCCCACCCCTATCCCTAGCAGCCAGTGTCCCCAGGAAAAGGGGAGATGAAGAAATGGGTGAGGAGGGACACCGCAGAGCTCCTGGCCTGGAGCAGTGGGAGCCACACAGCTGCATATCTGCACCCTTCCTCTCCCTGGTGGGAACCTCATGGCTTTAGTTAGAGGTGGGTTGCAACACCTCTGGAGACTTTTCCTTTTTTCTGGGGGTGGAGGGTGTTGGATGCAGAAGATAGAGCCCCTCATTGCTGTGGGAACCCTTGTCTTCTATGCTCGGTCACACTTTCCCCTGAGGAGGTCCCAGAAGAGCCCAGTAGGGAAGTGAGGAGACTGGGGGTCAGATAGGAGGTGAATATTTGGGAGGAACACACCCCCTCTGACACACATACACCTATCCTGTCCCTACCCCACCCCAGCTGTTAACAGTTCTCACAGGGTGATCATATTTCTCAGCTCTGCCAGCTCTGCTAGTGTTCCTAGTCCATCTGGTCTCCTCATCCTCCCCAAGAATCCACCAAGTCACCCAGAAGCATTTAGGCTGGAAGTGGGGAGTCCATTCATGTATATAGCCTTTAGGACCCCATCAAATTCCCCAACGATGCCCCATCCCAGGTCAGACACCCCTCTGGAGCCACCATGACCCCCTTCTTTGTTTTCGCTCCTGGCTCTGAGAAGCCACCTGTCTCGGGACTCCTTCACCCAGAGTCTTAGCCTAAGGTTTTAGTGAATTGAGACTCAAGGCTGGTTGTTCCCAAGGGGAAGGGTCTGTCCCTGGAGAAAGAGAGAGGCAAGGTGGTTCTGCATTATTAAAGCAATTTTCCCCTTGGTGGGATCCCCTGGTTCTGGCAAAGGAAGCCCAATGCTCGAGCTTGTACATTTCCCAGATGAGGAAACAACTAATTCAGGAGACACAATGCATTGAGTCTGTGTGTGTGTGTGTGTGTGTGTGTGTGTGTGTGTGTGTGTGTGTGTGTGTGTGTGTGCATGTGTGTGTGTTTGTGTGTTTGTGTGTGTGTGTGTGTGAGAGAGAGAGAGAGAGACAGAGAGACAGAGAGACAGAGAGACAGAAAGACAGAGAGAGAGAGAGAGAGCATCTTTCTCCTTGTACAGCCTGACTGTGCTCAGGTGAATGATCAGGTGATAAATTGCAGATGCTGCACGGATGTGTCTTCTGTCACCAGTTTGGATATGTGTGTGTGTGTTTGTGTGTGTGTGTGTGTGTGTGTGTGTGTGTGTGTGTGTGTGTGTGTGTGTGTGTGTGTGTGTGTTGGGAGAGTAGGGAGATGAGAACAATGAAAATATATTTATGTCACCATGTCTAAAACCAAGTCTAAAAAGAGCAAAAGCATTTTATGTGTGTATGTGAGTATTTGTTGTTCTTTTTTCATGAATGCCCAGTACAAGCCCCGCCACAATTTTTGTTTTCACCTTCATCGTTTCCTTTGGAGAAGGTTTCAGTAGATTTCCTTTCCATTTCTTTCCACCTCCCTCTTCCACTTTCCTGTAGCCAACTGTAGCTGCTGGACCTGTGTGGGTCTCCCCTAGGAGCCCTGTGGGAAGTGCAGACCAGAGTGGACACCTGTCCTTCTGTCTTCAGCCAGAAGGCTCATGAGTGCGACCACAGCCGCACTCTTCCAGCCAGATATTCTGCTATCATTTGTATAGTTGGGAATGTGTCTGCCAAACATAATTACGGAATGAGATATGGGGGCGAGGGCAGAGGCTGTGAAGCTAGGAGAGTCTGGGAAGTGGTGAACGGTGTGATATGGCAGATGGTTCATGACGACAAAGGATGAGAGGGAAAGCTTACCCAGGGTATTGATGGTGTCTATGGGCATCTGGGCAGGGAGCTCCAGGCCACCACTGGTAGTGTGGATTCCCTTCCGGTCAGTGCACTGTTGTGCATTCCTCCCTGGAGTCCTCAAGACTCCGATCTGTGTCCCACCTGGGCCGTTACCAGCTGGGCAGTGGTAGGCAAGTGCGTTCTCCCTGATGGAGCCTTCTCAGTATCAGGACAAGGCAGTTAGCTAGGGCTCTCTGAATGTCAGTTTCTGTAACCTGCTATAGGCTGTCTGGAAGAAAAATGGCCCACTGATTTTCGAACCCTTTAAGTTTGAATGGGACAAGTGAAATGCCACCTTTTCCAGGGTTTTTTCTCTTTTTTTTATTATGAAAATACTGTACAGAGGAGTTCAAATTACATGGGCAAGATAGTACATTTCTTATCAAGCATTGTAGCCTCCTCCTTTGTTTACCCTTCCCATCCCTTCTCAGCCTCCCCCCGCCACACCTACCAAATCCTACCCACCTCCCACCAAAGTTCTAAAGTTCATTTTCAACATGACAACAAGTAGTTCTCATTGTTGCAACGGATCCACCTGTACCCTTATTTAAACCACTTGTTTTTCCCCTTCCCCTACAAAAATTATACCGACATCAAATACAGTGAAAGCAGGAGTTATACTGTGGGGAAAGGACATACAAAGCAACAAAGAAATAATCTGACAAATGCTTTAGAAACAAATTCATGGAAGAAAAAAACTTTTAAATACATATGTTTGGGATAATTTTCCTAACATCACCTTATCTGACCTTTTCAGCTTGACTCATAAATATACTAGATATTGCAAATAAGGGAAATCATGGGACCTATGTTTATTTGGGCTTGGCTTACTTCACTTACTATAATTTTTTCCAAGTCTTTCCATTTCCTAACAAATGGGGCAATATCATTCTTTCTGATGGAGGCATAGAATTCCATTGTGTATATATACCACATTTTCTTGATCCAATCATCTACTGAGGGGCATCTGAGTTGGTACCCTATCTTAACTATGGTAAATAATGCTGCAATAAACATAGTTGTGCTGGTAGCTTTAGTGTGGTCTTCTTTGTAAGCATTTGGGTAAATGCCCAAAAGTGGGATTGCTGGGTCATAGGGGAGCTCTTTGTGGAGTCTTTTGACGAACCCCCATACTACTTTCGAAAGTGGTTGAACAAGTTTACACTCACACCAACAATGAAGTAAGGTTCCCTACTGTCCACATCCCCTCCAGCATCTGTTGTTGTTAGAGTTTGTGATTTTTGCCATTCTAACTGGAGTGAGGTGGTATCTCCATGTTGTTTTTATTTGCATTTCTTTTATGGCTAGGAAAGTTGAGCATTTCTTCATGCGTCTATTGGCCATCCTTCTTTCTTCTTCAGAGACGTTTCTCTTTAAGTCATTTGCCCACTTATTTATTTGGCAGTTGTGTCTTTGAAGATTTGTTTTTGAGGGTTTTATTTTTTTGAGTTCCAAGTATATTTTAGATGAGACCCTTGTCTGTTGTATGGCTACTGAATATCTTCTCCCAATCTTTGGGCTTTCTATTGATCTTGCTAGCTATGTCCTTTGCCATGCAGAAGCTCTGCAACTTCATACAATCCCATTTGTCCAACCTTTCTTTGATTTGTTGTGCTTCCGGGTCTCTATTAAGAACATTTTGGCCTGCACCAAGGAGACCTAGGGTTTCTCCTATTCCATCCTTTAAAGTTTTCAGAGTTTCTGCTTTGACTCCGAGGTCTTTGATCCATTTGGAGTTGATTCTGGTGCAGGGTGATATATAAGGATCTAGATTTAGTTTTCTACAAATGATTAACCAATTTTTTCAGCACCATTTATTGAAGAGGCTGTCTTTCTTCCATTCTATTTTTTAGCTCCCTTATCAAAGATTAGATGTCTATAGCTCTGTAGGTTCATTTCTGGGTTTTCAATTCTATTCCATTGGTCCTGAGGTCTGTCCTTGTGCCAGTACCAAGCTGTTTTAATTACTATGGCTTTATAGTAGAGTTTGAAATTTGATATTGTTATTCCTCCAGCAGTATTCTTTCCTTTGAGCAGCGTTTTTGCTATTCGGGGTCTTTTATTGTTCCATATGAATTTTTGGATTGCCTCTTGTATTTCCTTGAAGAATGATGTTCGAATTTTGATAGGTATCACATTTAATTTGTAGATAGCCTTGCAAAGTATAGCCATTTTCACGATGTTAAACTTTCCAATCCAGGAGCATGGGAGGTTTTGCAATTTTCTAAGTTCTCTTTTGATTTCCTTTTTCAAGTTTTTAAAGTTTTCATCATAGAGGTCCTTCACTTTTTTGGTTAAGTTAATTCCTAGGTATTTTATTTTTGGTGGGGCTATTTCAAATGGAGTTGCTTTCCTAATTTCAGCCCCACTTTTCTCATTGTTGGCATACAAAAAAGCCATTGATTTTTGGGGGTGAATTTTATACTACCTTGAAAAAGTTTTGAATCAGCTTGAGTTATTTGGGAGTGGAGTCTATGGGATTCTTTAAATACAAGATTACATCATCTTCAAAGAGGGAGAGTTTTATTTCTTCTTTCCCTATTTGGATCAACATTATGTCTGCATCTTGTCTTATTGTTGTATCTAGGCATTCTAATACTAGGTTGAAGAGAAGTGGAGAGAGTGCACATCCTAGTCTTCTTCCTGAGGTAAGAGGAAATGGCTTTAGTTTTTCACCATTAAGTATAATACTGGCTATAGGTTTGTCATATGCAGCCTTTGTTGTATTGAGGAATGTTCCATGGATTCCTACTTTTTCCAAACCTTTCATCATAAAGGGGTGTTGGATCTTGTCGAATGCTTTTTCTGCATCTATTTAGATAACCATGTGGTTCTTATACTTGCTCCTGTTGATGTGATGAATAATATTAATTGATTTGCGTATATTGAACCAGCTTTGCATCCCTGAAATGAATCCTGTTTGATCACGGTGTATGATTTTTTGGATGAATTGTCAAAGTCGATTAGCCAACATGTTGATGAGAAGTTTTGCATCAATGTTCATCAAAGAAATGGGTCTATAGTTCTCTTTCTTTGATGAGTTCCTGCCTGTTTTGGGATGAGGGTGATGATGGCTTCATAGAATGTAGTGAACTTTCCCTTTTAATTTAATTGAAGAGTTGGAGGAGTCTTGGTGTGAGCTCTGCTTTGAATTGCATTGTAGAATTCCGCTGTAAAACTATCTGGTGGTGGACTTTTCTTAGCTGGGAGGTCTCTTATTGCTGTTTCTATTTCAATGCTTGATATGGGCCTGTTAAGATGGTTTAAATCATCTTGGTTTAGTTTTGGCATGCCAATATTTGCTAGGGAAAGGTCCATTTCTGCAAGTTCTCAAACTTATTAGCATAAAGTTTTGAGAAGTATTCCCTTATAATGTTCTGAATCTTGGTTGTTTCTGTGGTGATGTTTCCATTCTCATCTCTGAGTTTATTTATTTGGGTGTGTTCCCGTCTTTTTATGATAAGATTTGCTAATGGTCTGTCAATTTTGTTAATTTTTTCGAAGAACCAACTCTTTGATTCATTGATTCTTTCTATAGTTTCTTGGATTCTAATTCATTTATTTCTGATTTAATTTTAATTATTTCTTTCTGTCTACTGGATTGGGGTTTATCTTGCTGCTCTTTTTCAAGGAAGTTCAGATTTCTCATTAAATTGTTGCTTTCAAATCTCTCTAATTTGTTATGTAGGTATTCAGAGGTATAAACTTGCCTGTGAGTACTGCCTTTGCTGTGTCCCAGAGGAGCTGCTCATTTTTGTTGAATAGCATGTACATTTGGATTTCCTCTCTAATCTCCTCCTTGACCAACTCGTGATTCAGCAGTGTGTTGTTCAGCCTCCAAGCCTTACCGGACTTTCTTTGGTGGCTTTTGGTGTTGAGTTCTAAATTTATTTCCTTGTGGTCTGAGAGAATGCAAGGTATAAATTCAATGTTTCTGAATTTGGACAAGTTTGTTTTGTGGCCTAAAATGTGGTCTATTTTAGAAAATGTTCCATGTGCTGCTGAGAAGAACGTGTACTCTGATACTGGTGGATGAAATATTCGGTAGATGTCTGTTAAATCTAATTGATCTATGCAGTTGTTTAGATCTGCGGTTTCTCTATTGAGTTTTTGCCGAGTTGATCTATCTAGTGGGGAGAGTGGTGTGTTAAAATCCCCAACAATTAATGTCTTTGGATCTATGTGGGATTTGAGGGAAAGTAGTGTTTCTTGGATAAATTTGGGTTCCTCCATTGTTTGGTGAATAGATATTTAGAATTGTAATATCCTCCTGAAGGAGAGATCCCTTAATTAGTATGTAGCGACCTTCTTTATTTCTTCTCACGAATTTTAATTTGAAGTATATTTTATCTGATATTAGGATTGCAACTCCCACCTGTTTATGGCGGCCGTTTTCTTGGTAGATTTTCTTCCAGCCTTTAACATTGAAAATGTGTTTGTTTTTACGGGCAAGATGTGACGCCTGAGGGCAGCAGATAGAAGGATCTTCTTTTTTCATCCAACTAGCCAGTCTATGTCGCTTAATTGGAGTGTTAATTCCATTAATGTTAAGAGATAGGAATGAGAGGTATTTTGGAGTTCCTGCCATGTGATCCATCTTCTTGGGGGTTGAGAAAACTGGGTTCTTCCTATGGTTCTTGGTTTCTCAGTTTAGGAGCAGTTTCTTAGCCTTTATTGTGGTCTTGTTTGTTTTCTATGTGTAGGACATCTTTAAGAATCTTTTGTAGGGCTTGTTTAGTGGAGATGTATTGTTTCAATTTTTCTTTGTTATGGAAGGATTTTATTTGGCCTTCAGTTATGAAAAAGACTTTAGCTGGGTACAGTATTCTTGGTTGATAGTTGTTTGTTTTTAGGGCATGGCATACATCATTCCAGGCTCTTTTTGCTTTGATTGTCTCTGCTGAGAAATCTGAGTAGATTCTAATTGGTTTCCCTTTATAGGTGATTAATCTTTTCTCCTTCACATCTTTAAGGATCCTTTCCTTAGTCTGAGTTGATACTGTGTGGATTATAATGTGAGGGTGGGATGTACTACTCTGGTCTGGTCTATTTAGAGTTCTAAAAGCTGCTTGTATCTGAATAGGCCTATCTTTTTGCATGTTTGGGAAATTCTCTTCTAGGATCCTGTTAAATTTCCCAGACCATTAACTTTTGTCTCTAGGTGCTGCTCTACACCCATTATCCTCAGATTCATCCTTCTGATGGTGTCTTCCAAGTGTTGAATAGATCTATCCTATTTCTTGGACTTGTGTTGGATGGTTGTATGTTTTTTCTCTATAATAAATAGACTGTCTTCAATCCCTGAGAATTGATTTTCTTCATGTTCTAACCTGCTGTCAAGACTTTCTACTTTGTTGTTTATTTCTTTTCCTTCTAATTGGTCAGCTTTTATGACTTCAAATTATTTGTTGAAGCTTAGTTTTAGATCTTCTATGAACTTCTTTATTTCCTTAATTTGGTGTTCAGTGTATATTCTCAAATCACTTAGTTGATTGGTTATGGTTTCCTTGGACTCTCATTCCTTCTGTTGGGTTCCATTCAGCATTCCCTTTGTGGTCTCTCTGACATTCTTCAACTCTTTGTTAATGGATTCCATGAACGCATTTAGTGATCTTTGTGTATTCTCATCATGGTTTCTCAATTCCTGTGTTGCTATTTGCTTAGCATCCTCAGGGTCATGTGTTTCATGTAGTTCTCTTTGAGTGTTCTCAGCCTTCTAACGCCATTCCTGCCTTTCTCTTTGAGTATTCTCAAGCTGCTCACGCAAATCCTGTATCAGATTTTGAGTAGCTTCCTCACTCTTATGATATTCCTATGTAAACCTTTGGATTGCCTACTCTCTCTCCCTATCAGGCTCATACAGAGTCCTTTGTATGTTTTCAATCTTTTCATTTATCATGTTTGCCAGCAGTGTTTATAGAGCTATTTGGGAACTCTCCTCTGGATTATTCATTATCTGTTATGTCCGCTGATTACCATGAGTTGGAGTTGAGATAAGCGGACTTGCCATTTTTCTTGTGTTTTTCCGGCTTACTCTGCCCATTTGGAATGAAATTAACACCAGTTTTGTGCTAGAACACTATCTTAAGGCAAGCATTAACCAAAGACTCTATTTGCACAGTAAATAGTCTGCAGATACCATCTAGTTCAACAGATAAATCTATTCAACATCAAACCACTATATATTAATGGGATACGAACCGCAAAGAAAAATTTGGTAAACCAGAAATTATTAGGTTTAGTAAGAGCTGAGGGGAAAAAATAGGAATAGAGTGATGTGGGAAGGCACAGGGAGTGTTAACTGAGTCCTAATCAAAAAGCAGGAAATAGGTTGGACAGGATGAAAGTAGAGAGAGAGAAAAAAAAGAAGAGAAAGGGAACAAAAAGAGACCAGAAAAAATAGAAAGGTAAAAATTAAAAATATTATACAGAAACAAAAGCAAACTATTCAGAGAATAACGTGAATATAATGAGAGAAGGGGAGGGATATAAAGGAGATGTGAAAAACTTAAAAATAAAAATACTTAAAATATTATATTGGTATAAAGAGGTAGTACTGCTATTAAGGAATTTAAGTTTAAGAGGTTTTGAATTGAGTAATAAATTTGTGGATTAAGTGTGTACACAATGGTGGATAAGGTCTAAAAATCGACAAAGGGTTTATCTGAGGATGTGTAGAACAGCAATTAAGACACATAAAGAAGATCTAAAGAGAAGAGCAGGTTAAAAGCATAAGAAAGAGAGAAAAAAAGAACAGAAATTCAGTAGAGCTAAACAAAAAACAAAAGCAAAAAACAAAAACAAAAAACAAAGACAAAAAAAGAAATAAAAGTGCACACACACTTATACCCCTAAAATAAAATTCTAAGAGGAAAAAAATTTACTAGAAAACAATTTTTTCCAAAAAGGTAAAAATTAAATATTAAAAAAAATTTAAGAAAAAAAATTTTAATAAAAGGTACAAAAATAAATTTTTGATTTTTTTGGGGGAAGGGGTGGGAAAAATCCTGTGTCTCCCTTGTGTCCTTAAGCAGCCTCTTGTTGGAGTCTCTGGTCTGCTTGTGTTCCTGTGGCTTCATTGGTTTCTTAAGTCAGTTTCTTTAAACAGGCTGAAAAATGCTCCGCTTTACCCAGGGTTTTGCCATCCTCCTCCCAGGTTAGTTCAATGGGAGGCAGATCTGTGTTGAGTATCACAAAAGAGGGAGATGGCTTTTTCCTCAAGTTTGGAGATGCTGTGATGAGGCTAGGCTCTGGGTAGAGTTGAGGCCTTTTAGCAAACAGCAGCTTTTCCCTGGGGCTGGTTTGTGAGAAACTCACAGAGCCCAGTCTGGAGCCACTCTCAGGGTTTATGTTTACTTAACTTCAATTGATTGTCCAGGCTGCTAAAGGGAGGGGCAGCCTCTGGCTCTGATTACCCAGTGAAGAAAGCTACTCCTGGGGCTGGCGCCAGAGCTGGGTGACTTTTCCCTGGGTTGAGCTGAGTCTGGCAGGTCAGGTTAGGCTCCTGTGACCCTCTAAATGACTCTAGCTTACTTCCAAGGCCTGAGTTGGAGCTAGTAGCTCCGCCAAGCTTTGTTGGTATCTCAGATGGAGATCTCCGGTACTGTGGGGACAGTTTCAGAGCTTAAAGATAATATGTAGGACCAAGCCACTGACCACTCAGCAACTTTATGACATCCAGGAGCTTTGTGGTCACTGACTGCAAAGGGAAGCAGACTCAGGTAGACACTAGCGCTCAGAATGTGTCACCAGGTTTCGAACGTCCCCAACCCCAACAAGTTTATATTCTGGTCCAAGATCTAGGGAGGTTTTTGGGTGATGGAGTGTCAAGGCGGGGGCGAAGGGCAAAGGGATAAGCAGGAAGATGAAGAGGGAGGAAGATCCCAGGTCAGGTGTGTCAGGACATTAGAGCCATGACCTCGCCTGACAACCTCGACCATCAGTGATAGAGCCTGCTACCCAGCCACATGGCTATTAAAAGTCCTGGCACCTTGGGTTCTCCATTGACCACCTGGCTGTCATCTGCCGCAGGTTCCCTGTGCAGTACATCTTTGGGGACTTGGACATTCCTGGGCTCAATCTGAAGATGAAACTGAGAAGACTGAGGCCTGGGTGACTGCATCTTGAACTACTGAGCATCTTCTGAGGTATGAGTTATGCAGCTGACCATGAACCCGACCTGGGAATGAACAGAAGAAGCAATTCCCAGGTGACTAGGAACATAATCAATCCTTGGGAAAACCGCAGGCAGGCAGGTGCTAGAGGGCTTGGAGACCCTGCAGTCAGGCCACAGGTGGTGTTTGGTTAAGAACAGAACTCTGCAGTTTAGCATGTATCCTCTTGAGATTTCCCTTTGGTACAAGCCAACAAGTTTAAAGAAAGTCAGCCCCCTTGATCTAACCAACAACTTGTTTCTGTAGTGTGCCAAGCGTACTATAGAGTTGTTTTGTGATTTTCTCGGGGTTTGTAGTGATTTATTACAATAAATTATGATGTACGCAAGGCCCACCTTTCCTAAAAAAGTGTATAAAAAGTGTTGCAACCATGGGCTCGGGGTCTCTCAGCATCATGGGCTGCTTCCATGTACACTGTGGGGTCCTAGCTCAAGCTTCCAATAAAGACTCCTTTGCTTTTACATTGGTGATTGTCTCTGTTGGTCTTTTGGATGAGGATTTCCGAGTTAGGCTTTACAACACCCCCGGTGTTCATTCCTCCACCAGAGACAGAGGTAAGTGTGCCACTGGCACAGGACAGACAGGGAATGAGGGAGGGAGAAGGGACCCATGTAACCCCGAGAATTCCTCTAGGGGGCACTAGGAACTCTTGACTGCCATTCTCAGTGGCAGCGGTGGGTATATTTTCTGGCTCAGCCTTTAGTCTAGATGGCAGATCTGGGATTCATAGAGGGCCAACTGAAGGAGGGGCAGGCTTGGGTAGAGGCTGGTGGGAAAACCAGAAGCCCTGGGCTCTGAGCAGGGTTGTTTTTGAGGATACTCACAACCCAGGAACATTGCTGGGATGGAACAACACTTTTCTCCTTTCTGAGAGAGAAGGACGTAGAGCCGTCCAGTCTGGGTCCCTTGGCTGAGAAATCATTTTGTTCCCACATCTTGTGATTGGATAACTGGACCTCATCTCACTGTCCAGTGTCAATGCAGGACAGTGAGAGATCCTGAGTCTCTGATAAGGTCAGGGGATCCTCAGTATGAGATTGTACTTGAACATCCTAACTTTGTGCATGGTCAGTCCCATCTAAGACTGCCATGATGTAGGACATAGAATCAGAGCAGGATTGGGTCTGTTCTGGGGCTCTTGAGTGTTATGTGTGAGCTTTGAGCTCCGGTGTGCCCACCTGCTTCCTTTTCTAGGGTGAGTCTTTGCTAGAAAATCTTGAAAGTGAGGCCTGGTTCCAAAGCTAGCACTCTACCATTTGAGCCACAGCTCCACTTTCAACTTTTTTGGGTGTTTAATTGGAGATAAAGAGCTCTCATTGACTTTGCTGAGAAGCGTACATCCAACTGCAGTCCTCAGATCTCAGTCTCCTGAGGAGATAGGATGAAAGGCATGGAAAAATATCTTTTGCAGGGTGCCAGTAACTCATGGCTGTCATCCTAGGTACTCAGGAACTGAGATCTGAGGATCACAGTTTAAAGCCAGCCTGGGCAGAAAAGTTCTGTGAGACTTGATGTCCAATGGATCACCAGAGAATAGGATGTGGTGCTGTGGCTCAAGTGGGAGAAGGCTCACCTTCAGCTGAAGAACTGAGGGACAGTGCCCTGGCCCAGAGTTCAAACCCCATGACCAAAAACAACAAAAAAGATGTGACTAAGTTTTCTGCATAGCAATGTTTATAGTAGGAAATGCCATGCTGGGCTATGAGACATTCCAGATATGTGAGAAGCTCAATGTTTTGTCTACAGTGTGTCTGAAGTCAGGAGTGCCACCTTTTCAGGGGTGGGATGTGATCCTAATGGAGGGAGTTCATGCTTTTGTTCTCAGAGACTGCTGAAGCCTTGGGCTGTCCGTGTGTGTTTGTGTTTGTGTGTGTGTGTGTGTGTGTGTGTGTGTGTGTGTGTGTGTGTGTGTGTGTGTGTGTGTGTGTTTCGGTGGCTGTGTCTGTGTGTGTTTGGAGGTACAAGAACTGGGCCTGGAACTTAGGGCCTAGTTGCTGTTCCTAAGCTATTCTGCTCAAAGCTAGTGCTCTGACAATTGAGCCACAGCTCCACCTTTGGCTATTTGGTGGTTCACTGTAGATAGGAGCCTCACAGACTTTCCTGCATGGGTAGGCTTTAAACCGTGATCCTCAGATATCAGCCTCCTGAGTATCTAGGATGACAGACATGAGCAACCCATGCCGGCTTTGTGTGTGTGTGTGTGTGTGTGTGTGTGTGTGTGTGTGTGTGTGTGTGTGTGTGTGTGTGTAGAAGTGGGTTGTAACATGGAGCGCTGTACCCTTTGTTGACTTATAACTGCTCTCTTTGGTGGATGAATGGTCTTTGTGGCAGAGGTTTGGGAGCCTGGAAGGGTGAAACGCTTAAAGGGGACTCAGCACCATTAAATTATAAGACCAAAGGATCTATGTGCCCTGGAGATGTCTACTCCCTTAGGCCTGGTTGGTGGCAGAGAGAGCTTGGGAGGACCTGGGGGTCGGGCCCGCAGGGGGTGCCTCCCCATGGGGACAGACAACATAGCCAGCCCTTAGTAAGGATGTGAGCCCTGTTAGTATGGAGTTCACTGGCATAGCTCTGAGTCCAGGTCTTCTCATAATGACGTCTCATGGGTGAGGCCAACCCTATTTTGAATCTTGACCTGTGATCTTCAGATTTCAGCATCCTGAGTAGCTAGGATTACACGCATGAGCCTCTGGCACCAGGTCTCTGATTCTTTTTGGTATATTAGGGTTTGTGCTCTAGGCCTTAGGCTTGCCAGTCAGGTTTTCTTCCATGTGAGCTAAGCCTTTCTGTCTTGGGCATTTCCAAGACAGAATATATGCTCAGGCTGGGCTAGATTGCAGCCCTCCTATTTTTGACAGGTGTGCACCAGCAGGCCCGGTCCTCTTTAGTTGGAATGCTAGACATATTGTACCACGCTCAGTCATTGGTTTAGATGGATTGTTCCAAACTCTTAGTCCATGGCAGCTGATTCTTGACCTAAGGTGAAGCTCTGGGTTGGGGCTCAACCATTGGTCCTCAGTTTCCTCCCGGGAAAGTTGTGAGGAAACAAGGGATCAATACAGGGGGATCTCTGGGGCAGAGCCAGGCATAAAGGGAGAGGCCGTCAGATACGGTTCTTGGCAATTGTGCAAATGACAGGAAGATACACGGAAAGCACTCAGATGGGCCTGTTCTTTATCATGTAACAGATACGGGATTATGAAACAAAACATTGCTCTCTTTCTTCCTTTCCCTATCCCCATAAGGAAGGAGATTCTTCACTGTGTTCAGTTTTGCAGCTGGGAAAACGAGGCATGGAGATGCTAGGTAACCTACTCATGACCCCCAGCTGACAGCAAGCTCGGCGTGACTTCTCTGCCATATTCCCTAGGACAGTGGGTGCTATTCAGTCCAATTCTTGTGGTTGGAAGTCCACTTCTTGTCAGTTGTGAGGCTTGAACTCTAGGCCTGGGCACTGTCCCCGAGCTCCTCCAATCAAGGCTAGCACTCTACCATTTGAGCCACAGCATTACTTCCAATTTTCTGGTGGTTCTTTGGAGATAAGAATCTCACAGACGTTCCTGCCTGGGCTGCCTATGAACCATTATCCTCATATCTCAGCCTCCTGTGTCTTTCTTTCTTTCTTTCTTTCTTTCTTTCTTTCTTTCTTTCTTTCTTTCTTTCTTTCTTTCTTTCTTTCTTTCTTTCTTTCTTTCTTTCTTTCTTTCTTTCTTTCCTTCTTTCTTTCTTTCTTTCTTTCTTTCCTTCTTTCTTTCTTTCTTTCTTTCTTTCTCTCTGTCTTTCATTTTCTCTCTCTCTTACCTTCTTTCTTTCTTTCTTTCTTTCTCTCTCTCACATTCTCTGTCTCTGTCTCTCTCTCTCTCTCACTCCCTATCTCTCTCTCATAGGAACTGGTTGAATGCATGCTGGAGGAGGTGGCCCAGGGTCCCCATGTGGCTGGGACTCAAGGTGGCCTTCCTATTCTGGAGTTGGGCTGTGGGTCAGGATCTGTCTCTCTCGGCCCGTTGAACTAGCTCCCTGAGGTATGCCCCTCTGTGCCCGGGCTAGACTGTGTCTGATAGTCATTGTCCGTCCCTTCAGTGAGTCTTTCCCCATTACCCTCTGTGAAGACAGTTAAGGGAAAGTGGATAAGGAGCTGTAGCGTTGTCCTCCCACCCAGCAAGATCCCGGGCCTCTGATCCTCACCACCACTTATCTCACCAGAACCTGGTTATACGAAAATGAATCCACTCTATGTCTACTTCGCTTTGCTGGAGTGTGTTGTTTCAGGGTGGAGGAGCAGTATGCAGAGGAAAGACCCTAGACCTCACACCTCTTGGGCGACATTTATTCTTGTGACAGAACCATTGCTGTCAATAAGGAGGAAGCTGCCATCACACTGACCCGGAACAATGCTCACAGGTAGGTAGGCAGTTGAAGTATAAAACCCACCCACGTCGGCTTCCCACTCAGCACAAGGGGGGAACTGGCCCTAGGGGATTATAAATAGATGGTGGCAGTCAGGTGCTGGGGGCTCCTGCCTGTAATCCTAGCTATTGGGGAGGCTGAGGTCTGATGGTTGTGTCTCAGAGCCAGCTCTGGCAGGAGAGTCTGTGAGATTCTTATCTCCCATAAACAACCTCTGCCCAAGCACAAAAAAGCCAGATGTGGTGCTGTGGCTCAAGTGGTGGTAGAGCCTCAGCCTTGAGAAAAAGAAGCTCAGGGATGACATCCAGGCTCTGAATCCAAGACCTAGGAATCACACAAAAAATAATTAAATAAATGAATAGTGGGCACCTGTTATCTTACTACCAAAAAGGATGGGTTCAGTCTTCTCTCTGGTACTTGTAGCCAAAGATAGGGGGCTTACATTGATGTTCCTCTAAACCTCTCCTTCTCTCCATTATCTCTCCAGGCTTCAGTTGCAGGATAGAATTCAGATCATCCTACTCGATGTGACCTTATGTACCCTCCCTACCCACGTTCCTTGGTGTGGGGATCCAGGATGGACTCACCACTGGGAAGATGAGGCACCGCAGAGATGGGTGTAGGTATCCCTAAAACTAATACTACTCTCTCTCCCTCTCCCCCTCTCCCCCTCTCCCCCCCCCTCTCTCTCTCTCTCTCTCTCTCTCTCTCTCTCTCTCTCTCTCTCTCTCTCTCTCTCTCTCTCTCTCTCTCTCTCTCTCTCTCACACACACACACACACACCTGGGCCAATTCAAAGTACCCTTTTCCAAAGACACTTTATCTCCTTCGATTAAGTGATCTAAGAGAGAATCTTGAACCTCTGAAATTGACTATTTTAACTGGGGCTTGCTAGTTGACACGAGATAAACAGAAGCTCAAAAGAAAGGCTCTGGTGCCGGTCAACTCTGGCTCAGGTTCAAGCCTGACATCCTGGCGACTTAGGAGGCATAGATCTGAGGATCAAAGATCAAAGCCAGCCATAAGCTGGAAAGCTGGGGAGACTCTTCTCTCCATGGAAGCACCAAAAAGCCAGAAGTGGTGCTGTGGCTCATGTGATAGAGCAGCAGCCTTGAGAACAAAAACTCAGAGAGAGAGCTCCCAGATCCTGAGTTGAAGCCCACACAAAAAAATGGCCCCATCTTGTTGCCCCAGACTGACTGGGCCTTGAGTGCCCTCTCATGGAGTGTGATACAGCACCAGTCTCTGGATAGTGTATGGGAGCCTTCAAAAAGTGGGTGATGGAAGCCAGGCCTTCTCCTTCATGCGCTTTCAATGCTCACCGGCTGCAAGGCAGAGCGTGACAAGGCTGGCAGCGTGCAGAGTGAAGATCCCTCTCTGCCAGGGCAATTGGAGGGGGCTTCTTGGAAAGGGATCTTACTTAACAAGGAGGATCAGACAGGAATCACAGAGTGCAAAGATGCTGTAGATAAAAGACAACATAGCTGAGCATGTTCATATAGAGCCAGGGCTGCTGCTGAGAAACTCATTACAGATGTGCAAGAGTGTCCCCACACAGACCCGAGGGGTCACAGAAAAACAGCTATCCAGGGTTGGGATTGAGTCTTAGCAGTAGTGAGCTCGCTAGCACACAGGAAACCCTTGATTCAATTCCTAGGTCCTACATACACAGAAAAATGTCAGAAGTGGTACCTTGGCTCAGGTGGAAGAACGATCTCCTCCAACAAAAGAAGCTCCCAGACAGCGCTCAGGCCCTGAGGTCAAGCTCCAGGACTGTCAACATAAAATAGCACTCAAAGGGACCTTGGTGATGGGTGGATGGCTATGCCCTGGTGCTCTTAGTAGATCCATCCATGCTTTGTGTCTCCTTCTTTGACAGAGGGGAACTGGACACTCCTTCTGCCCTGAACACCTGGACCCAGTTATCAGCAACCCTCCCAACATCTTCCACCAGGACATGGAGCAGCTTACCCCAGAAATCCCCAGGTACCTGTTGTGTGGGGCAGGGGAATACAGGGTAGGCCCCAGAAGTCCTAGTGGGTCCGATTTGCTCCGGATGACCAGGCCATCCACAGGAGGCAGATGGGAGCTTAGAGAGGGGTAGAGATGTGGAGGGGACCCTTTAATGCCCATGGCGCTACCCAGATTCCAAGCCTCCCTTTGCTGTCCCTGAGGGCGGTAGAGGAATGTCTAGGTAGTAGTGTCTAGAAGAGGACTAGGGGGAAATTCTAAAGAATGAGACACAATAAGCCCTGGGCTGTTGTCTCACACCTGTCATCCTGGCTACTCGGGAGGCTGATATCCAGAAGATCTCGTTTCCCAGCCCAGGCAGGAATGTCCCATGAGAGTCTCATCTCCAAACTCCAACTGGATGTGGCTCCATGGCTCAATGGTAGAACACTGGCCTTAAGCAAAAATCATAATCAGAGACAGTACCCAAGCCCTGAGTTCAAGCCCCTCAACCAAAAAAAAAAAAAAAAAAACAGAAAGACACCCCTTGCTTTCAAGAGATGGTGAGGGAGTGGGGGTGCTGTGGTTGGGAGACCAGGTGCTGGCCTCAATGTACAGAAATTTCTAAGATCTCCCAAGGTTTTCCCAAGTGTGAAATCACAGCAGAGCGGGCATTGACTTACCAAGAACTCAAGAGGTTGTGGCCTGTCTTAGGCAGCGAGTTGGGTGAATGGGAACGGGGGTGGGAGGGTAGTTTCAATTTTATTCTCTCCATCCATGGAAGTATGGTTTGGGATGCTGGTGTCAAAGTCTGAAGCGAAGGACGGCATGTGATTTGTAGCCTGACAAGTTGGGTTTCGCCTGGGTATAAGAAGTTAACTGAAGCCGGGTGCTGCCAGTGGCTCACAACTGTAATCCTAGCTACTCAGGAGGCTGAGATCTGAGGATCGTGGATCAAAGCCACAAGTTGTGCTGTGGCTCCAGTGGTAGAGCACACACGTTCAGATGAAGAGTTAAAGGACTGTGTGCAGACCCAAAATTCAAACCCCATGACCAACACCCAAAAATAAGGTAGCTGAATTTCTGCATAGCAGTGTGTACAGTAGGAAATGCCATGCTGTGTTATGAGCCATTCCAGACGTGTGAGAGACCCTGAGTTTTGTCTACAATTGGCTTGAGGATGCAGTGCTATCTTCTTGGGGATTGGGATGTTCAGGTGTTCAGGGACTGCTGAGGCCTTGGACTACCCCTGTGTGTGTGTGTGTGTGTGTGTGTGTGTGTGTGTGTGTGTGTGTGTGTGTGTGTATTTTTCCCTCATCTTTCTCTGTTCCCTTCCTGGGTGACTGTCTGCCTCTTCCTGACCTCAGAGGGAGCCCCTCCTCCACGGCACCCTGCCTTTAGCCCCTTATCAAGGTCGACAATGAGTCCTAAATTGCCAGAGACCAGTATATTCCAGCTTTTCATTGTGGCCCAAGTCCAGCTGTCCATAACTTTGGCCGCTTCCAGAGGATTCTGGGTCAGCAGGGCCAGCTGGAATAAGTTCTCCCCTGTCGCTACAGGGGAGGGGCTCAGTCATGCCATGTCCTTTCCTTTTCCTCAGCTGGGCCTCTGGATGCATGTCCCTCCTAGCAGGCTGGAAGTAGAGTGGGGGAAGGGTGGTGGCCAATGGCTCTGGCCAACATCAGCCTGATAGCTGCCTGAAGGCTGCCCAAACAAGGATGATCTGGGGTTACATGGGAGGAGAGGCCAAGGTGTCTTGGAAGTATCCATTGGTGTCTAGGAAATGTAAAAGTACCTTATCTGCAGGAAAGTGTATCTTCCCCCCACCCAGCTGGGCCTCTCAGGTCCTTCTAAACAATTCCAGATAACCATAATACAGAGGCACAGACTAGATTCCAGGGCCAGGGAAGAGGAGGTGAGAGACTGGTATGGCCAGTACCTCAATGTTCTGGGGCATTAGCCTTGACCTGCTATGTCTCCCTTGTATAAGTTCAATTCTTAACACAGTGCAAGTCACACACCGGCAACTTGTGGCAGTGCTGTGGAAGAGGCAGGAACGGAAGTGAGATCTAGGATGACCAAAATCTGGATTTATGGCCTGTGGGTTTGGTGATGGCAAATAGTTTATTTTTAAAAAATCTCAGAGCTGGAACTCAGGGCCAAGGCACTGTCCCTAAGCTAAAACTCTACCACTTGAATCAGATTTCACCTTTCATTTTTTTAGTAGTTTAGTAGAGATAAGAGACTCACAGACATTCTTGCCTGGGCTGGCTTCAAGCTGCCATCCTAAGAGCTCAGCCTCTTGAGTAGCTGGGATTGCTGGTATGAGACATTGGCACCTGGTAAGGATGTGTGTGTGTGTGTGTGTGTGTGTGTGTGTGTGTGTGTGTGTGTGTGTGTGTGTGTGTGTGTTTGTGTGTTTACCGGGGTTTGAACTCAGAGCCCTGGTGCTATCCTTTAGCTTGTTTGCACAAGGTTGGTGCTGTACCTCATGAACTAGGATAGCTCTGCTTCCCAACTTTTTGATGATTTATTGGAGATAAAAGTCTGCCCAGGCTAGCTTTGAATCTTGATTGATCCCCAGGTGTCAGCCTTGAGTATCTAGGATTATAAGCATAAGCAACTGACACCCAGCCGCAAGGATGTCTTTTCATATGCACGTCTGTTTTAACAGCTGTCTACTTGCCCTGGCCTAGTTCTCTGACCTCTACCTCAGCTTCTAGCAGCCCCTGACTGTGTGAAGAACATAAAGCTCAAACCTGATCCCATTTCTTTGTCCTCAGGGGAGGATATGTTTTGTCTGAAGCCTGAGGTAGAAAAGGTAGCTGTACATGGGTGCTCGGCTGGGACAGAGAGGTACTCTGTTTTAGCCAAGAAGGAAAGTGTGGTCAGATACTTACTAATAGCTCATTCTCTCATATTTCTACCTCCTCAGGAGGCTGAGATCTGAGATTGCCATTCAGAGGCAGCCCAGCTAGAAAAGTCTGTGAGAATCTCTTCTGCAAATAACCACGTAAAGCTGGAAGAAAAGCTGTGGCTCAAGTGGTAGAGTATTAGCCCTGAATGAAAAAACTCAGGGACAGAGCCTGGGCCCTGAATTCAAGCCCCTGTACCAATATGCACATGCACACATGCACGCACACACACACACACACACACACACACACACACACACACACACACACACACACACACACACAGAGGTGTTAATGATGAGCTGAGGTAGAACTGTGGGAAACCCTGAGGCATAACCATAGTAAACTCTCAATGCAAATCAAGTGGTTTCTCCCTAAGTCCTTCTTGGGCTGAGGGGGCTGGGTCATGGTGGTAAGTTCCATGGAACCTGCCCCTCCATCAATGCACGAGGCCACAGGACCAAGGGAAGGACACTCTGGATGCTCCTTTGTAGTTGGACCATGATTGCAGACTTTCATCTGTCCCAGAGCCCCTGAGGAAAGCAGGGCTCCAAGCCCTGGGACTCCAGGGTAGTGACTGCTATAAGCAACAGCCAGCCACCTGTGGATTCCTGAGCCTACAAGTCTTTCATAAGCCCAAGTCAACACCCATCAAAGGTGTGCCTGACAGATTCGCACTTTTGTGATACCTGAGTGAGTGGGCATTACATGCTGTGTCATATTGCAGCTCCTACCCCTCCTAGCCCAGAACCCTGGTATATTGCTTTACTGCTCAGGTACATACTGCACCCATGACATGCCATTCTGATGACTTGACCGATGACCTCCGTGCCCCAAGGCTTGACCCTTCTCTGATACTGTGGCCTACTCTATAGGCAAAGACCTCCAAAGAGGCTGCTCTGAAGACTGGTGGGACAACTAGACATTGGGAGACTCACAGGGGCCCACTGGAAAGTACTCTTCCACAGAGTGAGATCCAAGCAGTCCAGGTGTTGGTCATGGGGCTTGAACTCTGGGCCTGGGCACTGTCCCCCAGCTCTTCAGCTTACCACTTGAGCCACAGCGACACTTCTGGTTTTCTGGAGGTTCCTTGGAGATCAGAGTCTCCTGGACTTTCTGGCCTGGGCTGCCTTTGAACCTCAATCCTCACATCTCAGTCTCCTGAGGAGCTAGGAGGACAGGTGTGAGTCACCGGTGCCCAGCTGATCTGGAGTTTCACCACAGTGTACTAGGAGCTCCTGAAAGCTTTTCTTTATTTTTTAGGTGCCAGTACTGGGGCTTGAACTCAGGGGTCTGGGCTTTAGTCTCTTAACTTTTTCTCTTAATGCTAGCACTCTGCCACTTGAATCACAGCTCCATTTCTGGCTTTGGGTAGTTCATCAGCAAGAAGAGTCTCAGTAACTTTTCTCCCTTTGAGCTAGCTTTGACCCGTGATCTCTGATCTCAGTCCACTGTGTAGCTAAGATTTACAGGGGCAGAGCCACTGGTGGCATTAGGCTAGAAGCTTTTCTTAAGCAAGTGTTCTTCCCTGCATTTGCCCTGACTTCTACATGCAAAGGAGGCCTAAGGGTCAGGAGCTATGAAAAATAGGATTCCAGCCACAGGAAATGGCTGGGGTCCATGGTGAAAAGAAAAGCTAATCTTCCCCATGGGCCCCATTCGGGGACCCCAACCTCTGCCATACTTGTGACTCAAGTACAAACCTTGACCCTGCCTTGTATGTCCTGCCAGACTTGTCTGACGCCACAGAACATTAATTCCACCCACACCACCTGCTCTATACCACACCTCAGGACCATTGCCCATGCTGGACCTTCTGCCTGAGGCACTCTGTCCTCTTTCAAATCTTAGAACTCCTGTGGAATTTTGGCACTGGTTATATCACCTCGTGGAGCAAGTCTTTCCTTCGAATCTCCCACTTTTTTTTTAGTATTAAGTTTCTAGAGATAGAACGTGTGCAGGCTGACTGGCAAATGCTCTATCTTGATGTGTGTGTGTGTGTGTGTGTGTGTGTGTGTGTGTGTGTGTGTGTGTGTGTGTGTGTGTGTGTGTGTGTGTGTGTGCATGTGTGTGTGTGCATGTGTGTGCAAGTCCTGGGGTTTGAATTCATGGCCTGGATGCTATTCTAACACTGAGCCTTTGTGCCCAAGGCTACCATTCTACTACTTGAACCACAACTCTACTTCTGGCTTTTTGGGTGATTAATTAGAGAAAAGTGTCCTATAGACTTTCGTGCTTGCAATTGTCATCCTCAGATCTCATCCTCCTAAATAGCTAAGATTACAGGGGTTAGCCACCAGCACCTGCCCGCTACCCTACCTCTTACCTATAACCTCGGCCCTCCTCTGAGTCCCAGAACAATATATCTCACCAGGCCGACCTTTTTATTTTGCCAGTCTTGGGGCTTGAATTCAGGGTCTGGGCATGTTCCTGAGCTTCTTTTGCTCAGGGCTAACATGCTACCACTTAAGCCCCAGTGCCACTTTTGGCTTTTTCTGTTTCTGTGGTACTGAGGAATCGAACCCATGAGTTCATGCATGCGTACTATGTAAGCATTCTACCACTAAGCCATATTCACAGTCCAAGACTCATTTCTAACAGGAGTTATGAGGGTGGGATTTTTTTAGCTTACCCCTTTCTTTGTAGAAATAGCTGACTATTTCATATCTTCACCATGATTTGGGACCAGCCTATGACTTCACAATGAGGAAGGATAAATGAGTGATAACCACCAGGCCACCGAGGTCTAGGCTCAGATCCTACAGAGGAATAGAGAATATGAAGCCAGAACCTTCGACAACTCCTATAGCCTAGAACTGTGGTCTCCCTGGAGGCAGTGGCTGGCTTCTAGGTGTCCCGATGGAACACCTTGGCCAGAACATAAGGCTTCACTTATTTAAATGGCAGAGAAGATGCTTTGTTCAAACGTCTGGCTCAGACTTAGTACTTTCTGAAGGCTTGTCCCAGCTTGCCCACGTTGGGCGTCTGGGCATGGGCAACCTGCTGAATGCCCATCATGCATACACAGATCCAAGGAGTCATTGCCTCCTCTTTTTTTTTTTTTTGGCAGGTCTGTGGTTGTACTATGAACCTAGGCTTTGTCCCTGAGCTCCTTTTGCTCAAGTGTAGCGCTTTGCCCTTGAGCCATAGACCCATTCATGGTTTTTCTTTTTCATGTGACCTTTTAGAAAGAAGGGTGTCATGGACTTTCCCGCCCCGGCTGAATTCAAATTGGCATACTTTACATCTCAGCCTTCTAAGGAGCTAGGATTACAGTCAGGAGCCACTGGCACCTTGCTTTCTTTTCTTCTTGTTCTTTTTTTAAAATCATAACAATCTGAAATCTTCATGGTGTCATTCCAATGGTTTGCATTCAAATTAAACTACTCAGGCTTGGAGTTCAAATGCTAGGTCTGCCACCCACAATGGAGGGAGATCCCGACAAACTCATTCCTGTTCATGTGAATACTAATGGGACGTTATAAAAGTAATAATTAAATGTGCAGTTGATTCATGATTGTAAGGTCAGCTCCTGGATGGCGAGCAGACTCCACCTTCCTAGCAGCAAAGTCTCCACCCCGTACCAGCGTTACCTAGGCAACTGGGACACCTGGAAGAGGTCACATCTGAATTTGATGTGGGCACACCTTCCTCCGCCCAAACCCTAGATAAGGCTTAGCCCAAGCCCAGACGCCCTCTCTCTGCTCTCTCTGCTCTTTTCTAGCTCTTTCTCAGCTCTTTCCTTCTCTTCTCTTTCCCAGCTCCCTTCTCTTACCTAGCTCTCTCTTTCCCACCTTTCCCAGATGCTCTCTTTTCTAGCTTTCTCTCTTTTCTAGCTCTTTTCTCCCTGTCCCAGCTCTCTTTCTTTCCCAGCTCTCTCTCTTTCCCAGCTCTCTCCCAGCTCTGTCCCAGCTCTCTTTCCCAGGCCTTTCCCTACCGCGTGGAGGGCCAAGATGGCCTGGTGCTAGCCAGAACAATGAATGAACATACTCCTTACCTGAAGAACACGTGCTGTTCTTACCCAGCTACTTCTTTTTTAAAAAACTAACAATGATTCGATTTTAGAATGCCACAGAATAATTGTTGGATTTATTTCTTTCATTCTAGCACCATGGTATGATTGAAAATATTGACTAATTTTAATTAATGCTTTCATAAGTATTCAACCAGGATAATTCATTAAATGGAAGCATAATTTAATAACTAATATTTGGTAATAATATATATAATTTAATATCCTCACAGTACCTCTCTCTCATTCTCTCTCTCTCTCTCTCTCTCTATATATATATATATATATGATATATCGCAATCTACACATCTATCAACATATATATGTATATTTTTACATATATATGGGAAAAGTGTGGCTTGATCATAGGTCCTCAGAACTTCCTGGAAGCTCAGTTTACCAGAGGCTGGTCTGCTAAGACTGTGACCCAATTTATGGATTGGACATTGTAGTCCATGAGTTGAAATCCCAGGATGGCCAAAAATTTATTCTGTGTAGTAAGAAGCCAATTTTGACACATTGTTTTCCTTCTCTGCAAAAATCTTTGGTTTCAGTATGATGTATAAAATATATCCTATGTGATATTATATAAGGAATGTTATATATGTAATGTTATATATGTAATAATACTAAGTAAAGAAGGATAATAAATGTCAACGCATTAATCCCTTGTATGTAAATAGATCTCATCTATGAAGATTAATTTTTCCAGTACTGGGGCTTCAATTCAGGCTCTAGGAACTGGTCTGAATTTCTTTTCTTCAAGGATAGTGAGCCATTCCCCTTCACCCCCAGTGTCACAAAGTTACCCAAACCCTGAGTTCAAATCTCATGCCTGCCAGAATAATTGTGCAAATCCAAGCCAGGGCCTTATTATTATTATTATTATTATTATTATTATTATTATTATTATTATTATTATTATTATTATTATTATTATTATTATTGCCAAGTACGGGGCTTGAACTCGGTCTTGGCATCTCTGCCACTGCCAGCACTTGGATCTTAGGACCTGAGTTCAAATCTCGGGACAAGCAAAAAATATAAAAAATAAAAAGGAGAAGCATAATACTGAGAAGTTAAAGAAGGTAGTTTTACCTTTTTATTTCCTTTGTATTGTAACCATCCTGGATCTAAATGACAAGGCCCAGAAAGTGTACATGACCTTGCATTTCTGATATTTGACGGCTATTAAGGAAGTCATAGCCAAAACTGACAAATTAGGTCTGGAGGTGGAATTCCAGGACTGCCACTAATGAATGGTGGGAGATTCTAAGAAACCCATTCCCATATATATCCATAGGAATAGAATGTTACAAAAGTAACAATTAAATTTGTAGTTAGTATATGATTATATTATAAAATTATACACAATAATTATACTACATTGACTAATTTTCAATTAATACTTTATTATGTATTCAATCATGATACTTAAAAGAAGAAGGAATAATTTAATTGCCAATAATGAGTAGTAATATTCTATATGCAGTTACATAATATACAGACATCTGTCTCTTGTTTTATACATATACATCCATTTATCTGTCTACCAATCTACACATTTATCTGTTCATACACTTGTCACTCCCGGGGCTAAGTGGTAGGGTGCTTGCCTAGTACATACAAAGCCCTGGGTTCAATTCCTCACTACCGCATGCACACAAAAATCTGGAAGTCATGCTGTCAATCAAGCAGTCGTGCACTAGCTTTGAGCATAAAAGCTTAGAGACTGTTTCTAGACCCTTACTCAAGACTCAGACTGACACCAAAACAAAAGAAAATAGAATGTTTTAACTGCAACGATGTAAAGATAGGACTGCAAATACCTCATCAGAGAGCAAACCGGGAGACTTGTGCTGACAGCTGATATGTAACCTGACTTAGCCAGAGGTAAACTACTGCAACCCGGCCCCATGGAATCAGTTGCTGCTGGCTCACTCAGCCCTGTCATCCAAGATAATCAGAGATCTGACACTGGTGGGTTTAAAACCCAGCCCTTGCAGGAAGTCTGAAAAACTCTGAGCTGTGGCTCAAAGTGGTATAGCTCTACCCTTGAGCAAAAGATCTTAGAACAGTACCCCCAACCTTCCAGTACATTTCCTGTGGCTGACACCCAACCCTCCCCCAAAAAACCCATCCCTCTAAATCATTAGATGTGAACTTTGTGTGGTTTGTGACGTGTTTCTGAAAGAATGGTGATATCGATGAAAGCACTCTAATTTTAATGATAGCGTGTGGGATACAGCTATGTGATGAATCCTTCATGAGGTGTGTGCTGAGCCCTTAATGGGGTTCATTCTTTCATCTGGTCCTTGTAAGAGCTCCACAAGTAAGATGATGGTGCACATGAGAAACATGAGGGTCAGATATATCCTCATGTCAGGGCCAAAATTATGTATGTACTGAAATCTAGTGAGTTGTCTCCTACAGACAATTGCTTATTTTTCACGGTCGTGAACTTTGAACTCAGGGCCTAGGCACTGACCCTTCCCTTTTGGCTTATGGCTAACGCCCTACCACGTGGAGCCAAGGACCCTCTTGCAACAGAGTGTTATGATCTAAGGGTCTGTAGCTGATGTCTGTAGCTGAGGTCTGCGTACTCAAGAAGCTGAGATCTGAGGATCTGGTTTCCAAACTACCCCAGACACAAAGGGTCCCATGAGAATATTATATCCTATTCACCACATAGAAAGTTGAAGTGGAAGCTGGGCACTACTAACTCACCCCTGTCCTCCTAGCTATTCAGGAGACTGAGAGCTGAGGATCACGGTCCAAAGCCAGCCTGGGCAGAAAATTCTTGAGATGGACGCTACTTTCCAGTGACCCAACAAAAACCTGAAGAAATGCTGTAGTTCAAGGGGTAGAGCACTTGGCTTTAGCTGAAGAACTCAAGGACAGGGCCCAGGCCTAGATTTCAACTCCTCCAACATACAAGAAGAGAAAGAAAGAAACCTGAAGAGGAGGGGATAGACTGCTTTGCATGTATGAATCCCTGGGTTTTGATTCCTCAGTACCACATCACTAAAAAAAAAGCCTGAAGTGGCCCTGTGGCTCAAGTGGTAGAGTGCTATCCTTGTACAGGAGAAACTCAGGTACAGTGCTCAGGTCCTGAGTTCAAGTTCCAGGACAAGTGTATGCACACACACATACACACACACACACACACACACACACACACACACACACACACACACACACACACACACACACACACACACACACACAGAGATATCAGAAGTAAAGCTGTGACACCAAATTGTGGTAAAGAACTGAGCTTCTGTTCTGAGCTCATGGTCAACACCCAGGCCCTGTGTTCAACCCCCAAACCTAGCCTTCCAGGGTTCAACTAGGAGAGTACAAAGGTTTCAAAACCTAATGAGTGGAAGTGGCACTATAGCTCAAGTGGTAGAGCACTAGCCTTGAGCTGAAGAGCTGAAGGACAGCACCCAAGCCCAGAGTTCAAGGCCTACGAGCGACAAAAAAACAAAAAAACAAAAAACAAAAACAAAAACAAAACCTGATCAGTTTACCAGCCCTAGATGACAGGAAATATTGTGACATTACCCATGTGCTCAGATTCAGCGAGCTTCTAGAAACCTAGGGAGGCACCTTTGCCAATTAGGAATCTTTTAATTAGGTCTAGCTCTCTAGTTGTCTGCCAGAAGGACCATTGAATTAATTGTAGCAGTTTGTTTCAACACTGGAACATAGTCTAACAAAAACAGGATAAGCATAAGGAACGTGGCTTGCCACAGGAGGTGGCACAAATGAAGGCTTCCTGTCCAAACAGAGCACTGGGGAAAGAGATAGCTTTGGATGCAAAGAGGCCTTTTTCTCCTGGCCTTCTAAGCCTGCCCACACTCATCCTCACTAATTGGCCCAGATGGAGTTGTTTGTTACATAGCTGTACAGGAGTGAGGCCTTTTGTCTGCCTGTTCCAACAATGAGGCAGACTTCCTCCAGCAGCCTGAGGTGTGCAGAAACCCTCAGGCTACACTGGGAACCGTGAGGGAAGCCCGAGAACATGCACTGTCTTGAAAGCACTTTCTGTGCTATAAAGCCATTTTATTCAAAGCAAATTTCCGAGCAAAGTGCCTTTCAACATAGGGACTCTGGATCTTCACTGATAAAATACATAGGTAGACATGGAGTTACTGGGTTTTTTTTAGCAAGTCTGAGTCCAGGCACTGTTCCTGAGCTCCTTTTGCTCAAGGGTAGCCCTCTGCCCTTGAGCCACAGCCCCAGTCATGTTTTTTTTTTAATTCCTGTGATACATTAGAAATAAGATTGTCCTGGGCTTTCCTGTCCCGACTAAATTCAAATTGTCATTCTCTACCTCTCAGACTCCTGAGGAGCTAGGATTACAGGCAGGATCCACTGACACATGGCTTTGTTTTCTTCTTGTTCTATTTTTCCTTGTGACAATCTGAAATCTTCACAGTGTCATTCTAATGGTTTGCATTTCGAGGTAAACTCCCCAAACCTGGAGTTGGAATGCCAGGACCGTCACCTACAAATGGAGGGAGATCTTGAGAAAATCATTCCTATCCATGGGAATGCTTAATGGAATTTATAAAAGTAACAATTAAATTGACAGTTAGTTCATTAATCTCTTATAGAATGCCACACAAAAGTTATTAAATTATGTCTTCCATTCTAACACCCTGGTTTGATTCTCCTAAAGAATACTGACTTCTTTTACATTAATACTTTAATACGTATTCAACCATGATACTGCATTAAATGCAGAACTAATTTAATAACTAATAATTCATAATATATATAATTTAATATCCTCACATTGTCTCTCTCACATATATATAGCAAACTATGCATCTATCTATCTATCTATCTATCTATCTATCTATCTATCTATCTATCTATCTATCTATCTATCTATCTATCTATCTATCTATATCTTTCTATATCTATATCTATATCCATGCCTATATCTAACAATCTATCTATTTATATATCTATAGCCCACTACTATGGCTTAATCGCAGGTCCACAGAACTGGCTGGCAGCTCAGTTTGCCAAGGGCATTTTTTCTACAACTGACCCATTCATGAATTATGCATTGTGGTCTATGAGTTCAAATCCCAGCATTTCCAAAATTTTATATGTGCAGTAAGAAGCCAATTTTGACACATTTTTTTCCTTCTCTGTAAAAGTCCTGTGTCTCAGTATGATGTATAATCTATATGCAAATATATCTATGTGATAAGATATAATTAATGAAAAGAAATGTTATATATGAAGTAATGCTAAATAAAATAAACAATAAATAAAGAAGGGTTATAAATGTCATATGGAGTAAACACATGTATGTAAAAAGATCTCATATATGAGTATTATTTTTCCAGTGATGGGGTTTGAATTCAGGCCCTTGAAACCGGTCTGAAATTCTTGTCTTCAAAGACTATGAGCTTCCACTCGCCCACAGTGCCCCAGAGTTCCCCAAATCCTGAGTTCAAATCTCAGGCCTGCCAGAACAATTCCAAGCCAGGGCCTTAATTTTTTTTTGTCCATGCCCGGGCCTTGAACTCAGCTCATGGCAACTCTGCCTCAGCCTTGATCACAATAGGCTGGGGTGCAGCCTCTGGACCCATAGCCCATCCTGAGACACTAGGACCTGAGTTAGAATCTTGGGAATGGCAAATAAAAGGTGAAGGGTTGGGAAGCTGGCTCAATAGTAGAGTGCTTGCCTTGGATGCATAAGGCCCTGAGTTCGATTCCTCAGCATCACATAAGCAGAAAAAACCCGGAAGTGTTGCTACGGCTAAAGTGGTAGAAAGATAGCCTTGAGCAGAAGAGTTGAGGAACAGTGCACAGACTCAGACTTCTGCCCACAACTGACAATAAAAAGAAGGGGAAGGAAGGAGGAGGATAAAACTGGGAAGTTCGAGAAGGTGGTTTTACATAGTTTTTTCTTTTGCATTGTGACCATCCTGGGTCTAAATGACAGGGCCCGGAAAGTGTACATGACCTTGCACTGCTGAAGTTTGGTGGGCTATCAGGGAAGTCTTAGCCAAAACCAGCAACCTAGGTCCCAGGATCAAATTCCCGCCACCTACAAATGTCAGAAATGCATTCCGATAGATAGCCATATGAATGGAATGTTGTAAAGTAACAATTACATTAGTAGTTAGTGTATGATTATATTATAAAATTATACACAACAATCATAGTACATTGCCTAATTTTCAATTAATACTTTATTATGAATTCAAACATGATACCTAAGTAAAGGAAGAAATAATTTAATTATTGATAATTGGTGGTAAAATAGTATACATAACTTAATGATATACAGACATCTCTCTCTTGTTTTATACATATATATGTATATATATAAAACAAACCATATCTATTTCTACATTTGTCACTACTGGGGCTCAGTGGTAGAGTGCTTGCCTAGTATGTATGAAGCCCTGGGTTCATTTCCACATTATCACATGCAAAGAAAAAGCCAGAAGTGGTGCTGTCACTGAAGCACCAAAAACAAGTTAGAAAGTTATGACTGCAACTATAGAATGCCAGGACTTCAAATACATCATGACATAGCAAGCCGGGAGTCTGAAGCTGATGGTTGCCATCTAACCTGACTTGGCCAGAAGTCAACCGCTGCAAACCAACTCCATGGAACTAGACACTGCTGGCTCACTCCTAGCTGCTCGGGGATGAGATCTGACACTGGTGGTTTGAATACTCAGCCTTTGCAGGAAGTGTGCGAGACTCTGAGATGAGGCTCAAAGTGGTAGGGTTCTAGCATTGAGGTAAAGGTCTTAGGACCTATGAGTGCAATCCCCGAGGCTGACTACCCTCCCCCCCATTAACCAGCCCTCTAAACCATTAGATGTGAACTTTTGTGGTTTTTGACATTTTTCTGAAAGACTGGTGATACTGATGAAGGGACCCTAATTCTAATGACAGCTTGTGGGATAGAGCTATGTGATGAGTCTCTCCTGGAGTGCTGAGTGCTGAGTCCTTCACGGGGTGCTATGCGCTGAGTCCTTCATAGGGTGTATTATTTCATCTGATCTTTTTTAGAGCTTCATAAGTAAGATGATTGTGCATCTGAGAAAGTTGAGGCTCAGATATGTCCCCAAGGCAGGGTCAAATTTATATATGTACTGAAATCTAGTGATTTGTCTCCTGCTGACAACTGGTTTCGTTTCGTTTTCTCCATCATGAACCTTCAACTCAAAGTCTAGGCGCTGACTTTCCTCTTTGGCTCATGGCTAGCACTCTACCACACAGAGCCAAAGACCCCCTTGCAGCAAAGTGTCACTGCTTAGGTGTTTGTAGCTGAAGTCTATGATCCTGCCTGCTCAGGAAGCTGAGGATTTGGGTTCCAAACTATCCCAGAAACAAAAGGTCCCATGAGACTATAATCTCCTATTCACCACTTAGAAACTTAAAGTGGAAGCTGGGCACCAGTGATTCGCACCTCTCATCCTAGCTACTCAGGAGCCTGAGAGGTGAGGATCATGGTCCAAAGCCAGCCTCAGCGGGAGATTCCTTGAGATGGTTATCTCCAATGAAACACCAGAAAGCCTGAAGGGGCGCTGTAGCTCAAGTGGTACAGTGCTAGACTTGAGCTGAAGAGCTCAGAGACAGCACCCAGGCCCAGGCTTCAACCCTCCAACTTACAAGAAAAGAAATCAAGAAACCTGAAGTGGAGTGCTGGGGATGGGACTTACAGGTAGAATGTTTGCATGTATGACACCCTGGGTTTGAATCCTCAGTACCACATCACTAGAAAAAAAGCATGAAGTGGCTCTGTGACTCAAGTGGTAGTGTGTTGTCCTTGTACAGTAGAAACTCAGGTACAATGCTCAGGTCTTGAATAAAAGCTCCAGGGCTGATGTATGCACACTTACACACACACACACACACACACACACACACACACACACACACACACGCACACACACACACACACACACACACACAAAGATACAAGAAATGAAGCAGTGACACCAAATGGTAAAGCAAAGAGCTTCTCCTCTGAGCTCAAGGTCAGCACCCTGGCCCTGTGTTCAATCCGAAATCTTCCTACCCAGGGCCCAACTCGGAGAGAACAAAGGTTTCAATACATGATGAGCTTCAACAGCCCTAAATGACAGAAAGCATTGTGATTTTGCACAAGTGCTTAGATTTAACAAGCTCTCGGAAACATAGGGAGGCACCTTTGCCAATTAGGAATCTTTTTATTAGGTTCAGCTCCCTAGTTGTCTGCCAGAAGGACTCTTGAATTAATTGTAGCAGTTTGTTTCAACACTGGAACATAGTCTAACAAAGACAGGATGAGGGAACTTGGCCTGACGTGGGAGAGGGCAGAAATGAAGGCTTCCTATCAAAACAGAACACTGGAGAGAGAGAGAGCTCAGGGTACGAAGAGGTCTTTTTCTCGTTGCTTTCAGAGCCTGCCCACACTCATCCTCACTAATTGCCCCACATCAATTGTTTGTTACAAGCTGTACAGAGTGAGGCTTTTTTTCTGCCTGTTGCAACAATGAGGCAGACTTCCTACATCAGCCTGGTGTGTGCCGAAACCCTCAGGCTACACTGGAAACAGTGAAGGGATCCCCTGAACACACACTGTCTTGAAAGCACTCTCTGTGCTATGAAATCATTCTATTCAAAGCACATTTCCTAGCTGGGTGCCTTTCTTCATAGTGACTTTGGATGTTCACCAATAGAAATACATGCATACATACACAGACAGAGACTTAATGACTCTTTTTTTGTGCGGTCGCTCCTGAGGCTTGAACTGTGAGCCTAGACATTGTACCTGAGATCATTTTGCTGAAGGAAGCACTTTATTGTGTCTTTAACCATGATTTCCCTAGGCAGGGGTTCAACATTTACACCCACAGATGATCCAGGGATCCTAGGACCCGAGTTCAACTCCTAGAACTGGCAAAAAACCATCAAACCAACAAAAATGGAGGAGGAAAAAAACAGGGTGTTTTACACGACCATTTTACCTTTGTTTCCTTTGCACTGTGACCATCCTGGGTCTCAGTGACTCAGCTTGAAAATTGTACATGATCTTTCATGGCTGAAGTCTGGGGCTGTCAGTGAAGCCTGAGCCCAACCCAGACACCTAGGCTGTGAGTTAGATCTTGAGACTGCCACCTACACATGGCTGAAGATGCTAGGAAACTCATTCCTATCTATTCCTATCTATAGGAAGACTAATAGAATGTTTGGCATGAACTAACTGAATTACTAATTAGCTAGTCAATCTAGTATAAGATTGTACACAAGAAATATAAGTCATTGACTAATTGAATTAATACTTTATTAAGTCTTTTACTGTGATTAGTTAATGGAGGCGTAATTTTAAACCAATAATTGGTAGCAATAACATATATAATAATAAGATATAGACATCACTTTATATAGAGAGTTATGCAATAGAATCTACATAAATATCTTTCTGTCTTGGTATACATTTATTTATAGATGGTATACATATATTTACATATACATATGTAAATACACACACACTGCAATCTACACATCTATCTCTTTATATATTGGCCACTCCTAGGACTTGATCTCAGCTCCTCAAATTTGCCTGACATCTTCACTTGCATGACTGTTATGCTAACATTGACCCATTTATGAAGTTTTTTTTGTAGGCCCGGAGTTCTAATCACAGAACTGCCAAAAACTTAATCATGGAAGAAGCTAATTGTCCCACTTGTTTTCCTTATTGGTGAAAATCCTGGGTCCCAGGAATGATGGATAATACATTGGCAAATCTATGTCCTATGTAATAGGATGTAAAAAATATTATATGTGTAATTATACTCACTAAAATACATAAGAAATAAGTAAAACACAAAATAACATCAATAATTACATGAATCGCAATATGCAATAAACCTGTGTATGTAAATATAAATCATGTATTTAAAATGTATACAAATATTATTTTTTTCAAGTGCTAGGACTTGAATTCAGGGCCTGGGAACAGGCCTGACTTTCTTGTGTTCCAGCATGTGAGCTTTCCCTTCCCCCACAATGCTGCAGATTTCCCAACCCTGAGTTCAAATCCCAGGCCTGGCAGAAAAAAAATGGCGTCAATTCCAAGCCAAGGAGCCTCATAATTTTTTTTAACGATTTTAATGTATTTATTTATTTATCTTTATTTTGTCAAGCACAGGGCTTGAACACAAATTATGGCAACTCTGCCTCAGCTTTGATAACTCCAGGGTGGTTTGAAGCCACTGGAATCATGGTCAAACCTTGGTTCATGGATCCCAAAGAGTGACACGAATAAAAATAAATAAAACGACACAGATAAGGCTTCCCTTATTTGAAATAACTAGTATATGTTTGAGTCAAGCAGAAAAGGTCAGATAAGTTGATGTTAGGGAAATGAACCCCAAAATAAGTATTCACAATTTTTTTATTTCATTCAATTGTTTCAAATATATTTATAAGATGATTTCTATGTTGCTTTCTATGTCCCTTCCTCACGGTATAACCCGTGCTTTCACTGTATTTGATGGTGATATAATTTGTGGAGGGCAAAGGAAAAAACAAATCATTTAAATAAGGATACAGGTGGACCTATTGCAACAATGAGATGTACAAGTAATTATGTCGAAAAACAAACTTTACAACATTGGTGGGGGGGAGGAACTGGTAAGGGGGCAAGAGGGTATGGGAAGGGGAAACAAAGGAGGAGTCAACAATGCTTGATAAGAAAGATACTCATTGTCTTGCCCATGTAATTGTAACCCCTCTGTACGGTATTTTTACAAAAAAAAATCTACTGAGGGTCATCTGGTTTGGTGCCATATCTTAGCTATAGTAAATAATGCTGCAATAAACATAGTCGTTCTGGGAGCTTTAGTGTGGTCTTGTTTGTAAACATTTGGGTAAATGCCCAAAAGTGTGATTGCTGGAGAAAATGTGGTTTATATACACAATGGAATTCTATGCCTCCATCAGAAAGAATGACATTGCACCTTTTGTTAGGAAATGGAAAGTCTTGGAAAAAATTACATTAAGTGAAGTAAGCCAGGTCCATAGAAACATATGTCCCATGCTTTCCTTTATTTGCAATATCTAGTATATGCCTGAGTCAAGCAGAAAAGGTCAGATAAGGTGATGTTAGGGAAATGAACCCTAAGATATGTATTCGAATGTTTTTTTTTTTTCTTTCATGCAATTGTTTCTAACACATTTATAAGATTATTTCTTGGTTGCTTTGTATGTCCCTCCTCCACAATATAACCCCAGCTTTCACTCTGTTTGATGTCGTTATAATTTGTGGAGGGGAAGGGGAAAAACACATCGTTTAAATAGAGATACAGGTGGAACGATTGCAACAATGAGATGTACAAGTCATTATGTAGAAAACAAATTTTACAGCTTTGGTGCAGGAGGTGGGGAGGATTGGATAGGGGGCGGGGGACAGATAGGAAGGAATAGGAAGGGGAAACAAAGGATGAGGCTACAATGCTTGATAAGAAATATACTCAGAGAGTTCTGGGCAGATGGGGGAGGAGAAGCTGGAGGTTAAATAAGCTCGCGCATTGAAAGCAGTTTTAGAGTTCCAGTGAACAGTCCTAAGCCAGAGAATCACACCAAGAGTGTCTTCACAAGACAGAGAGTTAGTCCACAGAGGGAAAATACAGGCAAGGAGACAGCTCTGAGCACTTGTAAACAGCTGTCGCTGCGGCAGCAGCAGTGTGGGCAGCGGCCGCAGTCGCCAAACCTGAATCACAGAGAATCCAGGATGAAGGAGCCAGACGCGGCAGGCAAGCGGATTCTACTCAACACCAGCAAGAACTTACAAGGAGCAGACAACTTCATCCTGCAGTTTGCAGACCAGAGACGACCCAGGAACCAAGACTAGGCGTGAGTAGAAGCCTGACATCCTCACTCCTTCTCAGGGAGCAGAGGAGGGAAGGCCACCCCTCCCCGCCCCCAGTACTGGAGATGTCCATCTTGGATACCAACAATGCTCGGCAGAGCTGCTAGCTCCACATCAGGCCTTGGAAGAAATCTAGAGTCATTTAGCAGGTCACAAGAAACTAACTGACTTGCAAGACTCAGCTCCACCCAGGGAAAAGTCACCCAGTAGGGCGCCAGCCCCAGGAGTGGCTTTCTTCACTGGGTAATCAGAGCCAGAGGCTGCCCCTCCCTTTAGCAGCCTCGACAATCAATTGAAAATTAAGTAAACAGAAACCCTGAGAATGGCTCCAGGCTGGGCTCTGTGAGTTTCTCACAAACCAACCCCTGGGAAAAGCTAATGTTTGCTGAAAGGCCACAACTCTACCCAGAACCTAGCCTCATCACAACATCTCCAAACTTGAGGAAAAAGCCATCTAACACATTTTTGATACTCAACGCAGATCTGTCTCCCATTGAACTAACCTGGGAGGAGGATGGCAAAACCCTGGGTAAAGCAGAGCATTTTTCTGCCTGTTCAACAAACTGACTTAAGAAACCCACCCAGCTACAGGAAAATGAAACACCACAAGCGGACCAGAGACTCCAACAAGAGGCTGGTTATGGTAACAAGGGAGATACAGGATTTATCCCACCCCTCCCAAAAAAATCAAAGAAATTTTTTTGTATCTTTTATTAAAAAAAAATTTACTATAAAAATTTTTTTAATCTTCAATTTTTACCTTTTTTGAAAAAAATTCTTTTCTAGTAACTTTTTTTTCCTCTTAGAATTTTATTTTAGAAATATATGTGTGTGTGCATTTTCCTTTCTTTTTTTTTCTTTACCTCTAATGAACTTCGGACCCTGTTTCTTTCTTTCTTCTCATTTTGACCTTTTCTTCTCTTTCGTACTTCTTTGTGTGACTTAATTGTTGTTCGGTGCATCCTCAGATAACCCGTAGTCGATTATTAGACCTTATCCCACATTGTGTACACACTTAATCCACAAATTTATTACTCAAATCAAAACCTCTTCCACTTAAATTCCTTAATATCAGTACCTCTTTATACCTATATAATATTTTAAGTATTTTTATTTATTAATGGACTTAACTCTCCAATTAAGCGACAAAGCCTGTCTAGTTGGATTAAAAAACAAGATCCTTCCATCTTCTGCATTCAGGAGTCACATCTTACCAGTAAAAACAAACACATTTTCAATATTAAAGGCTAGAACAAAATCTACGAAGGAAACAGCCCTCATAAACAGGCAGGAGTTGCAATCCCAATATCAGATAAAATAGACTTTTAATTAAAATTTGTGAAAAGAGATGAAAAAGGTTGCTACATAATAATTAAGGTATCTCTCCTTCAGGAGGATATTACAATTCTAAGTATCTATTTGCCAAACAACTGAGCACCCAAATTTATCCAAGAAACACTACTTTCCCTCAAATCCCACATAGATCCAAAGACATTAATTGTTTTGGATTTTTAACACACCACACTCCCCACTAGATAGATCAACTCGGCAAAAACTCAACAGAGAAACCACAGATCAAAACAACTGCATAGATCAAATAGATTTAACAGATATCTACTGAATATTTCACCCAACAACATCAGAAAACACGTTTTTCTCAGCAGCACAAAGAACATTTTCTAAAATAGACCACATTTTAGGCCACAAAGCAAACTTGTCCAAATTCAGAAACATTGAAGTTATACCTTGCATTCTCTCAGAACACAAGGGAATAAAATTATAACTCAACACCAAAAGCCACCCACGAGTGGGTCACGGAAGAGATTAGAAAGGAAATTCAAATGTTCATGCTATTCAACAAAAATGTTCACACAAATTGCCAGCTCCTCTGGGGCACAGCAAAGGCAATACTCAGAGGCAAGTTTATAGCTCTGAGCTCCTACGTCACCAAGTTGGAGAGATCTGAAACCAACAATTTAATGAGACATCTGAACCTCCTTGAAAAAGAGCAACAAGATAAACCCCAATCCAGTAGATGCAAATTAATAAGTAAAATTAAATCAGAATTGAATGAATTAGAAGCCAAAAAAATATAGAAAGAATCAACAAAACAAAGAGTTGGTTCTTCAAAAAAATTAACAACATTGACAGACCCTTAGCAAATCTTATCAGAAAAAGAAGAGAACACACCAAATAAATAAACTCAGAGATAAGAATGGAAACATCACCACGGAAACAACCAAGATTCAGAACATTATAAGGAAATACTTCTCAAAACTTTATGCTAATAAGTTTGAGAACTTGGCAGAAATGGACCATTTCCTAGCAAATATTGACATGCCAAAACTAAAACAAGATGAGTTAAACCATCTTACCAGTCCCATATCAAGCATTGAAATAGAAACAGCAATAAGAGACCTCCCAGCTAAGAAAAGTCCAGGACCAGATGGTTTTACAGCGGAATTCTACAAGGCCTTCAAAGCAGAGCTCACACAAATACTCCTCCAAATCTGCAATGAAATTTTTGAAGTTCTTATCACCACTAAACTATCAAATATACTAGAAGTGGATATATGACTGAAGTAGTAAATTGCTATACTTTAGCAAAATTACTCAGAGCCCAGGCCACAAGGTCAAGACCCTGGAGTGACACAAAAAGAAAACTTTCATTTGCTTATATTATACTAAGATTAGTGGTGTGAGAAACCAGTCCTGGTTTTAAGAACCAACTTTTGTAGCAGCTGCCACTTTTGATGTTTACCCTAGAAATTTTAAGCTTCTTTTTTCCATGCCTTATATTTACATTCCATTCAATGGCATTCTTAATTTTTTGTTTGGAGGGGCATTTCAGTAATTCAAAAAAATAAAAAGAACTCTTGTACTTTTTAAAATTTTTAGTTTAAAAAATTTTTCTATTGATCTTTTTTTCTCCTCTCCTAATTTTTATTTTAGGTGTATATGTGTGTGTGTGCTTTGTTTAAATATCTACTGACCTTTTAGTACTTTTTTTGTTCTTTTTCATTGTTTGCAATTTTTCTTCTATTTCGGTCTTTTTTCCATGCCTTATTTTCTGTTCTGCTCATCCTCAGATTTATATCCGTTGTCGAATATTATTCCTTATCCCCCTTGCACACACACTGAATCAAGAAATTTATTACTCAATTCAAACTGTGATAGCACTATTATCTATTTATACCTATATAATTTTTTAAGAATTTTTATTTTTTAGTTTTTCAGGTCTCATTTCTCTCCCTCCCCTCCTCTCATCCTATCCCTTTCTTTTCTCAACATCACCTTTAAAGTTTGATAATTTTTAAGATTCATTTTTAAAACTTAAACATTTGTGTCTCCATTTTTCCTGTTTTTTTCTCTCTCATATTATTCTGTCCAATCCATTTCCCTCTTTGAATTAAGACTTGGTTAAATTATCTCTCCTATTACCTCTCCACATCCTTCTCATCCTTTTTTCCTCACATTTTCCCCTAAATCTAATAATTTCTGGTTTGCCAAATTCTTCCTTGCTGTTGTTAGCCCATTAATCCATAGTTGTTTGATGCTGAATAGATTGAATCTGTTGAACTAGATTATATCTGTGGCCTTTTGCTTGTGCAACTACAGGACTTTAGTTGATGCTTGCCTTTAAATAGTGTTCTAGCACAAAATTGGTGTTACTTTCATACCAAATGAGCAGAACAAGCCAAAAAAACACAAGAAAAATGGCAAGTCCGGGTAACAACTCCCACTCATGATAAACAGGTGATAGAACAGATAATGAATAATCCAGAGAGAGTTCCCAAAAAGCTCTATAAATATTGCTGGTAAACAGGGTGAATGAATATATGGAAAACCTACAAAGGTCTCAGTGTGAGAGTGATAGGTAGAGAGAGGACGCAAACCAAAGATCAATACAGCAATCCCGTGAGCATAAGGAAGCTACACAAAGATTGATAAAGGAATTGCATGAGCAGGTTGAGAACACTCAAAGAGAAATACAGAAATTGTATGAGCAGGCTGAGAACAGTCAGAGAAACACAGGAATTGCATGTGCAGGCTGAGAACAGACAAAGAGAATGTCAGGAATGGCATGAGCAGGCTGAGAACACTCAAAGAGAACTACAGGAATGGCGTAAACCTGAGTAATCGATTCAAAGAGTAATACAGGAATTGCAAGAGAGGGATGCGAATAAACAAAAAACAATAGAGGCATTCATGAAATCCATAAACAAACAGCTGAAAGAATTCAGGGAGACCACAAAGGGAATGCTTAATGGAGCCCACCAGAAGGAATGGGAGTAAAAGGAAACCATAACCAATCAACTAAGTGATTTGAGAATAAGCACAGAACACCAACTTAAGGAAGTAAAGACGTTCATACAAGATCTAAAACGAAGCTCAAACAAAGAATTTGAAGCCATCAAAGCCAACCAATTAGAAGGAAAATGAATAAAAAACAAAATACAAAGTCTTGACAGTAGGTTAGACCATGCAGAAGATCGAATCTCGGGGAATTAAGACAGCCTAGATATCATAGAGAAAGAACATACAACTATCCAATACAAATCCAGAAATATGATCGATATATTCAACATTTGGAAGACACCATCAGAAGGCCTACTCTGAGAATATTAGGTGCAGAGGAGCACCTAGAGACATAGATTAATGGTCTAGGAAATTTGTTTAACAGGATCCTAGCAGAGAACTTCACAAACATGCAAAAAGATAGGCCTGTTCAGATACAAGAATCTTTTACAACCCTAAATAGACCAGACGAGAGCAGGACTTCCCACCATTACATTATAATCTTCACAAGATCAATTTATACCAAGGAAAAGATCCTTAAAGCTGTCAAGGAGAAAAGATCAATCACCTATGAAGGGAAAACAATTAGAATAACCTCATATTTTTCAGCAGAGAAAATTAAAGCAAGAAGAGCCTGGAATGATGCATGCCATGCCCTAAAGACAAAGTATCAACCAATAATATTGTACCCAGCTAAACTCTCCTTCATAACCAAAGGTCAAATAAAAACCTTGCACCAAACCGGTTGTGCAAAAGATACTTAAAGATGTCCTACACATACATAACAGACAAGATCACAATAAAGGCAAAGAAACCACACCCAAACTGAGAATCCAAGAACCATAGGAAGAACCCAGTGGCCACAGCCCCGAAGAAGGTGGACAAAATGGCAGGAACTCCCAAACACTTCTTAGTCCTATCTCTCAACATTTACAGTCTTAACTCTCCAATTAAGCGACATAGACTGTGTAGTCGGATTAAAAAGCAAGATCCTTCTCTCTGCTGCCTTCATGAATCACACCTTGCCCATAAAAACAAACACTCTTTGAAAGTGAAAGGCTGGAACAAAATCTACCAAGCAAACGGCCCACATAAACAAGTGGGAGCTGTAATCTTAATGTCAAATGAAATAAGCTTCAAATTAAAATTAGTGAGACGAGATAAAGAAGGTCACGCCATATGAATTAAGGGATCTCTTGTTTAGGAGGATATTACAATAACAAATACCTATTTGCCAAACAATGGAGCACCAAAATTTATCCAACAAAAACTGCTTTCCCTAAAATCTCAAATAGATCCAAAGACATTAATTGTTGGGGACTTTAACAGACCACTATCCCCACTAGATAGATCAACTCGGCAAACAATCAATAGAGAAACCGCAGATCTAAACAACTGCCTAGATCAACTGGATTTAACAGACAACTACCAAATATTTCACCCAGCAGCACCAGAATTCACTTTTTTCTCAGCACTACATGGAACATTTTCCAAAAATGAACACATTTTACGTCACAAAGCAAACTCGTCCAAATTCAGAAACATTGAAGTTATACCTTGCATTCTTTCAGAACACAAGGGAATAAAATTAGAACTCAACACCAAAAGCCACCAAAGAAAGTCCTGTAACACATGGAGGCTTAACAACAAACTCTTGAATCACAAATGTGTCATGGAAGAGATTAAAAAGGAAATTGTTCATGATATTCAACAAAAATGAACACACAAATTACCAGCTTCTCTGGGACACAGCAAAGGCAGTACTCCGAGGCAAGTTTATAGCTCTGAGTTCCTACATCCAAAAATTGGAGAGATCTGAAATGAACAATTTAAGGAGACATGTGAACCTCTTTGAAAAAGAGCATGAAGGTAAACCACAATCGAGGTGTTGGAAAGAAGTAAATAAAAGTAAATCAGAATTAAACGTATTAGAATCCAAAAAACCATACAAAGAATCAACAAAACAAAGATTTGGTTCTTTGAAAAAATTAACAAATTAGACAGACCCTTAGCAAATCTTATCAGAAAAAGAAGAGACCACATCCAAATAAACTCAGAGATGAGAATGGAAACATTACCATGGAAACAACCGAGATTCAGAACAATATAAGGGAATACTTCTCAAACCTTTAGGCTAAGTTTGAGAACGTGGCAGAAATTGACTTTTTCCTATCAAATATTGACATGTTGAAACTAAACCCAGAGGAGTTAAACCAACGTTAAAGGCCCATAACATTCATTGAAATAGAAGCAGCAATAAGAGACCTCCCATCTAAGAAAAGTCCAGGACCAGATGGATTTACAGCAGAATTCTAGAAGGCTTTCAACGCAGAACTCACACAAATACTCCTCCCCCTCTTCAATGAAATTGAAAGGAAAGATCACTACCGAATTCTTTCTATGAAGACATCATAATCCTCATGCCAAAAACAGGCAGGGACTCATCAAAGAAAGGAACTATAGACTCATTTCTTTGATGAACATTGGAGCAAAAATTCTCAACAAAATTTTGGTCAATCGACTTCAAAAATTTATCCAAATGCATTCACCATGATTAAACAGGATTCATTTCAGGGATGTAACGCTGGTTCAATATATGCAAATCAATTAGTATAATTCATCACATCAACAAGAGCAAGGGTAAGAACCCCATAGTTATCTCAATAGATGCAGAGAAAGCAATTGACAAGATCCAACACCCCTTTAAGATGAAGCCTCTGGAAAAATTAGGAATTCATGGAACATTTCCCAATACAATAAAGGCTGTATATGACAAACTTACAGCCAGCATTATACTTAATGGTGAAAAACTAAAGCCATTTTCCTCTTATTTCAAGAACTAAACCAGGATGTCCACTCTCTCCACATCTTTTCAGTCTAGTATTAAAATGTCTAACTACAGTAATAAGAAAAGATGCAAATATAAAAGTGATCCAAATAGGGAAAGATGAAGTAAAACTCTCCCTCTTTGCAGATGACATGATTTTGTGTTTAAAGAATCCCGCCGAATACATTCCAAAATTACTCAAGCTGACTTAAAAATTGGGCAAAATATCAGGGTATAAAATTAACCCTCAAAAATCAATGACTTTTCTGTAGGCCAACACTGAAAAAAGCGTGGCTGAAATCTGGAAAGCAACTCTATTCATAATAGCCCCACAATAATAAAATTCCTAGGAATTAAACAAAGATGTGAAGGACCTCGATGATAAAAACTTTTAAAACCTGAAAAATGAATTCATAACACAATTTAAAAAGTGGCACGAACTCCCATACTTATGGATTGGTACGATCAATATCATGAAAATGGCAATACTTCCCAAGGGTATCTACAAATCCAATGCGATACCTATCAATATACAACCTATTCTTCAAGGAAATAGAAGAGGCAATCCAAAAATTCATATGGAACAATAAAAGACACCAAATAGCAAAAATGATCTTAAAGAAAAAGAACAGTGCTGGAGGAATATCAATACCAAATTTCAAACTCTACTACAAAGACATAGTAATCAAAACAGCTTGGTACTAGCACAAGAACAGAAGTCAGGACCAATGAAATTGAATTGAAAACCCAGAAATGAACATACAGACATATAGACATCTAATCGTCGATAAGGGAGCTAAAAAATAGAATAGAAGAAAGACAGCCTTTTCGGTAAATGGTGCTGGCAAAATTGGTTAATCATTTGTAGAAAACTAAAGCTAGATCTTTATGTATCACCCTGCACCAGAATCACCTCCAAATGGGTCAAAGAACTCGGAGTCAAAGCAGACACTCCAAAAACATTACAGGATGGAATAGGAGAAACCATAGAACTCTTTGGCACACAAAACTTTTTTATAGAGACTCAGAAACACAAAAAATCAAAGAAAGCATGGACAATTGGGACTTCATGAAATTGCAGAGCTTCTTAATGGCAAAGAACATAGCTAGCAACATCAATATTAAGCCCACAGAATGGGAGAAGATCTTCACTAGTCATACAACCGACAAAGGTCTCAAATCTACAATACACTTAGAACTCAAAAACTTAAATCCCCCAACAACAAATCCTCAAAGAAACAACGGCCCAATAAATAAGTGGGCTAAAGACTTAAAGAGAAACTTCTCTGAAGATAAAATAAGGGTGGACAATAGACATATGAAGAAATGTTCAACCTCTAGCCATAAAAGAAATGCAAATAAAAACAACATTAAGATACCACCTCACCCCAGTTAGAGTGGCTACAGTCAAGAACTCTAATAACAACAGATGCTGGAGGGATGTGACAGAAGGGAACCTTACTGCATTGTTTGTGGGAGTGTAAACTTGTTCAACCACTTTGGAAAGTAGTATGGAGGTTCATCAAATGACTGCACATAGAATTGCCCAATGACCCAGCAATCCCACTTTTGGGCATTTACCCAAATGGTCACAAACAAGACCACACTAATGCTACCAGCACAAGTATGTTTATTGCAGCATTATTTCCCATAGCTAAGACATAGAACCAACCCAGATGCCCCTCAATAGATGAATGGATCAAGAAAATGTGGTATATATACATAATGGAATTCTATGCCTCCATCAGAGAGAATGACATTGCCCCATTTGTTTGGAAATGGAAAGACTTGGAATAAATTATATTAGGTGATGTAAGCCAAGCCCAAAGAAACGTAGGTCCCATGGTTTCCTGTATATGCGATATCTCATATATGTCAGAGTCAAGCAGAAAATTTCAGATAAGTTGATGTTAGGTGAAATGAACCCCAAGATAAGTATTCAAATATGTTTTCTTTCATACAATTGTTTCTAACATATCTATAAGTTGATTTCTTTGTTACTTTGTATGTCCCTCCCTCCAGTATAACCCCTGGTTTCACTGTGTTTGATATTGGTATAATTTGTGTACAGGAAGGGCAAAACAATTCGTTTAAATAGGGATACAGGTGGACCCATTGTAACAATGAGATGTATAAGTGGGCTCTGCTGATTCAATTTTAACCCACTTTCCACTGATTCTGTGTCCTTCACCCATCTTCCCTCAGATTTGCACGCATATATACTGTATATTGGGTCAAGAATACTGAGTCATTAGAGAATGAAAAAAGAAATTAAGAAAAGTTCCTTTGTTTTAATCTTTGCAATTCAATTCAATATATATATATTACATATATTGTTTTATATACATAAGAAAAGGTGCTTGGGTATTACAACTTGGTGATTTTCGCCAATGGCTGTCCTCTTCTCTTCTTACAGTATATAATGCCTAAAATACTGTACAGTTTGTCATATCACACTGTGTTTTAAATCAAACTTTCACATATCAGGGAGAAAATATGCCATTTGTCTCTTTGATCATGGCTGAACTTTCTCAACATGATTTATTTTAGTTATCCATTTCCCTGCAAGTGAAATTATTTTATCCTTTCTATAATATTTCATTGTATATAGATAGCATAATTATTAGATTCATTTATATATTGTGGGGCAACTGGATGTGTACATATCTTGTTACTGTGAATTGAGCAGCAAGGAACGTGGTTGTGCAAATGTCTTTGCCATTTTCTGGTTCATTATGGTAAGGGTAGATGCCTAGAAGTGGTATGGTTGTAGGAAGGGTTTTAGGGAACGTCTGTATTTAGATTTTTTAGCAACTTCCTGACTGCTTTCCAGAGTGGTAGTATTAGTGTGCATTCCCACCAGCAGTGCAGTCGGATTCCTTTTTCTCCACTTCCCTACCAGCATTTGTTGTCCAATTCCGAATATTTGGGTAAGATGGTATCTCAGGATTGATTTAATTCACATTTTCTTTATGGCCAGGGTTGTTGAACCTTTCCTGATATGTTTCGTTGCCATTCTTATCTCTTCTTCTGAGAAGCCTCTCCTTAGCTCCTCTGCCCACTTAGTGATTGGTTTATTAGATTTGGGAGGGGTAGTTTCCTGAGATCCATGTATACATCGAATATTATCCTTTTTTCTGATGTATTGCAGGTAAATATCTTTTCCGAATTTGTTTGCTGTCTTTAGTTTAGTGGCTGTGACCCTAGCCTGTGCGGAATATTTTCCTTTGATGTACTCACATTTGTTGGGTCTCTCTTCTATCTGTTGTGTCCCTGAGATTCTATTCAGGAAGTTCCTTCCTGTAACTATAAATTCTAATGTCACCCCTATTCTGTCTTACAATAGTTTGGCAGAATTTAAGGTAGTTAATCCATTTTGTGTTGATGTTAGTGCAAGCTGAGATCCACTTATAGTTTTCTGCCTATGGCTGTCCAGTTTTCCCAATACTAATATTTGAAGAGGCTATGATGTGTGTGTGTGTGTGTGTGTGTGTGTGTGTTTGCTGGGGCTTGAACTCTGGGCCTTGGAACTGGCCCTCAGCATTTAATCACCAGGCTAGCTCTTGAGAAACAGTTCCACTTCCCATTTGCTTATGGTTTATTGGAGACAAGTGTCTCATGGACTTCCATCGCCCTGCTGGCTTTGAACAACGATACTCAGATCTCAGCCTTCTGAGTTGCTAGAATTAAAGGCATGAGCCACAGGCACCCTGCAAGGCTATGTTTTATCCACTGTACATCTTTTACTCCTTTGTCCAATATCAGATGATTAAGTATGTGGTTTTATTTCTGGGTCTTTTCATCTTTTTTAATGTGATTATTCTTTGTAAAAATAATGTACAAAGGAGTTGCAGTTACATAAGCTATGTAATGACTACATTTCCTCCCAAGCATTGTTATCTACTCCTTTGTTTTTCCCCTGCCATACATTCCCTCCCACCTCCACAACTACACTCCTCTCCCCTGCCTAAATTGTTAAGCTCGTTTTTCCACAAAGTGTCATTTGCATCTCATTTTTACAATGGTTCAACCTGTATCTCTATTTATTCATTTTGTTTTTTTCCCTTTCCCTCCCCAAATTAGAGAAGCGTATAAAAAGATGCAAGGTACCGACATCAAATACAGTGAAAATGGGTTATACCATGGGGGAGGAACATACAATGAATCAAAAAAAATCACATGGTATATTGTAAACACGTTAGAAACAATAGAAAGTGAAAAAACCACTTGTGTCCCTATCTTGGGATTTATTTCACTTAACATCATCTGATTGTGTCATATGTACATAGCTTTTGAACTTTTCTGCTTGTCCCTGATGTACAGTTGTTATTGCAAATGAGGTAAACCATGAGACCTATGTTTCTTTGGGCTTGGCTTACTTCACTTAATATAATATCTTTTCCATTGGTCTTCAGATTTTTTTGTACCAATACCAGCTGTTTTGGTTATTATGGCTCTTTAGTAGAACTTGAAGTCTGGTATAGTGGTACTGCCTGCATTGCTTATTTTGCCTAGAATTGTTTTGTCTGTTCTTGGTACGTTTTGCTCCATATGAACTTTTGGATTCTTTCATTTATCTGAGTAAAGAACATCATTGAAATTTTGATGCAGATTGCCTTGAATTTTATATCATTTTTTGCATTATGGCCATTTTCACAATATGCTATCTATCCATGAACATGGAAGGTCTTTTCATATTCTGATAACCTCTTTGATTTCTTTCTTTAGATTTTTGCAATTTTTACATCTTTGGTTAGGTTAATTACTATTTTTTTTTCTTTGAGGCTATTGCAAATGGTGTTGTTTTCATGATTTCCCTTCTGCTTGTAGATTATTTGCCCATGGATTTTTGTTGTTACTGATTTTTCTTGTTGTTTTTGGTCGTGGGGCTTGATCTTTGGGCCTGGGTGCTGTCCTCATCTTTTTAGCTCACGGTGAGTCACAGGACCACTTCCAGTTTTCTGGTGGTTATTTGGAGACTAATGAACTTTCCTGCCTGGGCTAGCTTTGAACCTCAATCCTCAGATCTCAGCCTGCTGAGTAGCTAGAATTATAGGTGTGAGCCACTGGTGCCCCGCCAAGGCTTCTGAATTTTAGGGTTGATTTTGCATTCTGATACTTTGCCAAAACGATTGATTAGCTGTAGGAATTTGGGAGTTGAGCTTTTGGGTCCTCAGGTATAAGAAAATGTCATCTGCAAATGCAATTAGTTAAATTTTTGCTTTCTTTCTGGCTCCCTTTAATGTCCTTTTCTTGCCTTATTGGTCTAGCTAATAATTCCAGTCTAGATTGAAGAGGAGCAGAGTGAGGAGGTATCTTTTCCTTGTTCCTGATTTTAGGGGAAATAGTTTTAGTTTTTCCCCATTTAGGATGGCCTGTTGTCTATGACTCTTGTTGTTTTAAGGAATGTTCCTTCTATTCCTAGTTTCTCCAGAGCTTTTAAAGTCAATGTGTGTAGTCTTTTGTCGAGGGCTTGTTCTGCATGTATTGAGATGAGTATGTGGTTCTTGACATTGGCTCTTTTGATGTGAATTTTTGATTTGCATATATTAAATCAACTTTGCATCTGTGGAATCAATCCTAATTGATCATATTGTGTTATTTTTGTATTTGTTTATGGATTCTGTTGGCTAATATTTTAGTGAGGAGTTTTGCATCTATGTTCATCAGAGAAATTGATCTGTTATTCTCTGTTATTTTGTTGGATCCTTACCTTGTTTTGGGATGAGTGCGATATAGGATTTGTAGAATGAGTTTAGGATTGCTCCCTATTGCTTTTATTTCACAGAAAAGCTTGAGAAGGATTGGTATTACTTCATCTTTAAAAGTCTTATAGTGGGCTTGGAAGATGGCTTAGTGGTAGAGTGCTTGCCTAATATACATGAAGTCTTGTTTTCAATTCCTCAATGCCACATACACAGAAAAGGCCAGAAGTGGCATGGTTGCTCAAGTGATATAGCAATAACACTAGCCTTGAGTAAAAACAGCTCAGGGACAGGTTCCAGGCCCTGAGTTCTAGCCCCAAGTCTGGCAAACAAAAAAGTCTTATAGAATTGAGTGATGAATTCACCTGGGCTTGGATTTTTCCTTGTTGGAAGACTTCTGATTACTTGTATGTTATTGGTTTGTTTAGTTTGTTCATATTTTCTTAGTTCCATATAGAAGTTTGTATGGGAAACTCAATTTTCTTTGTCGGTCATGGGGCTTGCACTCTGGGCCTGAGTTCTGTCACTCAGCTCTTCAGCTCAAGGCTAGAGCGCTGCTACTTGAGCTATAGTGCCACTTCCAGCTTTCTGCTTATGTGGTGCTGAGGAATCAAACCCAGGGCTTCATGCATGCAAGGCAAGCACACTTCCACTGAGCTACCTTCCCAGCCCAGAAACTCCATTCTAGGTGCTGGTACCCAGACAAAAAAGCTTGTTTGGCTTTTTGAACTGATGATGGAAAAGTTGGATTGTATGACACCTACTTCAACAAGTAAGAACTTGGTGATGCTAACTTATTACCCCAATGACTGATGAAAATATCAGTGTGAATTTAATTTTGAGTTCATAAACCTATATGCATATCATTAGTATCTGAAAGACATTCAAAAAAAATCTACCATGCTAAGATTCAAAACTCAAATTAAATAAATTTACTTATTTTGGTGCCAATCCTAGGACTTGAACTGAGGGTACAGTGGTAAGCATTTACTACTTGAGCAACCACTCCAATTCCAGGTTTTTGTGGATAATTGGAGATAAGGATTATTAACCAATGTTCTGGCCCAGGATGGCTTTGAACCTCTATGCTCAGGTCTTAGTCTCCTGAGTAGCTAGGATTACAGGTACTTGGCCAGAGATATTTATTTATCTATCTATTTATTTAACCAGACTTGGGACTTGAACTCATGGTCTGGGTGCTGTACCTGGACTTTTTGTGCTCTACTACTTAAGACAGATGTAAAATTCCTATTTTTTAATAATTAAGTGTATATAATGGTGTCACTGAGTTGTCTTCTGGGACTGGCTTTAAACGTATATCATGAGATCTCAACCTTCTTTCTAGGTAGTATCACAGGCCTTACCCACTGCTGCCTTGCTCAGAAATTTATTTTTAATAATTTTTTTCACTGGGTTTTAGGGGAAAACAGAGGCATGTATGCATTACCTGAATTGTGAAATGGTAACACGCCTATTACAACACCTTAATAATAACAATAAATTACGTTATTTTTTAATGTGGTAGTAATTTGGCATTTGCATACCACCAAAATGAACTCATTTTCTTTCAAAAACTATCATGCCTTTATGAATTTGAAAGTCATATATTAAGTTAGGTACTGGTGGCTCAAATCTGTTATCCTAGCTACTCAGGAGTCTGTGTTCAAAGCTAACCCAAAGAGGAAATTCTGGGAATTTGTAGGCAGGGGCTAGACCTTCATCCATTCTGATCATAGTGAGCTCAGTCTTTCACGTGGTACTTGATACTTGGTCCTTAATAGTCATAATTTGGCCAGGCATTTTGTCACTTATGCTTGTAATTGTCACTGGTCAGAATGCTGAGATCTGAAGATTAAGATTCAAAGCCAGACCTGGAAAGAGTGAGAGTCTTATCTCAAGCTAAGCATAAAAACCTTGAAGCAGAGTTGTGTTTCAGATAATAAAGTGTTAGCCTTGAGTGACAAAACCAAGCAGGAGCAAGAGGATCAGAATTCAAGACCCAGTACTGGTAAAAACCAAAACAAAACAAAAAACAAAAAAGTGGCTTCAGTCTTTTAAACATTTTGATATTTTTCTTACATTTTTTATCTCTATGTTAGTATATAAACACACAGAAGCGTATGAAACAAAGTTAAACTTTAAGAACATTCTTCCATTATCAACCATTATACTTTAATTATACTTAAGAAAATTAATGATATTTTCATAATATTGTTACTTATCAAGTACAGATACACATATCCTAGTTTGATACACGGCTATTATTCTTCCTATTTTTCAAATTAATATTTCATTAGGTTTCATTTCATGTTGTTATGTCTCTTTTGTTTTTAGCACTCTAAAATACCTATAATCCTAGCTACTCAGGATGCTGAGATTTGAGGATCTTGATTCAAAGCCAGCCCAGGCAGGAAAGCTGGAGAGACTTTTATCTCCAATAAACCACCAGAAAATCTAAGTGGCAGTCTCAGTCAAGTGGTATAGCACTGGCCTTGAGCAGAATAGCTGAGGGACAGGGCCCAAGCCAGTTTTCAAGCCCCATGCTCTCCCCAAAATAAATGAATGAATGAATGAATGAATGAATGAATAAATAAATAAATAAATAAAATAACATACCACCCCGGTATTTCCTTTTCATGATACTGCCCTTTCAGTCGAAATATTTTAAAGTAGATTTTTATAAGCTATTCTTTATATTTTACTTGCCTAGCTATTTCGTTAAGGTGGAATCTCATTTTTATTTCTTTTTTGTTGGTTGTGGGGCTTGTACTCATATCCTGGATCCTGTTTCTGAGCTTTTGTACTGAAGGCTAGTGCTCTAACACTTTGAGTTACATTGCACTAATGGTTTTCAGTGCTTAATTGGAAATAAAAATCTCATAGATTTTCTATCCCAGGCTGGTATTGAACCTTTATCCTCAGATCTCAGACTTCTGACTAGCTAGAATTACAACTGTGAGCCACTGGCTCTTGGCACTGATTTGTTTTCTTTTTTTTTAATTTTTTGTCAGTCATAGCACTTGAACTCTTGGTGATGTCCCTGAGTTCTTTAGCTCAAGTCAAGTGCTCTACTACATGATCCAGAGCACACTTATGGTTTTCTGGTGGTTAATGGGAGATAAGAATCTCATGAGCTTTCCTACCTGGGTTGCCTTTGAACTTCAATCCTCAGATCTCAGGCTCAGGAATAGCTAGGATGATATGTGTGAGCCACCTGGACCCAGCTTTCTCATTTATTTTCTTATGGTGAGTTCTAGCTGACTTCTCTACTTCCTGTATTTCCTAGCAATTACAAAGTAGGCCTAGAATTATTACCTCATCCTTTAAAGTAGTCCTTAGGTCCAAATGACTGCTGAGTGCAGGAAAGCAGATGATTCCAATATAAAATACAACGCTGTCTTAGTATTTCAGAAAACTAACAATGACATGCTAGAGGTTCATATCTGTAATCCTAGCTACTCAGAATGCTGAACTCTAAAGATTAAGGTTTAAGTACAAGATACATTATGCTGAATTTTGATTAAAGCTCCCTTTGTGTTTGTTTTTATTGTAGGCTTTATTTATTTTCTTATTTTAGTTTTTCTTATTGTGACTACCGAAAAGCTGAGTGACTTCCATGGCTCCTATTCATGGATGACTTTGAGGTGCTTTAGAATCTTCATCAGAGGCCAGACATGTTCTACTCGGTTGAGTAGCCAGCCACAAAGCTGTATGTGACAATATTAAAGTAAGCAAAAGTATATAAAATTAAAAATTCACTCTGCTACTCTAGCCATATTTCAAATAAAAATAGAATTCAAATTTCAGTGAATGTTAGTAAAGTTTTAATGCATTCATTCTATCTCTGTCCTCTGTAACACTACTACAACAGAATGGAATACTTACAGCATATCATGTGGCTCCCAAAGCCTGGACGTACTTACTTGCTCTGTTCCTTTACAGAAAATGTTGCCTAACCCTGCCCCTACTGAACATAATTTATTATGCAGAGCTACCCTCTTTTCTATATGGAGTTATCTTTCTCTCCTTTTCTCCCTCCTTCTCTCTTCCCTCCACCAATCCCATCCCCAATCCCTCCCTTACCTTGTTTTAGGGATCAAAACTCATGCATGGTAAGATGCTATATTGAATCCCAGCCCTGTGTATGATTTTGTTTTTTGTGAGGGGTTAGCTTTCCAAGGGCTTAAACTTTCATCTTGGACACTATCTCTGATCTTTTGTGCTCAAGTTTAGTGCTCTGTCACTTCAGCTACAGCTTCACTTTTGTCTTTTTGGTGGTTAATTAAAAATAAGAATATCACTGGCTTTCCTTCTTGGGCTGCATTGGAGCTACGTTATTATAAGCTTGTGATTACAGGAATGAGACGTTAGCATCCAACTTACATTTTTTTAAGTTTTCAAGAAGAACCTATATCCAAATGATCTCTATATCTTCTTTTAATTTAAAAAAGACAAGTGTGGGATCCATTACACAGAGGCAAACAACTTAAAACTGTATAGATTTGAATATTTCTGTATCATCACAAAATTGGTAAGAAATTCTATTACTAACAGATAATAAGGTGAATTTTCATGACTAACATAATAAAGGTATGTAAATGGGAAAATGATATTGCTTTATTTAAAGGCATCAAAGCCTATGTCTTAGCTGGAGAAAATCTGGTTCGTTGTCTAGAATGATTCCTATCAATTTGTGAGGTACATAAAAATAAATAATGACAGAGCTATTTCATTGATTTTAGATTTCTAAAACTATACCTACAACATATTCTGTATTTTAAGTCATGCAGTATAGCGATTTTGTCTAAAGCATGGTTTACTGACACACATCAATAGAAAAATTTCCTTAAAAATAGTCAATTTGGAAAATCAGTCTATACTCAAATCTTGTGAAATTAAGAATACATTTGAATAGTGATGATATATGGGTAAGCAATAACTTGAAATAATTATCAATGTCTGTCCTGACTGGTAGGATTAGTAGCTTCTTAAATTTGTAGTTGTCAGAGTATTTATACTTCAGAATGCTACAGTAGTATTAGAATACTTGACAATTTTGAAATAAGCTGCTTCAAAGGACGGATAAGCCAGGCACCAGTGGCTCACACCTGTAATCCTAGCTACTCAGGAGGCTGAGATCTGAGGATGGCGATTCAAATCCAGCCCAGGCAAGGAAGTTTGTGAGACTATTATCTCCAACTGACCACTAAGAAAACCAGAAGTGGTGCTGTGGTTCAAATGCTAGAGTACTAGCCTTAAACTTAAAAGCTGAGGGACAGCTTCCAGGCCCAGAATCCAAGCCCCATAACTGATAAAAACAAAACAATACAAAACAAAACAAACAATCCCACATTGGCCAGATGGATGAGAACTGACTATGTTTTCTAGGTCAGATATATTTAGGGCTAGTTTCTCTATATTTTGTCTTACCTCATATATTAAGTATTTTTTTCAATCAACTGAAGAAGGATCTGAAATGACTTTTTTCTATGAATAACTGAGTTTGTAGTAAAGTCATTTTCTTAAAACATTGTCTATTTTTCACTATTCTTTTTTAACATTTAAATCTTCCTCTGTTCTGCACCAGCTTCCACTCCAAAGACGTCCACAGATTTCCAGGGTGTACCATAAGAAGACTGGGTACACATTAGCCTGGGGTCCACCAGTGCCTCCCATTTCATTTAGTAAGGCTATGCAACATTCTTTAATAAATATGTAGGGTGTTTCTTTCACTTTAATTCTAATACATTTAAATTAGAAGGAGTTAGAAAAGTTCTAAGTCAGTGACTGCACTTGTGATATGCTGTGTACCCAGAGATACATTGAAGTAGTATTAGCAAGTGATAAATGGAGCCTCTAAGAGGAACTATTTACCTGTAGGCTCCCCTAACCACTGATCGGACAGATATTTTTCATTATACACATGTTTCTTGTTAGTGTCCTGGCCTTTGATTAATACATTTGGTTCCTTTTTCTCTTCTAGCCAACATAAACCTTGTCTTTGTTATTTCTTTTTTTTTTAATTGTGAAAATACCATACGGAGGGGTTACAATTACAGGGGCAAGGTAATGAATATATTTCTTATCAAGCATTTTTGCCTCCTCCTTTGTTTTTCCTTCCCATCCCTTCCCACCTCACCCACCCACCATCAAAGATGTAAAGTTCCTTTTTCCACATAATGTATTCTACATACCAAAGAAATAAGTCAAACAGAGCACCATAATCCTATATATAAGGATCCTGCCTATAATCCTAGCAACTCAGGAAGCTAAGATCTGAGCATCATGGGTCATGGTTTAAAACCTGCCTAGGTAGAAAATTCTATGTTCTTCTTATTTCCAGTATAATTATGGTATTTATTATAATGAAACATCTTAAACAGCTATAGTTCTTTTCTTAGTAGAGGGCTAGTTTATTAAGTCATCACAACTTAGTTATAGTTTTTTTCCATCAATAGAAGAATTACTGTATGTATGAGTGAAATACTTGCTTTAGAAATTTTATAGCTGCTAGGCACTGGTGGCTCATGTCTCTAGTCCTAGCTACTCAGGAGGGTGAAATTTGAGGATCATTCCTCAAAGCCAGCTTGGGCAGTAAAGTCCATTAGACCCTTATGTCTAGTTTACCACAAGATGCCTATAAGTGGTATTGTGGCTTACATGGTAGAGCATTAGTCTTGGGCTGAAGAGCTGAAGGACAATACCTAGGCCCAGAGTTCAAGTCCTACAACCAACAAAAAACGAAATCTTATACTTAAGTCATAGCAAATCTTGCAGTTTCGTATATTTTAATCCCCAAAGGGTAGAATATTCATTTTAATTGTTTGTGTGTCCTTAACGGAACTTGACCTCAGCGGGCTCCAAAATTTTTTCCCAACCAAGCCTGTAACTCTACCACTTGATCTACAGTTCCACTTCTGGCGTTTTTGCTGGTTATTTGGAGATAAGTCTCAGGATGGAGTTTACTGCCCAGGCTAGTTTTAAACTACTATCCTCAGATTTCAGCTTTCTGAGTAATAAGGATCACAGGCATGGATTTCTGGTGCCCAATTTAGAATGCTGCTTTGTTTTTTATAAGCGAGAAAATTAAAGTTTGGTTTGCTAAAATTTTAGATTTTTTATGAAAATTGAAATAACTATTTTAGAAAGTCTTAGAATATTTGGAGGGGCGGTGGTGGGGGGAGGCTGGGAAGGGATGTGAAGGTTTAACAAAGGAGGAGGCTGCAATGCTTGATAAGAAATGTACGCATTATCCTGCCCATGTAATTGTAACCCCTCTGTACAGTATGTTCACAAAAAAAAAATAAAATAAAATGAAAAAAGATACTTTTAAATAAAGGGAATGCCCATAGATTGGTTAATTTATGAGCAATGACATTTTATTTGGCTCATGGTTCTAGAGATTTAAAGAGCCTGGTGTTCACATATGTGACTGAGGTCTTTTTGCTGTGTCACCCCAGGAAGGAATGTAGAAAGGAAAAAGAGCATGAATGAGAGACTGAGAGGCTAAGATGGTAATGATTTTGCAACCGGATCATTTTCTTTCTTTCTTTTTTTAAATGAAGTCATCTCTATATGAGGGCAGCATTCTCCTTCATGATCATCTCTTAAAGATTCTACCTCTTTTTTTCTGTTCTTTCGTTTTTGCTGGATACAGGGATAGAACTCAGGGTCTGGATGCTGACCCTGAGCTTTTTTGCTCAAAGCTAGTACTCTACTACTTAGAGCCACAGTCCCACTTCTGAGAATGCCTTGGCACCAATGGATGACAACGGTAATCCATGTGACTCTTATCTCCAATTAATCACAGACAAATCTGGAAGTGGCACTGTGATTCAAGTGGTGGAGCATTAACTTTCAATAAAAGCAGACCCCAGGTCCAGAAAAAAAGAAGAGAATGCTAGACAGATACCTTGAAGGAAAGTATATTAATGTCAAGAAATAAAGCAAAGCATGGGTTGGGAAGGTGGCTCAGAGGTAGAGCGCTTGCCTTGCATGCCTGAGGCCCTGGGTTCGATTCCTCAGCACCACATAAGCAAAAAGAAAAAAGCCGGAAGTAGCGCTGTGGCTCAAGTGGTAGAGTGCTAGCCTTGAGCTGAAGAGCTGAGGGACAGTGCCCAGGCCCAGAGTTCAAGCCCCACGACCGGACCCAAAAAAAAAAATTAAAAAAAAAAAAAAGAAATAAAGCAAAGCTTTCCAAAAGCTGTGATGATTAGGCTATGATCTAATAGGTTATATATGATTTATCTGACTTAATACCGAAGCTGTCTAAAATCCTAGACTCTTTTCCTAAAATAACAAACAAAATTGAAAACAAAAGGCTGTATCAAATATGCTATGACTTTAAAAGTATGAGTCTTTATATATCTGCTTATAAATCTGAATGAACAAAATAATTAATTTCAGGGGAGGTGGAGTACAGGTGAGAAATCTCAAGTTATGCTTTAGGAACAATTTTGTTTCAGATTCCAGCTTTGATGTCTCAGAAAAATGCTTAAAGTAATAGTTTTCTGTCATAGAAATTATCATAGAATTAAGAATATCACTTTTAATCTCCCTCCAACTGTGTATAGGATGGAAAGAATAATTTATTCCAGTGTATTGGATTACTTCAGATTTTTATTCTTTTATTCTCCTAGTCTGATAGTAATACTCTAAAAACAAATCCTTAAGTTGTTGAAAACTTATAAGCATTCTTTCTGCTATAGGAGTAGGAGGAGACAGAACTTGCTTCATTTTATACAGCTGTGGAGGTGAAGGGATTGTCCTACAGCATAACTTTTGAAAGCTTAGTGGTGAAACCTTTGACATCAACATTCTCATCATGGACACCAATTCAACTAAAGTGAGTTGCTGTGGTCTGAAGTCTCTCCACTTCCCCTGTTGCCATTTTGCAAGCTACATTTCAGCATGTGATATCCACCATGCTAGGCAGACTACTTAAGATTTGTTGAAAAGCTATGAGTGAATTAAGGTGTTATCTTACGGGACTTTATCATTGAGTGACATGAATAATTTAAACACAATAGGAATCAGACCTCAACTGCAGTGATTTATGATGAGATTTCCTATTTTAACAATAAAGGTTCCTATTATGCCAAGTACTTTAACTTGAACCAAAATGATGTCATGTCAAATAGAAACTATTATAGGGTTTTCAAATCCAACCACAAAGTTTCTGCTCATGACAACATACAGTGAGCTAGCCTTATTCCCATATTTAGTAATTGTTTGACCATATGACAATTCTTCATTGTGATTAAAATTATAATCAATTTTTAAAAATAAAAAATATTTTAAATTCCCACATGCACATCCCATTAGGAAGTTGAGGTGATGCCCAGAAACACTAAGAACTGAATTTCTGTCACTTAGATTTTCTTGTGTCTGCCAGTCCTCTTTATGTTGGTTTTGCTTCGGTTTTACTTTAGGCTAGTGTTCTACCACTTGCCATAGTTTTACTTTCAGATTTGTTGGTTATGAGTTAGAGCTAAGGGAAATAATGTTCCTTCCTTCCCAGTCTTTTTATCTAGAATTTTCAGATCTTAGCCTATTTAGGATTATAGGAATGAACCACTGGTGCTCAGTTGTATTTAAATAATGTGATCTGTTAAGGGTTTTCCCATCGTTTTTTGTGAAAATACACCTCCCCACAATAAATAGTAAAATAAAAAAATGAAAGTTATTGTGATTCTTCCAAATCGACAAAACAATACATAATATGCTAAATTTAAGTATAAAGTACAATCTTTTGGAGTTGTTGAAAAACTGTATATATTTAGTAGCTTTTGAAAAAAATGAATCAACTTTACAGAGATAAAGTTCGTGAAACAAGATCGTTTTTTATGAAGAGTATTAATGTGTACAACAGTTTTTATGTCATTAATGTAACCCACATCACGTGCTATATAGTTACAAATGCTAAGATCTGCTGTCTGTGTGGTCATAGCTTAATTCTAAAATTCACAGTCTTCCTGAGCTTTTTCAGTTTTTCATCAGCAGCAGTTACATTGAACCATAAAATCTTATAGGAGTTTCCTGTAGTCATTGTACTCCTAAGAAACAATTTCTTCTGGGCTGGGAAGGTGGCTCAGTGGTACAGCGCTTGCCTTGCATGCTTAAGGTCCTGGGTTCGATTCCTCACCACCACATAAGAAAAAAGAAAAAAGCCGGAAGTGATGCTGTGGCTCAAGTGGTAGAGCGCTACCCTTGAGCTGAAGAGCTGAAGGACAGCGTCCAGGCCCAGAGTTCAGGCCCCACGACCGGACTCCTGCCCCCCCAAAGAACAAAAAAAAAACAATTTCTTCTTTATTTTCTTTGTTTATTTAACGTCCAAGACTTGTACTCAAATTCAGAATCTAATGCTTTAGCTCACTGTTTAAGTTCTACCAACTGAACCATGCCTTCAACCCTCATTTCTGATTTTAAAAATTCACAAAGGTAATAGTGATTATAATTCTCTGATTTCCTTCACCCAGTAACCCACATATAATTATGTTTAATTTAATATTCTCTCAGTATACTTATATGCCACCTTTTTGTTTTTGTTTTTGGGTACTGGGCTTCAAATCAGTACCTTTCACTCTCATAGAAACCAGGCATTTATGGTTCATGCCTATAATACTGGCTGCCTCATAGGCTGAGTTTGAGCATCACGTTTCTAATCCAGCCCAGCCCTGAATGTCTGTGAGACTCTTACCTCTAGTTAACCCCCTACATGAATTGGAAAGGGGAGCTAGGATGAGAGTAGTAGAAAACCAGCCTTGAGGGCAAAGGTAGAATGAGAAGCAAGATCCTGAGTTCAAGAAGCACACAGAAAAGTTAATTTCCTTTACATTCAGCACTGGAATATATTGTTCATTAAAATGATCAACTCTGTATTAATTAAAGGTTAATATCACTATAGCAATCATGTTGTATTTATGGATCATAATACTTTATTTTTCTGTTTACTTGAATACTAATATCATAATATAAGGAAATAAGTCCCATTTAACAAACTTTTAATGGCAGTTAAGGATCAGAATATATACCAGGAGTTTTGACTGGAAATAGGTATTTGCAAGTTCTTCATATAAATAAATGATATTTGAATAAGTTTGGCATGTATGATGTAAGCTAAAGAAACCAGTAAGGAAAGGTACTCACAGTCTTGGGGAATGATAAAATATTAGCAAAGAGGTGATTCTGTAAAATAGCAAGAAAAAATGTCTAGTAATAGTTAAGGACCTTGAAATTTATGCTGTCAAGATAAGTCGGCATATTTTACCTTTTATTATAGAAATTATATAATTTTACAAAGTTAACATGACTAAAATTTAGAACAAACTGGCCTCTTGGCAATGAAGATGCTCATGTTTATTAAATTTATTTATTTTTAAATAACTTTTTTATTATGAAAATACTGTACAGATGGGTTACAGTTACATGAGCAAGGTAATGAATACATTTCTTATTAAGCATTGTTGCCTCCTCCTTTGTTTTACCCCACCATCCCTTTCCTCCCATCTCTACAACTACACTCCTCCCCACTCTGCCTAAATTGTAAAATTCGCTTTTCAATATACCGTCTTGTACATCTTATTGTTGCAATGGGTCAACCTGTATCCTTATTTCAACAATTTGTTTTATCCCTTCCCCTTCACAAATTACACCAATATCAAAGTGATAACAGGGGTTATACCGTGGGGGAGGAACATACAAAGCAACAACATATTACCGTATAAATGTCAGAAACAATAGCAAGCAAGAAAAAAATCACTTGTGTCCTTATCTTGGGGTCATTTCGCTTAACATCATTTTATCTGACCTTTTCTGCTTGTCTCAGATATATATTAGTTATTGCAAATAAGGGAAACCATGGGACCTATGTTTTTTGGGCCTGGCTTACTCCACTTAATATAATTTTTCCAAGTCTTTCAATTTCCTATCAAATGGGGAAATGCCATTCTTTCTGATGGGCATAGAATTCCATTGTGTATATATTCCACATTTTCTTGATCCATTCATCTGCTGAGGGGCATCTGGGTTGGTTCCAGATCTTAGCTATGGTAAATAATGCTGCAATAAACATGGATGTGCTGGTAGCTTTAGTGTGGTCTTGTTTGTTAACATTTGGGTAAATGCCCAAAAGTGGGATTGCTAGTCATAGGGGAGCTCTATATGGAGTCTTTTGAGGAAACTCCATACTGCTTTCCAAAGTGGTTGAACTAGTTTACATTCCCACCAACAATGCAGTAGGGTTCCCTTCTGGACACGTCCCCTTCAGAATCTGTGTTATTAGATTCTTTATTATAACCATTATAACTGGAGTGAGGTGGTATCTCAATGTTGTTTTGATTTGTATTTCTTTTATGGCTAGAGACATTGGACATTTCTTCATGGGTCTATTGTCCATTTGTATTTCCTCTTCAGATAAATTTCTCTTTAAGTGTTTAGCTCACTTATTTATTAGGCAGTTGTTTCTTTGAAGATTTGTTGTAAAAAGAAAATTCATCTTATGAAATGGTAGTCTTTAAATACAACACATTAATAATATCATAAAAATTATTATTGTTGTTGTTGTTGTTGTTATTGTTATTATCATTATTATTTTCTCATGGGGATTGAACTCTGGGCCTGGATGTTGTCCTTGTACTTTTCAGCTCAAGGCGAGTGCTCTACCACTTGAGCCACAGCGTCACTTCTGGTTTTCTAATGGTTAATTGAAGATAAGCGTCTTATACAGTTATGGGAAGTTGGCTCAGTGGTAGAGCGTTTGCCTTGCATTCATGATGTCCTGGGTTGAATTCCTCAGCACCTCATAAGCAGAAAAAGCCAGAGCTGAGGAGCTGAGGGACAGAGCCCAACCCAGAATTCAAGCCCAGGTCTTATATAAAAAGTCTCATGAACTTTCTTGCTGGTGCTGGCTTTGAACCATGATCTTCAGATCTCAGTCTCCTTAGTAGCTTGCATTATACCCTTGAGCCACCAGTGCCAGGCTAAAATTATTTTTTAACCATAACTACACTTCCTTTTATGATAATATGGCAATTGGTATATATAATTTTGTTGTTGAGCCTGATGGCCTCATGTTCCAAAAATGCAGTTGTTTTTGTGCACAATCTAAAAACCATATTTCATCCTGTGTTCAGACACTTGCCATTCTGAGATTTGCTTTTTAATTCTATTAAGCATTATTATTTAAAAATAACATTTGTTTTACTTTAAAATTCAAGCATGCCAAAATGGTTAACATAGAATATAATTGCTAGTCACAAGTGGCTCATGTTTTTAATAATAGCTGCAAGAGAGGCTGAAATCTGTAGACTCTCATTTAAAGCTAGCTGGCTAGAAAAATCTGACACAATTATATCTGATTAACCAACCAAAATACAGGTGTAGAGATGTGATTCAAGGGGTAGATTAATTACCTTGAGCAAAAACAACAAAATTACTGAGAGGTCTATTTCAAACTCCATTTTGAACTTATGGCAAAAGTGCATACATGCACATATACACAAATACACACACACACACACACACACACACACACACACACATAAACACACAAAACACATTTCTCTTATAATCTCATCCTTTACTAGTAATAAATGCTATAAACAACATTATTTTCTCCAAAATTTTCAGATATTAACCTAAATATATACATAAGATAATATGTAGTTTTGCTTTTCTGAGTACTAATGTAAGAGAACATTCTCCTTCATTTGATGCAAAGGCACGGGTACTTTTTTGTCCTTAACCTATCCTCAACCTTGAGGGTTCCTACCTATACTTTCAAACCTAAAAACTAAGGAGACATCAAATTCTGTCTTCCTTCGGCCCTCCTTTGATGTCATCATATCTGAACTCTAGAAGACACTTTGCTTCTTCCAAACCCTTAAGATTTGGATTAAGTCTGGATTTTATATTTAGACAAAAAGACTGGTTGTAAAAAGTATAGTCCTTCTGTAAATCACCTTGACAATAAATAAAATAAAATGGATGCCAGAGCTGGAATTTCAATAAAAATCTGATGAATGCTAAAGCTATGAGGATAAATATGGTACTTCACGGCTATTCAATGTGGGTGCAGAGAACGTTTTTCATTTACAAGGAGATATCAACGAGTCTTTCAATATGGTGATAACATTTCAATATGGTGATAACATTTCAATATGGTGATAACATTGTATAGGTTTACACACCACTACTAGGTACAGATGCTCCAAATCACATGGATATATAAACTTTGTTTCTTTTTTATATACTAATAAAAAAGAAATGTAGTGATAAAACATTTTTACACATTTTATTCTGATTTTCTTTTTTCTTTTTCTTTTTGCCAAGGTAGGGGCTTGAACTCAAGGCCTGGACACTGTCCCTGAGTTTAGTTTGCTAAAGGCTACCACTCTATCACTTGAGCCCCAGCTTGGTTTCCAGCTCTTTCTTTCTTTTTTTTCCTTTTTTATTTTTTTAATTTTTTTTTATTGTGAAAATACAGATCATAGTGGTTACGATTACATGGGCAAGATAATGAGTACATTTCTTATCAATCATTGTAGCCTCCTCAGTTGTTTCCCCTTCCCATCCCTTCCCATCCTCCCCCCACCCCCACTACCCAATCCTCCCTGCCCCCCCCCCCGCACCAAAGTTTTAAAGTTCATTTTCGACATAACGACTTGTAAATCTCATTTTGCAATGGGTCCACCTGTATCCCTATTTAAATAATTTGTTTTTCCCCTTCCTCTCCACAAATTATACTGACATCAGATACAGTGAAAGCAGGGGTTATACTCTGGGGGAGGGATATACATAGCAACAGAGAAATAATAATATAAATGTGTTAGAAACAATCACATGAAAGGAAAAAAACATTTGAATACATATCTTAGCTTTTTCTATTTATGTATTACTGAGGAATGAAACCTAGGGCTTCATGCACTCCACCATTAAGCCATATTCCTAGCCCTCATACTGATTTTCTATGAATTAGGTCAACAGGATTCATGTGAACAGTTTCCTTGATTTTTATTTTCTCTTATTTTACTTTTTGTGCCATTAGAAAAGTTTAAATTTATGACCTAATACTCTCACTCGGCTTTTTCACAGAAGGCTGTCATTCTTGCTTTAATGGTTAATTGGAGATAAGAGTCTGATGGGCCTTTCTGACTCAGTTGGCTTGAAATATTGATCCTCAGATCTTAGTCTCCTGAGTAGCTAGGATTCTAGGCATGAACTACATAAACTGACACAAAGCACTTGCATTAACTTCAACACAGAAATGCTGGTTGACTTTAAAAATTATTGTTTGGGTTGGGGAGTTACAAATTTGTTAATAGATTTTTTTTATACAAGAGTCTCTCACTCTCTCCCTTAGGCTGGTGTCAAACTCTAGATCTTCATGAATTTAGCTTTCTATATGCTGTGATTACAAGTATGCACAATCATGCTTGGCACAGAAACAAATTTTAATAACAAATTGGTAAATCAGAAAGCTCCACATTTTCAAATGTAAAAATGACATGCCAATCCAGGGCTTCCATGTAGAAGTTGCAGATGTCAGAGACAGATTTTTCTTAGCAGATTGGGAAGTAACATTTATGAAGAATGTGTGACTTGGCGTTGAATTTTAATTGAGCTCTTTGCACAAAGCTGGAAGTCATGAAGAAGGCTAAATTCTGGGAAACCCTTGTTGTTAGAAGATAACCCTTATTATTGGGAGATATCAGAGATCTGAGTGGCACACATTCGTAATCCTTGCCTCTCAGGATGCTGAAATCTGAGTATTGGGGTTCAGAGTTAGTCTGGGTAGGAAAATTGGAGAGACTGTACCTTCCAGCTAACTAGCAAAAAGACAGAAGTAGAGCTGTTTCTCAAGCATTAGAGAGTGAGCAATAATATGCTCTGAGTTTAAGCCCAATATTAGCACCCAAAAATGAAAAGCATGCTGAAACAGAGCAAAGGAAAGGACATGGTCATTTTTCTAGGAACTCAAAAACAAGAAAATATGGTTGGGTAATTACACCTCTAGTTGTCTTTCGATTAAACAGCACACATTAGTTGTACAAGAGGGAAATTGTGGCCTTTCCATTGGAGGATACAATGTATCAAAGTCTCACATCCTCCATCACCCCCTTTACTTCCTTCCTTCCAAGTTTTTTTTGGGGGGTCCGGTTGTGAGGCCTGAACTCTGGGCCTGGGTTCTGTCCCTCAGCTCTTCAGCTCAAGGCTAGCACTCTACCACTTGAGCCACAGCACCACTTCCAGCTTTTTTTCTGCTTATGTGGTGCTAAGGAATCGAACCCAGGGCCTCAGGCATGCAAGGCAAGCGCTCGACCACTGAGCAACCTTCCCAGCCCTTCCTTCCCAGTTTTGTCTCCATAAATCCACTAAAAAGCTGGAAGTGGAGGGCTAGCTCAAGTGATAGATTGACAGCCTTGGTTAAAAAAAAATTAAGGTTTATTACCCAGTCCTGCTATGGGAAGGCCTGCTCATGATGTAGCACATTATTGTGTACAGGAAATTGTGATGTCTGACACTTAGCACCCAACAATGTAACATGAGAAAATAAAGGTCCAGAGTTGTTTTCAAAAGCATTTAGTCCTCTGAGAATAACAGAATAACCAGACATTGTCATTGAGCTTTCTGGATGCAGGTGTGGAATACTCTCCATAAATAGTCTCTGTGAAACCATTTAAGGACATCAAAACCGAATGCTCCATGTAGCAGGATCCCCATTTGATCCAGACTGCTTCTATTTAGGAATAGATGACCTGTGCATGTACAAATGGCTGATGTTCAGGCAAGATCATACCAGGCCTCCTCAAGGGCACTCATAACATGGGGCCCCTAATATGTGTGCCTAGTACATTTTCTCTTGTCCTTATTAGTTGAGTTGAGCAGAGCCAGATCAGAAATGTTCACGACGGGCCCTGGAAAGGGAAGGAGAGCTGTAGGAAAACACTGCCATTCACACAGAATTTTGTCTTGTCGCTAAGTATCATTAATCACTGAAAAGGTCCAGGGCATTTTGCAAATGAAAAGATTAGGGATTTTTTGTTAAGCCAGAAAGGAAAGACATCATCAAAGAGCCAAGCAGAAGTAAGGACACATAAGCCAGCTGGAAGTGGCTGCTGCTACTGATGGATCTGGGACTATTAGGTATAGAAAATAAGGTATAGGAAAAATTCATTTCTGAATGCAAAACACTGATAGCTAACATGACTACAGCCATAAATAATAGGAAATACTTAGATTATATAAAAACTACCAGAATCCAGTTGGTGGCTCAGTCTTGTAATATTAACTACGCAGGAGACTGAGAACAGAGGAGTGTAGTTTGAAACTAGCCTAGGAAGGAAAGACTGTGAGACTTTTGCCCCCCTCCACCGATTGTTGGGCTTGAAATCTGGGCCTTGGCACTGTTGCTAAACATTTTTTCCCAATGCAAGTACTGTATCTCTTTGAAGCAAAGCTTCACTTCCAATTTTCTAGTCGTTTTTTGGAAATCAGAATCTCATGGACTTTCCTACCCAGGCTGGCTTTGAACTACAATTGCTCACATCTTAGCCTCCTGAGTAGCTATGGTTACAGGGGGGAGCCACCAGTAAAAGAAATTGTAAGACTATTGTATATGTATGTATATGTAAGTATATTACATATTATTATATGCATATTATTTATATTATGTTATATATTATAAATAGTATATGGATTATACATATTATATGATTTATAATATAGTGTATAGTATATATTTTATATAGTATGTATTATATGATATATATCATATGGTGTATACTATATATGTGTTATATAGTGTATACAATAAATATACTATGTACTATACATTATATATCATTACATACTATATAACATATATGATATATCATACTATATTATATATTTTATGTATAATATATACTTTATATTTTACATAAACTATATATAATATATCATATAAACTACATACAATATATAAAACATAATATAAAATGTATACATACTATACTATATAAATTATATATTATACATTACATATATTATATAGTTTCTATGTTATGTTACATGTAATATATATTCTATGTAATACATAATTATATAATATACACTATATTATATGATATGAAGCATATCATAATATGATATAGTGTACATAATATAATATAGTGTGTGATATATTGTACAGTATATGTAATATATATTAAATAACATGTATATATAAATATACATATGTATTGTATATAGTTCATACTGTATACACTATAGTATATAATATATAATACATTATATATCACATAATATATAAAATATATTATATTAGTATATTAATATGTTCTATACAGATATAGTTTGCGTGTGTGTGTTTTTGCCCACATGCATGGCACTTGTTTGCATGCATAGAGCCAAAAATTATATAAAAGGAAAAATACTATAGTTAAGCATGAAACATGAAAGAGTAAATAACACAATAAAAATTTTAAATCTGAGAAAAATAAGTGGAACAAAAGAAGCCAGTCACAACAAAAATCATATTACTGTATAATTTTGTTTAGATGAAATTCAAGAAAAGACGAAATTAACTGTAATGATGGCCAATCAATTATACAGCCTGGTGCTCAGAATGGAGGCGAATTTTACTAAAGAAAGACACAAGAGACCTTTCAGGGGGCAAGGAAATACTTTATATTTTGTTTGTGGTGGCTGGAGATCTGTATAAATTCATCAGACTATTCAAAAGTAGATATATCTTATACCATTGTTATAGTTTACTAACGTAATTTAAAAATAGGCAAAGGATAGGAACTTTAAAGAGCAAATAAGGTAATAAAAATAAAAATTAATTTAGGTAGGAATCCATAAGTCTATACTGACAATTAACTGATCAATATAACTTGAATGAGGGAATTTAGTGTAGATGACTTTCCATATAATATAATAGAAATGTTGTGTTTCCCAGAGCACTCAAACATCCCAAAGTACGTAGTGCTATCTGAAATTGAATTAATGGGGAAAATGTTCAAGTCCCTAGTTACAACTCATAAGACTTATTAGTGTGTATGCCAATCCTGGTGCTTGAACTGAAGTCTCACGCATTGACCCTGAGCTCCTTTTGCTCAAGGCTAGTGCTCTACAAATGGAGCCACAGCACAACTTCTGGCTATACTTGAATAGTTGATTGGAGATAAGTGTCTGATGGATTTTCATTCCCAGGCTAGCTTCAAAACAGAAAGTCTCAGATCTCAGCCTTCTGAGTAGCTAGGATTCTAAATATGAGCCTACATTGCCAGCCTTCTCATTAATAATTATTAGAGGAGAAACATCAGGACACACTGAATACTTCAGAATATAGTGAGGAATACTTTTTCAGGGGTAAACTACAACAACATCTTCTGAGTTTTTACTGGCAAATACAGTGATATTTTCATAAAGACACAAAATGTACTCAAATCTCTCACACTCCCTTCTTAAAGCAATTTTAATAGATTTTATTTAGTTTTTTTCTGTGCAGGTTCTCGGTTTTAAACTCAGGGCCTGGATACTATGCCTATGCTTCTTTTGCTCAAGGCTGATATGTAAGCTCGGCTTTCTTTTTCTTGATAGTGTGTTGGAGGTAAGACTCTCATGGAATTTTCCTGCTCGAATTGGCCTTGAAATATGATCCTCAAATTTCAGTCTCCTAGTTAACTAGGATTACAATTGTCAGCCATTTTTCCCAGCTTCATTCATGTTTTTGTCAGTCATGAGGATTGAGCTCTGGGTCTGGGCATTGTCCCTGGACTCTTCAACTCAATGTCAGTGCTCTATAACTTGAGTCACAGTGCCACATCCAGTTTTCTGGTGGTTAATTGGTGATAAATGTCTCATCAACTTTATTGCCCAGGCTGGCTTTGAACCATGATCCTCTGATTTCAGCCTCCTGAGTAGCTAAGATTACAGGCTTGGGCCACCAACAACTGACTTATTTTTCATATGTGCATGAAAAGTACTTTGACTAAATTTACCCTGTCAATTTAGTATTCCCCTCTAACTGCTACCCCCTCATAGCTGTATAACAGCTCTCTTAATGAAATGATTAATGTAAACCAAGCAAAAATAAGAAATAAAAAGTACATACTACTTCTTATGTTTCTGTGACATGAGCCCACTTTCACTTCAAATTAAAAATAGATAAACAGAAATAAGGCAAAACATCTAGAAGATTCATACTGAGGGAAACTAAACAGAGTAACTTCTCGTCTTCACGTTTCAAGTCATAGGAAAAGGACAGCAGGAACTGTTGCATGCAGTTCTAGGCAAACAGCCAGCCTAATAGCTAGATGCAGTATGTGATATTGTAGTTTGAGGGAAATATGGACAGTAGGTTTTTAAAAATCCCGGACTTCAGTGGTAGTGCTGTGATGATGTTGAGAATGTTCTTGTTCTTAGGATGTATATTATGTCTTCAAGGGTATGGACACTATGATAACTTCGACTAAAAATTCATTGGGTAATCCTAGCTACTCAGAAGGCTGAGAATCATGGTTCAATTATCTCCTCTTAACCACCAAATAATTTAGAAGAGGAGCTGTGACTCATGTGGTAAAGCACTAACTTTGAAGGGAAAAATAACAGACAGATCCCAATTCTTGAGTTCAATTTTTAAAAATGATTAGAGAAGAAGGCAAAAGGTTGTCAAAACAAAGAGGACATATTTTTATGTCCTAAGAGATTGGAGATTACCATCTAGGATGCTTAACCAAGAATGCCACATTTAGATAACTGTTTCTTGTGATTTTTATTTGTAGGCAAAAATTTATTGAATCACAGAATAGAAACCTAAGCCAAAGGTCCAAAAGAAGAAAAGAACCTACCTATTGCATACCTATAAATCAGGAGTCAGTTGAGGGGATTGAAGAGAGCATAAAGAAGAACTCAGTACCCACAGAGTATGGGATGTCAGACCAGGAGAGCAAAAAAAACAGCCTAGAAACCGTTGTTACTCTGTCACCTCATTTCTAGGAGTATGCACAGAATCAATTGTCGATTCACTAAATCTTAGGATTTTGTCATGACTAGGAAACTAACCTATGTCCTTACTGAAACTTCTCCATCTCACCTCTCTGATTTCCCAATTTCTTAACTTAGCTCATGCCTTTTGTGCTTTTGGAAGTCATATTAATTTTCCTTAAAGCTTTATTTCCTCAAAACAAATACTGTTAGAGTGTTAAAGAAGATCTAGTGGATGATTAAAGTGTAAATAGTCACGTTCTGTTAAAAAAAAACTGGGAAGAATAAGAACATGGGAAAAGGTGCAATAAGGATAGTGGGTACACAATCTCTTCATGAAAATAGTGTCAGCTGTGTGATATCTACAACCCCATCTAACAAAACCACTGTTCTTTATAAACGGTAGCCTTGGGAATGACCACTTCAGCAGGAACTGCCAAGTCTCACTTTCTTACACAGAGCTCATTCCTGGCTTTTGTTTTTCTTAGATAGGAAAAGAATTATGTGCAGTTATTATTTTCTTACAGTCAGTAAATCTGGGGTACAAGGTCTCAGGTTTCTCATAGAACAGGCCATCACTACTTTTCCATAATGAATTCCAGTTCAAGAGGAAAAACTGTTATTGGTTAAAATCGCACTTTTATATATTTACACTAACTATCTGGTGCTATTGACTATTGAAATGAATGAATAAACATATCACAAAATAAAAAAAGATAGTATAAAATATTTATCCATAACCTAAATGAAAAAATAGGTTTTTTGTTGTTGATCCCTGGGTTGGAATCCAGCCTTGTGCTTTCCTACCAAGTTCTGTGCCTCTTAGATTCACAACTCTGGCTCTGTGTTGAAGTGGGAAAATTGAAATGGCAAAAAGACATGGTTTGCAGGCATCTCTGACCCTCGATTGTAAATGGTGGGTTTTGGACCCATAGCTTTAGTGAGTAAAGCTTTATAGATATATTTTAGGCTTGTCAAATGCTTCTGTATCACCAAATGGCTGTCCAAGTTATTCTTCTCCCTTCAAATCAACAGTTTGCTATTTGGGGTTGGGTGGTGGTGGTATTGGTCATGGGGCTTGAAATCGGGGCTTGGTCACTGTCCCTCAGCTCTTCAGCTCAAGGCTAATACTTTACTAATTGAGCTACAGTTCCACATCTGGTTTCCTGATTGATTTATTGGAGATAAGAATCCCATGGACTTTGCTGCCTGGACTGGCTTTGAAATGTCATCCTCAGATATCACCCTCCTGAATAGCTAGGATTATGGGCATGAGCCAGTGGCACCTGGCTCAGATTGTTTTTAACTTTGTACCTTTAGGATCGTGACTCTATACCATATGTAATTAAAATTTTCCATTAGTAAAGTTATTCTTTGTACAATTATACTTACAATTGGCACTTGGTGATCCAAATGTTAAGTACCATATCAAAGTAGTAAGTTCCTGAACATGGTTCAGTTTCTCTGATACAATGTTGAAGAGACTAGTGGTATAAAATTGGCATTAGTGAAATAGTTAAGGGACAATTTTCCAATGTCTCCTTGGTATGGTAACCTTGATTTGCTAGGCCTGGTAACACTTCTCATTTTTCCAAACAAGTAGATTCTATATAGTCCTTACCCCATACCCTGATTCCTTATTCTGATTTGTCAGCCCTGTCCAATATTTTTGGATGTATTCTTCTTTTTCATCACTCTAAATCTCATCTCTATCATTATATATGATTCAGAATTGATATGCTGCCCTGTCTGGACATAAATCAACTTCTCCCAATATTTTATCCCAATGACAGATTCTATAGGTAGAAATTCATTTTTCCTTATTCAAAATATGTCGGACCAGGTGCTGGTGACTCACACCTATTATCCTAGTTACTCAGGAGGCTGAGATATGAGGATCGCGATTTAAAGCCAGCAGGAAAGTCCATGAGATACTCATTTCCATCTAATCACCAGATAACCGGAAGTCACTTGGTGGCTCAAGTGGTAGAATGTTAGGCTTGGGCTGAAGACCTCATGGACAGCTCTCAGGCCCAGAGTTCAAGCCCCATGTCCAACCGAAAAAACAAAAAAGAAAAACATGTCTGTTTAACAGGTCATTTCAAATATTTTATGGAAGGTTTTTATTTATGGATTTATGCAGAATGTTTTGTTTTTTAAATTTTCAAGCCACTATTTAATGACCATTATTTTAGTATTGGGCAACTTTACTATTTTATTTTATTTTTTAATTTTTTTTTCATTTTTTTGTTGAGCATGAATACTGAACTCTGGGCGTTGTGCCTGAACTATTTAGCTCAACACTATTGGTCTACCACTTGAGCAAAAGTGCCACTTCAGGATTTTTCTCCTTATGTGGAGCTGAGTAATCGAACCCAGGGCCTCAGGCATGCTGACAAGCATATTACCACTGAGCCACGTTCCCAGCGCACTATTTTGATTTTTATAGGCTGGGGGGTTGCTTCATTTTGTTTTTGTTTTGCCTGTACTGGTGTTTGAAATCAGGGTGTCATACTTACATTGATTGCTTAGCTGGCACTCTCCCACATGAACCACAGCTCAAGATCTTCACTTTCTTTGTTGAAGATGGGATTGTAGACATTTCTGCCTAGGGTGGCTTTGAATTACCATTCTCCAGATCTCAGCCTTCTAAGTCATTAAGATTATAGGACTTAGGCAACAGTGCCTAATTGAATTTTTTTGTGTGTGAAAATACCCTACAGAGGGGTTACAATTACATGGGCAAGGTAACGAGTGCATTTTTTGGTCTCTTTTTATTGTGAAAATACTGTACAGAGGGGTTACAATTACATGGACAAGATAATGAGTACATTTCTTATCAAGCATTGTAGCCTCCTCCTTTGTTTCCCTTTACAATCCCTTCCCATCGTCTCCCCATCCCTCAATCCTCACACCCCCACCAAAGTTGTAAAGTTCGTTTTTGACATAACAACTTGTATTCTTATCAAGCATTGTTGCTTCCTCCTTTGTTTCCCCTTACCATCCCTTCCCATATCCCCCCGAATCTGGACCCTACCCCATGCACCAAAGTTGTAAAGTTTATTTTTCAACATAACATTGTGTACATCTCATTGTTCGAAAGGGTTCATCAGTATCCCTGTTTAAACAATTTGTTTTTTGCCTTCTCCTCCATAAATGATACCAACATCAAAACAGGGAAAACAGTTGTTATTCTGTGGGGAAAGGACATACAAAGCAACAAAGAAATATCTTATAAATACGCCATAGAAACAATAGCAAGAAAGAAAAACACATCATCACACACACACACACACACACACACACACACACACACATGTTATTTATATGTGGAGAGGGGAATGAGGATGCATGTGTTGATCTTGAAGAAAGATTTCACCTAAAACTTTTCACAGACAGGGCTACCCTGTACAGAATGCTTGAGACTAAAGTTTAGGTAAATGCAGAAATCATCCTGTCCATATGCATCCCTCCCGAACACTTTCATATCCTGTAGTGTTACCAGAGTCACTTTCAGTGAGTGTGAGCAAGTGCTGGGGATTGAATTTGGGCCTTGGATACTATCCCTTACCTATTTTATGCAAAGCTAGCACAGGCTCAACTTTCTGCTCTTTCGTGGTTAATTGTGGAGATAGGAGTCTCATGGACTTTACACAAGCTGGTTTTGAACTGCGATCCTCAGATCTCAGTCTTATGAGTAGCTAAGATTACAGGGGTGAGCCACCAGTGCCCAGCTTTTCATCATTATGATTACAATCTACATACACATACACATCACTCACATCCAAAACACTCATTGTTCACTCTGACAAGATGTGAGGAAAGATGGTTAAGTAGATAAGTTAGAAAATGGGCTTCTAGCCCATTAACCTACCCAAAAAACAAGGGTAGGTTTTTACCCTTTAGTGAGGGAGAACATATTTCCTAGTTCACTCTGCCTTTTCTAGACGTCAGTGAAATATTTCTCATACATCTTTCAAATATTATCTCCCAAACAGGAGATATTTGATATTATTTTGAGTGCAAGGTGTCTTGGGTGTCTGGAGCTTCAGGGGACAGAGGGTTGCAAACTGGGCTGCAGGCACAGAGCTGATGTTTTCTGTCTGCTGGTTACAGAGAGGAAGGTTTTCTTCCTGGGCAGGTTTTGAACCCAGTCTTCTGATCTTGTGATTTTCATTCTTTCCTTATTTTCCCTTAAAGGTTAATCTAGAGGCCTGGTTGTGTGTCATAATAAAGTGTTTTGTATAATGTTTCTTTGCCCCTGGCTTTACTGAAATTCATTTTGGCAGTGCTTGGTGAACAAAATTGATCTAAAGCCAGTAACATTTTCCTTCTGAAATGTGAGGTATCTTATAAATCACTTATCACTTTGGAAAAACAAGCAAGAAGTTTCTGTTAATCCGCACTTCATGAGAAAACCCTGCCATTCCTTCCCTACCCATCTTCCCATTTCCCCACTATCTTCCCCAAGTGTAAAGTTCATTTTCTACATAGTGTCTTGTTCATCTCATTGTTACAATGGGTCATACTGTATTCTTGCTTCATCATTTTGTTATATCCCTTCCCCTCCCCACATTAGAAAAATGTATATGCAAGATGCAGGGCACCGACATCATATCCAATGAAAACAGGGGTTATAACATGGGGGAAGAACATAGAAGAGAAACAAAAATTACCTAGTACATTTTAGATAAATTAAAAACAAGAAATCAAGAAAGAAACAAGTTGTGTCCCTCTCTTGGGGTTCATTTCACTTAACATCATCTTATATAGCCATATGTACATAATGTTTTTATAAGCCATTTAATTCCATATTTTGTCTTTATTAAGTTGCCTCTGAAACACGTGTTACCTCATGTCCAATGATGTCTTTGTGCTATTTCAATGAAGCCAAAAACATCCATTTTACCTGGAACAGCACAATAGATTGTTACTGGAAGTTAGTGGACGGAACTATTACCGCAAGTGGAAACTGATCACAAGAGAGAAATTGAACGTAGAGGAATGACAAAGTTCAAAGTAATTTCTGCCGTATTTTTTAATGTTCAACAAAAGAATGCAAGGCTTGAAGGAAACTCTGTCCCGGACTTGTTCCAGTGTTTTCTTTACTTATATAAAACTTGTCTGTATACTTGTAGTTAAGAGTATTACAAAAGGAAACAATATGCCATTTGAAGGCCAGAATAAGAAAAAAGGAAATAACTGTTATAAAAGTGTTCTACTTCAAAGAAACAAAGACATGGAGGTTTTAAAGTGTCTTCTGCATGGATATTTCATTCCTGAGATGATTCTCTTGGTGCAGGACTCAGTTATCAATTCCTTTATTCTCGTCCTGAGTTTTCCTTTTGCAATAAGGATTGCAAAAAGCAGGATCCAGCCGGGCGCTGGTGGCTCACGCCTGTAATCCTAGCTACTCAGGAGGCTGAGATCTGAGGATCGCGGTTCAAAGCAAGCCCGGGCAGGAGAGACCGTGAGACTCCTATCTCCAATAAACCACCAGAAAACCGGAAGTGGCGCTGTAGCTCAAGTGGTAGAGCGCTCGCCTTGAGCTGAAGAGCTGAGGGACAGCGCCCAGGCCCAGAGTTCAAGCCCCACGACCGACAAAAAAAAAAAAAAAAAAAAAAAGCAGGATCCAGTGAGTATGATCAGCAAAAGGATCCTCTTCTCAAACCATTGCATTAAGGATGGTCCCAAAGAAATACGTGGTTTTTTTTTTTTTTTTGCTTGTTTGTTTTTTTAGTTTGTGCTGGTTCTGGGGCTTGAATTCAAAGGCTGGACCATGTCCCTGAATAATAATGAATTCCCTGTCGAACTGCCCCCAAAGGTAGTACTCAACTGTTTGAGCCAAAATTCCACTTGTGGCTTTTTTGGTGCTTAATTACAGATAAGAATTTGACAGACTCTCCTGCCTGGGTTGGCTTTGAACTGAGATAGTAAGAAAGCCAACTGACATCAACGGAAACAAGATTTCTGTTTTGAACCTATAAAAACTAGATGAAGTTCATTATAAAGCTAATATTAATTATCCTCTGCCTTTTTGGTGCTATGCAGTATCAAAAAGATTTCCAAATCTCACTTATACTATCCTTCTCATTGTGAATAGCAGTGACCACTCAAAATCCTGGAATCTTTGAAATTACAGGATTAATCTTCACCTGATATCAAAGCACAATCCTGGCAATAATTGCTGTGACCTATTAACTAAATATTTTTTCAACATAAAATTTTAGTATAGTTAAAGTACATGAATTAAGGACTCTTGTCAGTTACAGTATGGAAGTAGTAATTATGTATTCCAAGTATGGGTTCTTTATTTTGTATTTACTAACTAAATGATTTTTGGCAGGCCTGCACCTTGAACTCAGGGCCAGGAAACTGTTGGTGAGCTTTTCTTTTTTTTTGCTCAAGGCTAGCACTCTACCACTTGAGCCACATCACCACTTCCAGTGTTTCATATTTTTGTTCATTTGGTACTGAGGAATTGAACCCAGAGTTTCATGCATGCTAGGAAACGACTGTACCATGAAGCCACATTCCCAGAGCACTAAAAGACTTTCTTAAGGTAACATTACTTTTTCATTCTGTTACTATGTATTATAATTTTGATCAGGTGGTAGAAATGAAGTGGGAAACAATACTAAGTCCAGTAAGGCTGACGTTCCTTTCACATCACTAAGGAAGTACAGTATTAAGATCTGCAGGACCCTTAGTGCTGTTGCATGTCATATTAACAGCCATTTCTGGCATCCATAACAATCGGCTTCCATTTTCAAGGTCAAGAGCCAAATATCTCAGCCTTTGTATTGATTGAGTGTGTTTCCTAGCAAGGAAGAAGGAGAATGAGGAAGGTGATGGTGGAAAAATATGTATATTGGCTCCCTGTCCACAATTTTGCCTTTTTAAAAAGTGGTACAGATGAAGTCCCATTTACATCTAATTGACTATGCTATCTGCATCAGATGCACAAAAATGAAGGCAATTATTCTGGTGGATAGACACATATATTAACAAAATCCATTTCTGGATAAAAAGAGATACATAGTAAGAAAGAATAAAATATTGTCTATAAAATGGTTTCTTTTCCTAGGAGAAAAATTTAGTATTGAAATGATTACTCCAGCTTTCTCTGAGATTTTATGCTGTCTCAGTATCAAAATTTTCTCTAATTCCTGTGACATCCAAGCATAAAAGACATCATTTGAAGATTTCAGTGGTTTCAGAAACAAAAGTACATAATAGCTTCCTTCCTGCAGAGCCATGTGAAGGTAAGTATGATTGACTGTTATTATAGCTATCTTTTTATCTTTATCTTAACTGATGCATATCTTAGCGTATTACTCTATGTGCTGCATCAGCTCCCTGTAGGTATGATTTACCTCTACTCTGCAATGTCAAGATGGGTCATGTGACCTAATTCAGCTTACAAAAATGAACCAGAAGTGGTGAAAGACTATTTCTAGGGGAAGATATCTATCTAATTGTTTCTGTCTAACAGCTGACTTTTTTTTTCTTAGGTATAAAAATAGTATGTCTCCAGAGGGAGTATTCTTTCAACTTATATACTGGAAGAATATAGCATGTGAAATTGAGGCACAACTCAAATACTGCCACATACATATAACACAGCAAGAACTAAGCAAATATTAGAATATCATATTAAGATATGAGTTTCTTACCATCCTCGTATACCTTTATAATGGTTGACTATAACACACCAGAATTTAACAAATACTAAACAAGGATTAAACAAATAGATAACATTTCCTGTTTGATACTTTTACATTTTTTATAAAAAAGCATTCTTCATATGATCACTTGAGGGATTACTTTTTCTATAGATTGGTTTAATCACTCTAGAGAACTATAACTAATCTTCACAAAGATTATCTAGCCCTTGTGATTGAGATGAGGAAGAACAACATGTTTGGATTTCTCCTTCTCTTTTACTATTCTCCTTTTTCTAGTGTGAGTTCTCATCCTTTCTCCAAATTTGCCTATTAATATAGGAAGAATGACACATTGTGGATATCAAGCAAAAGGCTTCAAAACAAGAATTTCATTCTTACAGAAATAAGTGAAGTCAATAAGAGTATCTCGAGGAAGAATAAAAACATGATGGTTTTCCCTGTCTAACTTCAATCATGGTGTATGAAAATGACTCTAAATATCTAATAAACCATTTGCCGTAGCTAATTTTTTAAATAGTTTTTAAAATAAATTGTATTTAAAATTTTTAAAAATAATTATTGAATATATACTAATTTGTTGTGTACTTTTGGCAGGCAGGAAATCAGACGGCATTAACATTGTGTGAGTTGAGAGGCTAAATTTCATCAGAATCTAAACATAAATAAAAATAGATTATGTTAAGACAAATAGTTTATAGGTACATTTTTAACATGACATACACACAGAGACATCTTATTTTTCTTCTTTTCTTCTCCACAATGATTCTTCAATAAGCAGTTCATGTCATAGAAATGGCTGTGTTTCTTTCAGAAATAGATTATCCACAAAAAAGTTAGGGTGGTGCATTCTTTAAAAATAACAATCAAATAAATATTAACCATAATTCCAAAATAATAGCAGTCAAAAGCTCTTGAAAAGAGAAGATTTTAAGCAGAATGTATAAAAAGTGACAATGCCAGAACTGCTTCAGGAGTTGCTCTCTGGGATTTAGGGTTTCTAGTACATGACAAGATTTAAACCATGATTAATTGTTTTAAAGTACTAAATTGATTTTAGTTATATTTCATTGAAGAAATATGTTATTGAAATTTAACGAAAAAATAACAGGTTATAGTAGAAAGAATGTTACACACTCATTGTTGTAGGCAGCAAAATACGTTCCCAAAATATCTATCTTTCCCAAATATCTAAGCCCTCAAATCTAGATTTGCAATATATATACATGTATATATATATATATATATATATATATATATATATATATATATATATATATATATATATATATATATGTTTGTAAAAAATGATCTTTCCTTACCCAAAAAACACAAATTTGAATAATATTCAGATGGGGAAAGTATACTCATATGGGTACTTAAAAGTCCCTGCTGTAGTTGGAAAGGGACATAATTAGGTAAGAACCATCACAAGTATGTAAAGATGCTAAATTAGAAGATAAGGGAAAAGACAACAACCCAATTTCTGAAGTTTTTGGAAAGAGGAAGAGGAAGTGAATGTCTTTTCCACAAGAATCATCTGAAAATTATTTCAGCTCTGTCAGTGGCTTGATTTTAATTTAGTGAGACTTCTTTTAGATATCTCCTTTAGAACTGTAAAATGATAAATACGGATTGTACAGGCCACTTAACTTGTAGAAATTTGTTACAGCAGATTTGGTTTAGTGAACTAACTGAACTACAGCCTTTTCCTGATGCAACTACAGGTTCACCACATATCCTGGTTTCTGAAAAGAAGAAAAAGTTGTCATCGGCTTTGTACACATGTATGATGTACATACTACTAAGGACCGTGCATTAATGAAATCTTGAATGCTAAATAATATCTAAATAAGAAGCTGTAACTTTATTTTCACATTTGTGGATCACTAAATACCAAAGTTATGTAGAAGGTTAGGATAAGAATATGGAAATGAAATCTGTCTCTGAATATTATAAAGGTAATTTATGTCATTTTGAGTTACAGTCTCTAAAGTAATAAAAAATAAGGTAAAACAGAAAGAGAAACTCAATTTTCTATCCTTCTTAACTTTCTAACAGAAATTAGAGAATCCAGTAAAAATACAGCAATCCCAGAATGGAATAAGATGTTATAGGCTCCATAGATGGTAAAAAAAAAAGTATAATAAAAATAGGTCCCCTGGAACAATGGGAAACAAAATATACACCAACAGATTGTGATATAGCTAGAAAATAGTTTCCACTATGTTGTCTTTGATATTTTTCATTTGTTTACATATCAACTTTCCTCTCTTAGGAAATGACTCTTTATTAATACTCAAGGGTTGCAGCTTATAATCCAGCAAGAAATAACGCTTCTAAATGTAAACAAGCATGATATTAAGAGTGAACAAAGCTACTTCCGCTTCTATAGATGATAAATAAGAATGATCTTTGGGAATAGTCGAACAATCTTGAACTTCTTCATACCTTTCCTCTTCTCTAACACAAGAAGTCCTAGTCAAGATATGTAAAACATTAATAAAGGGTTTTTATATTTTGTATGGTTCACACTAAAACAAGTACACTTTTCCTATTTGCAAACCTATCTTTGAAAGAGTTAGACTCTCAGAAATATTTTATAGACAAAAGTTTACTGCTTTGGCTTAGGTGTTTTCCTGCCGTTTTGTGTTGTTCTCAATTATCTTGGCAACGATATAGAAAAACAAGATAAATCAATTATGCTTATTTTGAATTGTTCAATGTCAAGATGTCTTCAAACAGTTTTCTGTTCCCTTCTTCACTGCTAAATGAACTTTAATTATTGTTATTTAAGTGATAACAAAAACGTGATACTTTAACATACATTCTGATGAAATGTGTAAAAACAGGAGTGTCTGTGATTGGTTTATTAAATGTTTTCAAGTATTTTCCTTGGCTATTTTCAGTATTGCCTTTTTTCCATCTTCTAATCAGAATCACAGGGTTACATAAAAAGATCTTCCTAAGGAATATAATGTTAGGCAGAAAAATAGATGTATAATTTAAGATTTTCTTCTCTTAAGGGACTGAAAATCTCAGAAGACATTTTGCTATTACTGGCATGGTTCTTTAAGAGAAATGCATATAAAATATGACAGTTGTTCCAAAAAATGATTATGGTTTATACTTTTCTGCTCCAATGAGATGAGTAACTTTATGGTCAAAGAAACCTCTGACAAGGATGGAGGGCATATCGATTTAAGGTTAGAACGGTTTATGTTAGAAAGCCAAGGGAGATTCCTAAAACAGCAGTGCCTATCACTTATCAATAAATAATACTTATGGCATATAAGTATATAAACATATAAATATGAATTGTGTGAGAAATGTGTGATTTACACAATTATTCAATGACAACTAAAACCAGAAAACACTTTTCTATATTTATATAAACTAGTATATCTACTGAGGATTTAAAAAAAATTAGAATATATTTTAACATTTATGTCAAAACATTTGTTTATTTGTGTGTTTATTTTCAAATTTTGTCACTTGTAGGGGCTTAAAATCTGGGCCTGGAGGCTCTCCTCAGCTATTCAGATCAAAGCTAGGGCTCTACCACTTGATCTGCTGCCAGTTTTCTGGTGGCTCATTGAAGATAAGAATCTCACGGACTTTCCTGCCTAGGCTGGCTTGAATCATTATTCTCAGCTCTCAGACTCCTTAGTAGCTAGGATTACAAGAATTAACCTCTGGCTCAAGCTACATAATTATTTTTACACATTTATAAAGTATTGAGTTGTGATCATGCATTTATATGCTGTGTAATGATCAAGCTATATCATATCCCTTAGCTTCTGTATGTAACATTTTTTTAGTGAGACTGTTCAAAATCTTATCTTTGGGCTGTGAGGAAATACCTATTCTTAACTATAATCACTTTGCTTCTTACACTATACAAATAATATATTTGTTTTATTCATGGAAGTTGGCTAATTAAAGTTATATAAAACATGAATTGTAAAGTGAAAGAAATTCATGGTTCCATTACTTTTTTAAAGAAAAATGCCTTTTGTTTTCAATTATATTTCTGTGGGAATGTACGATATTCATTAATTTAACAGTTAAAATTAATAACAGTTACATTATATCAAGTTGATTCAAATTTGTATTTGAAAATTGCACACTTACCACAGACATACTTCCACTTTCTTCTACACATAATTAAAATAACAGTAAAGGAAAGCTTGGTGCTAGCTGTTCATATGTAGATTCCTAGAAACTCAGGAGGCTTCAGCCTGACAGACAAAAATGTGAAAACTTATTTCCAATTGTCCAGCAAGAAGGAGAAGGTGAGGATGTGGCTCAAGGAATAGAGTGTCATCAGCCATGAGTAAAAAATACAAGGAAGGCTATTAAACATTGAGCTCAAGGCCTATAAATGGCACATACACACGAGACAAGAAGAAAAATATATTATGAACATCAATAATGAAGACAAAATATTAGAAAAGGTTAAAAGAAATCTTGTGTAAACACCTGGAAGACAGAAATCAATTGACAGAATTATGATTCATGAGAGAGAAAAATCAGTCTCATTTGTACAATTGCATTGTACTCATTTGTGTTGAAACCTGACTACTGGGTAACACGTGAAAGAGTAGATTGGATTACCTGAAATTGCAAACATTGCCTGTGACTATGGACCATCCCACTCTGCAAAAATCTAAACTCATGCTTGTTAATTTAAATAAAACCTCATGTTAGAGACTGTTTGGTTCACATAGACAGGGGTCCTAATTTTTAGGCTTTAACAAAATAATAACCACTCCTGCTTTATCACTCTAACCCCTTCCTTTGTGCAGCTATACCTTACTTAGCTGGTACAAAGCCAAAGCTTGGAACTAGAACCCCCCTTCCTTATTCCCTACTTTCCTCCAGGTATAACTCTTTCACATGCTATCTATGTCTTAGCTTTAGTTGTTTTCTTTCTAACCCCCTACCAGAAAACTCTTATATTCATCTAAACCCACTATAAATAACCTAGTTAGAAAAGAGAGTAAGTGTTTAGCATTGGCTGAAGCTACCATCTGTAGGTTTGCTGCCTCTTAAATCTGTGCTACACTAGCTCTTTTTTTCTCCATGGCTTTTGAATCTGACAAATGACTGATTTGGTTTCATGTAATCCCATTTACCCAGACTTACATTGATTTGATTTTTGGAAGTTTTGACCTGTGCCAAGGATCCCTCGTGTTTCCCCTAACCCTTCCTGTAACATTTTCAAGGTATCTGGTCTTACATTAAGGTTTTCAATCAATGTGAAATCAATTCTGGTGTAGGGGGATATATAATTATCTAACTTAAGTTTTCTGTGTACAGCCAATTCTACCAGTACAATTTTTGAAGGGTTTTTTTCTTTCATCCTGTGTTTCTGGTTCCCTTATCAAAGAACTGTGCCTATAGGAGTGGCTTCATTTCTGGGATTTCAATTCTATTGTATTGATGGAATTCTGTGCTTCCATTGGAAAGAATGGCATTACCCCATTCCTAAGGAAATAGAAAGACTGGGAAAAAATGATATTAACTGAAATAAGCCAGATCCAATTAAATATATGCTGCATGGTTTTCCTCATTTGTAATAACTCGAATATATCCATAAATGTACAAGTTAATCCAGTAGATAGTAAAAGACAACTAATTACACTTGGACATAATTAACTAACAATACTCTAAGCATTCACATGGTGAGTACAAGAGAAGCTATTTTTTGAAGAGGATCACAATGGCACAATAGCTATGTGCCTATGACCATATAAAATGTTTATTCAATGAACTCTAAAAATCAATCATGCATGTGAAATGCATATATCTGTATATAATTTTAATAGCTGTCATGAAAATAACTGCCTTCCCTGTAATCTCAAAAGCAAAATTCTAAGTTTAGAAGATAATATTGAGGAAAGTTTTCAACACATGAACTAAAATATGAGTAAGAAAAAGTGGGAGACAAAAGATAAGATGAAAAGTAGAGTAGCTATCTATTGAAGAATTCATAAACAATTTCCAAAACTGTACAAGAGAGCTGGGTTACAGTTCAGTTGTTGGACCAGACTAATATATATATATAAAGCTATGGGCTCAATCTCCAAGAAGGCTTAATAATAAGTTAATATATAGTAATAATAAAAAAATTACTTGAAATGAATGTTTTCATATTAGAGGCTTGAATCCTAAAACATTAAGCAAAATACTCTCAATTCTTGTATCGTAAGACATGGAACTACAAGAATACAGAAGGAATAGTTATCCTTTTCTACCCTTTCCTTTCCTTTTCTGTTTTCTTCTTTTTTTTCCTCCTTTGGCGCTATTCGTGCATGAAATTGCTAAGGTTCTGACCACTTTACATTATTTTTCAGATGTGGTCTTACTTTTTGGCCAAGCATCCCTTGAGCAATAATCTCTTGCCTATGGATTCCACAAACGTGAGATATCAGGGAAATTAAACTATATCTAGTTTTCTTTGTTTTTGTATTTTGCCATGAATTCTTTTTGTCAGAACTGGCCCTGGATATCAGTCTTCTAAATATCTGCCTGCTAATTAGCAAGGTTTATTTCATCTAAATCTTGGACCCAGACTATTTTTCAAAGTAAACATTAAATATTGACTTCTGTTTTCTAGATATCAGTAAATATTGTTGAGGTTATGATATATTTTTGTGATGTTATAAGAAGAACACAGAGAAATCCCTTGAATACTTTTCCCACTTTCTTTAAACATTTATAGTATGACAGCACAAGTAGGACACTAATATTTCACAAATACCTTATGCAATGCAGACTTCAGTTGTTTAAATTATTTTGTGCACATTAAGTCCAGTACAATTTTATCAACTCTAGATGAATATACCATATTTACAAATACATTACTTTACCAAAAATAAGTCTGTCTCGTGCTTCCCTTTTATAATTAAACCCACTACTTCACTTTGTCCTATCCCAAACCTGTTTCATCCTGGCAACCAACATATATTTTTCTCCAACTCCTAGATCATGCAATAAAAAGCTTTTAGGATTGCCTTAAATAGATGGTAGATTGTTCCCAGTTGTTGTGTGCCTTAATATTGTATTCTATTCACTCAAGTATCCTTTTGTTTCTGTCATTAGAGAGTGTAACCCGATTTGTTTCCCATTCGCCTGAAGATAGCCTGAATTGGTTTCCGTTTTTTTTTTAACTAGAGCAAATAATGCTGCTATAAACCTCTGTGTTTTGGCCTTCAGGTGAATGTTACATTTTATTTATATGAGACAAAGCCTGAAGAGCTCAATTCCTGTGCTATACTGTGGGTGCTTCTATATTTCATATTCTAGGAACCTGTCAAAATATTTTCAGAAGAGGTTTTCCCATTTGACATTCCTGCCAGCATCCACTTTCTCTGTTTCTTGATAGCACTTAGTATGATCATTATTGTATTATGTGAACTAAACCTCTTACCTGATTTAGGATGTCATTTTAGTTTTAATGTGCATTTATTTGATGACTGATGATGCTTTTCTTATGCTTATTTTTCACAAGATGTATTCTGCTGGATTCTAATTGACTTTTTTTAACATTATGTTTTGAGAGTTCTATTTAAAGTCTAGATTTGAGGCATTCTTCAGGTATAGGATTTTCAAATATTTTATCCTAGACTATGGGTACCCTTCATCATCATCACCATCATCATCATCATCATCATCATCATTATCATCATCATCATCATCATCATCATCATCATCATCATCATCATCATCATCATCACTATTAGTATTACTACTGTTACTTTTGTACATATCTTTATGGTCCTGGAGCTTGACCTCAGGGTCCCTGATATGTGTTGCTTTTGTTACAATTTACAATTTGAGTCATACCTCACTTCTGGTTTCTTTGCTGATTAATAAGAGACAAGATTCTCATGGACTTGATTTTGTGGGCTGCCTTTAAGTAGCAATACTCAAATCACAGTCTCCCATGTAGCTAGAATGAGATACATGAGCCACCTGCTCCCAACATCTATTTACTACTTGTATATGACTAAATTATTTTATACTTTTATTGAGTTGTAGCATATCAAGTTTTCCTTTCCTATAATTTTAATGCCAAATATAAGAATGCTTCTGTCTCCAAAATTGTCAAGACATCTTCCTTTGCTTTACATTTATATCATTCATTTGTTTTATATGTCAGCTTGAAATTGTGCTTGAAGTTAATTTTTGAATAAATTGTTAAGTTTAAGTGAACGTTCACATTTAATTCTTCCCAATACTGTATAACCTATTACCCCTTATTAAAGAGAATGTCATTCCACAAGTATTTGGATTTACACTCTTATTAAATATTCCTTGATAATATTTATGCAACTCTAATCTGGTGCCCTATAGATTCATTGAGCTATATAATCTTTTCTCTATTATATAACAATTTTACACTAACAGCTTTAATACTGGGCAGAGAAATATATTCTAGTTGAATTTTCTTTGTCAATGATTCAAAGAGTGCTGGTCCAGTGTTTTTAGAAATTGTCATAAACATAAATAAAACTGTGAAGCTGGGCGCTGTTGGCTTTATAATCTTACCTGCACAAGAGGCTGAGATCTGAGGATTGTGGTTCAAATCCAGCTGGAACGGGAATGTCTGTGATACTCTTATCTCTAATTAACCACCAGAAAACCAAGAGTGGAACAGTTGCTCAAGGGTTAGAGCACTCACTTTGAGCTGAAGAGCTGAGGGACAGTGCCCAGGCCCAGATTTCAAGCCCCATGAATGACAGAAAAAAAATGGGGCGGGGGACAATTAATATATTTGCTCAATTGTATCCTCCATTCCACAAAAATTATATGTCTCCATTTACTTAGATTTTTGCTTTTTTATTCAGCATTGTATAATTTTCAGTGACAGTGGTGAACAACACTGAAATACATTTTGACGAGATGTGAAGATAGCACAAAAAAATTCACAGAAAACAGTTGAAAAATAAGAGGCAATGGGAATGGAGAAAGATAGAAACAGTTTAATCAGGCCCTTGATCATTATGTGAGTGTGTAAAATATTTCAATAAGATTTCTTCCTACAATTTATATACACAATTTTATAAATATCTTCCAAAGGTGTTGGTATTAAAGTATGACATAAGGGATAAATACGGATACTGTGGCGAAATGAAAGAGATAAGAAAATACATAATTATAGTAATTGTGTAAATAAAGCAAGAAATTTGGTCAACATACTGAGGGCTCATGGCACATTAGATTAGAAGGCCATTGGTATCTAAGATAATATTAAAATGTTAGACTTGAGCCTATCTTTAAAACTGCTTTATGCTATTGTTTTGAAGTTAGTGTCTTTGTTGTTGGTGGTGGTGGTGGTCGTGTGGTGGTCGTGGTGGTGGTCATTGGCCTTGAACCCTTGGCCTGGGCACTGTCCCTCTACTCTTCAGCTCAAGGCTAGAGCTCTACCACTTGAGTCATAGCGCCACTTCCAGTTGTCTGGTAGTTTATTGGAGCTAAGAGTCTCATGGACTTTTCTTGCCCAGGCTGGCTTTGAACCATGATTCTCAGGTCTCAGCCTCCTGAGTAGCTAGGATTATAACTGTGAGCCACCAGCACCAGGCTTGAGTCAGTATTCTTAGTACAAGGGAAAAATACAAGTGGTTTGGAAACAAGCTGTAGGAGACTGCCTTTTTGTCTTCAGAAGAGAGTTGGCAGGTATCTTATGAGTAAATAGATTTAGGAAAAATTAAACATGTAATTCCACATGGAATGCTACAAATCATTTTAGCAAAGTTCCAAAAATGCTAAGGATATGAGCTGCAATAACAACCTTTGTAATAAAGGATATGTTTGGGAATAGTTTTGTCCTTATTGTTACTGTTGGAAATGTATATTGTCATTTTATTTATTTTTGTTGCTATTTCCTTTGTATGTTTTTCCCCCTATGGCATTTCGCCTGTTGTCCCTGTACTCGATTTTGATACCCTGCATCTTGTATATGCATGTCTAATCTGGGCAGGGGAAAGGGAATTAAAAAACACTGGAACAAGGAAACAGGATGACCCATTGCATAAAAAGATACCCACAGGACAGTATATTGGAAATGAACTTTACCACTTCATGCTATGAGGGGTGGGTAGATAGAAATGTGGGAGCTGGGGGAGGGAAGAGATAGTGGTACAACAAGGAAGGGAAGGGGTATCAATGATCAACAAGGAATGTACTCATTGCCTTACTCCTGTAGATCTAACCCCTCTGTAGAACATCTTAACAATAAAATAAAATAATGTAAAATCAATAAAGGACAAGTTTGGCAAATAAAGTAAAATGATAACTTACAGACAAATAAAAATAATATACCTATATGTTTATATACATGTATGTAAACATCTGTATATTCATATGTATGTATACATATATATAGGTATTTCTATGTATTCACATATAGGTAGGAATATATGCATATGTACAAATAATGTGTATACATATATAATTAATTAAGGAGGCCAATCAAAAATACATTAAGAGCATATTAATTCCAATGAAAAACTTTAACCATCCTGAATAAATTATCGAAAAATACAAATGCATATCTCCATAGTAATACACCAAAAACCAAAGAAGATATGGAAGGATCATAACGTACCTAGGCATTGTAAACAAATAGAGATTTCTTTGTTGCTTTGTACGTCCCTTCACCACAGTATAACCCCTGCTTTCACTGTATTGATGTTGGTATAATTTGTGGAGGGGAAGGGCAAAAACAAATCGTTTAAATAGGGATACAGGTGGACCCATTGCAACAATGAGATGTACAAGTCGTTATGTCAAAAAACAAACTTTACAATTTTGGTGGGGTGGAGGAATGGGTAGGGGAGTGTGGGTGATGGGAAGGGATGGGAAGGGGAAACAAAGGAGTAGGCAACAATGCTTTACAAGAAATATATTCATTATCATGTCCATATAATTGTAAACCCTCTGTACAGTATTCTTACAATCAAAAATAAAAAAGACACAAAAATAAGACAACACTGCACAACCACTTTGTAGAAATTGGTATCTTTATACATTTATGCTTGGCACTTAAAATTATATAGTCAGTTTGTTAAACATACTGGCAGTCTTTAAGATAGTACACATATAGTTGCCTCTATTATCAAGTATTTTGAATCAAATTTTATATACAAAATATATTTCAACATATGTCCAATGTGACACATGTACAAGACTATACATAGCAAAACCTAAATGTTGAAATGCCCATTGAGGATGTTATACAATTATATAAATGCATACAAAACAATGTGCTCTATCCATGCAAAAATTTACATGGACTTACTTTGGAAACACTAATATTACATGGTAGAAATGGATAAAATAGACTATATTTTCTAACTTTATGAGCTTTTTAAAATTGGCATATCTGTAGTGGTAGACTATGAAATTATGATTGGTAAAGTGGAGGGTAGGTTGAAATGATGACAAGAAGTGTCTACAAATAAATATTGGAGTATTTTGAGAGGGTAATGATGATAAAATGTTGTAGAACTGAAGGTGATATTCGCACTCCAACTCTTTAACACTGTCAATATCATTGTACTTCATAGAAGAATTACAGATTGCATTTGCATGAACCTTAGGAAAAATTATAGAATAGTAGTGGGTGAATTTTACTGATAATTTAGAATTTAATATCACAGAATTCTGTAATGCCTAAATTTATTATGTGGATGAATAAGATATCCATAATATATGATCTGTGATATATACTCTGAGTGACTATATATGACATTGTGAGTAAATGAATATTCTACAAAATTATGTAAATTGAGGGATGAGATAGGATTGAGGAATAATGATCATCAAGATGCATTGTATTGGGCTGGGAATGTGGCTTACTGGTACTCAGTGGCAATGTGAAGCCCTGGGTTTGATTCCTCAGTACTACATAAACAAAAAAAAGGCGGAATTGGAACTGTGGCACAAGCTGTAGAGTGTTAGCGTGAGGAAAAGGAGCTCAAGGACATCGCCAAAGCACTGAATTCAAGCCCTACAACTGGCAATGATGCATTGTATTAGAACAAGCGCTAGCGTCTCATGCCTGTAATCTTACATACTCAGGAGGCTGAGGATTGAGGTTTGAAGCTGTCCTAGGCAGGAAAGTCTGTAAGATACTTATCTCCAAATAAATCTCAGAAAAATCTGTAAGTGCTGCTATGCCTCAAGTGATAGAGATCTAGTATTCATCCAAAGGAGCTCAGGGACAGTTACCAGGCCCAGAGTTCAATCCTCAGGAGAGAAAAAAGAAAAGAAAAATAACTCACTAAATACTATTCATCAAGTACATGGTCAAAAAGCAACTCCCATACAACTATTTAAATTAATTAAAAATATAATTAGAATAAAATACAAGTCATTTGGTAGACCATCGCTAGAATAAAAAACTTGTTTACAGGGGACAATGTAAATTTTATATCTCGAAATTTGAGTTGTATTTTTTTCTTCAGTCTTCTTAAATCATTTATGAAATTGACAATACTGCCAATTATCGGTCAATTTCCTTGAGGAACAGATTGAATTCTGCTGTCTTTTTGTAGCAAACCATGGAGGTGGTTATTTTTGCCTCTTATTAAAGTATATCTGATAAATAAAAGTATATTTTTCCTACCATAATAATTTCATTAGGGTGATGTTGGTAAGATTTTTTTCCCAGTAAATCTTATCCCTTATAATAAGTGAGAGCATTCTGTGTCAGTCTCTTATTAATATGACAAAATTCTTTATAAAATTAAGTTAAAAGGAGGAAAGATTAGTCTTGGATTCTGATTTTATACATTTAAGTTCATGTATCTTAGCCTCTTTGCTTTGGGTTGGTGGTAGCACAGTACCCTATGTCAGGAATGTATGATGTAGTATGTGTATGTATTCATGGAAGCCTGGAAGTAATGAAAAAGAGGAATAGGAGTGGGTGAGGCAGAAAAAGATGTAGGGGGAGAGGGAGAGGCAGAAGGAAAAGGAGAAGGAGACAGAGAAGAAAAAGAAGGAAGAAGAGGAAACGACTTTAATCTTAAGATCCTCTTTGATCACAAGTTCTCAGTAACCAAACCTCTACAACTGTGCCCACTTGAAAATATTCACCACCTATTCCTGGCAACATAGGAAAAGATAATTATTAATCCCAATCCTTTATAAGTTCAGATTTAATTTCTAGAGTGGTGGGTAGATATTTTTATACAATTGTGATAACTTCTATTCCTAAATATTTACTTCAGGAGCTATTTGGCATGGAGGTGGTTTGGTTTTACCATGGCTGGAGAGATGAATGAAATATTTGTAATACAAATACATTTTATTTAACAAAAAAGCTTCAAGATATTTCATTTTCTGACCTTCAATAATGACTTTCATCTGACTCATAATGATTTGAATTTTCATAATGTTATGGTATCTCCATTCAAGTTTTTTGTCATCTATACTGAGGTTCATTATTTCTAATTGAAGTAAAAATGAATACTATCACAATCATTTATTTCTTAATTATCCTATAGAGAGTAAGTATAATATGAATTTCCTGCCATTCAAAAATAAGTTATATTCAAGTCTATAGGAATAATTGGATAAATCATGAAATATATTGCTTTAGTAATCTCATATTGGGATTGATTCAATTTCTAAAAATCACTGTTTAGATGACATACTTGAAATTCAGTGTTTCTGTGAAATGACTTGGTACTCAAACCTCAGAAGTACATGACCAGTAACTAAGAAATCTGTATACTCAAAAAATGGAATGGATCTACATTTTTATGTCAAAAAAAGTTAGGGGAAAAAGAATAGAAAATCATGTGACCGCAGTATATAATATTTAAAGTTAATGACAAATTGCTTCATTAGCCTGACAGAGCTTTTAGCTTATATGAGAAATTTGATTAATGATCCCTTTGTAAATTTTGAATAATAGATTATTTCAATTTGTCCAAAGATTTTCTCATTTAAAACTCTGAGTGAAAAGTATGTTTCCACAGTGCAAGTTCAGATTTAATAAGTAAATAAATATCTAAATGTTAATTTGTTAATTTGTCCTCTAGATTTCAAATAATAAGAAATTTATTTCATTATTAGCTATATTAAATCTGTGCTGAATATGAGTGTCTCAATCTTGTAATCCTCACTACTCAGGTAGCTGGGGTTCAAAGCCAGCCTTGGAAAAAGTTTGTGAGACATCTCAATTAATCACCCACACACACACACACAGAAAGCAAGAAGTGGAGTTGTGGATCAAATGTTAGGGAACCAACTTTGAGTGGAAAAAAATCCCAAGGGAATGGGTCTAGTGTTCAAATCTCAAAAACAACGCGCACACACACACACACACACACACACACACACACATACAATATTACGTCTCTTAGATTGAAGAAATAAACAATATTATGAAAAGTAACATTTGTTACATATCCTGCAATTTTTGTGAAGTGGTTTTAAAATTAATATGAATCTAGTTAATGTTTAAAATTACTGATAATACCTTGGAGTACAACAGTTGGTATTTTTCTACATCTTTAAGAAGTATTCTGGGTAAAAGAAAGAAAGGAAGAATGGAAAAATTAAAAGGAAGGCAAACAGAAAGAAGAAAGAAAGAAAGGAAGAAAGAAAGAAAGAAAGAAAGAAAGAAAGAAAGAAAGAAAGAAACAAAGAAACAAAGAAAAAAGAAAGAAGGAAGGAAGGAAGGAAGGAAGGAAGGAAGAAAGAAAGAAGGAATAGCGAGAAAGAAGGAATAGCGAGAAAGAAGGAAGAGACAGAGAGAGGTAGGGATGGAAAGAAGGAGGGAGAAAGGAAAGAACAAAGGGAGGAAGGAAAGAAAGAAGGAAGGAAGACAGGAAGGAAGGAAGGAAGGAAGAAAGGAAGGATGGAATGGAAAAATGCAATTTATAATATCTGCTATTTAGCTCAACATAAATTTCATGCAAGTTAACCCTTTAGTAAATGCAACGTTGGAATTGTCACTTCTTTGCATATTCTCCATGCATGAATGAAACCAACAATTAATTATTAGAAATAACAAGGTGAGGACTTCTGGGAAGATGGCGGAGGAGAAGCTGGAGGCTAAACAACTCTCGCATAGAAAGCAGTTTTTTAATGTTCCAGTGAACAGTCCTAAGCCAGAGAATCATACCAAGTGTGCCATCACAGTACAGAGAGGGAAAATCCAGGCAAGGAGACAGATCTGACCACTTGCCAACAGCTGCAGCTGCAGATGCGGCTGCAGCAGTGGCAGCCATAGCCACCATACCTGCAACACAGAGAGTCCGGGACAATGGAGCCAGACACAGCAGACTAGTAGATTCTTCTCAACACCAGCAAGAACGGATAAGGAGCAGACATCTTCATCCTGCAGTTCGCAGACCAGAGACGACCCAGGAACCAAGTCTCAGTGTGAGTAGAAGCCTGACATTCTCACTCCTTCTCAGGGAGCAGAGGAGGAAAGGCCACCCCTCCTTCCCCACTACCAGAGATCTCCATCTTTGACACTAACAAATGCCCAGCTGAGCTGCTAGCTCCAACTCAGGCCATGGAAGAAAACTACAGTCATTTAGCAGGGCACAAGAACCAAACCTGGACTGCCAGACACAGCTCCACCCAGGGAAAATTCACTCAGCCTGATCTGTCAGCTCCAGGAGTGGCTTTCTTCACTGGGTAAACAGAGCCAGAGGCTGCCCCTCCCTTTAGCAGCCTTGACAATCAATTGAAATTAAGTAAACATAAACCCAGAGAATGGCTCCAGGCGGGTCTCTGTGATTTTCTCACTAGGTAGCCCCTCAAGGAAAAGCTACTGTTTGCTGAAAGGCCTCAACTCTACCCAGAACCTAGTCTCATCACAGCATCTTCAAACTAGAGGAAACAGCCATCTCCCTCTTTTGAGATACTCAAAGTATATCTCCCTCCCATTGAACTAGACTGGGGGGAGGATCACAAAATTCTGGGTAAAGCAGAGCATTTTTCTGCCTGCTCAAACAAACTGACTAAAGAAAATCAACCAAGTAACAGGAAAATCAAACACCACAGGCAGACCAGAAACTCCAAGAAGAGGCTGGTTATGGACCCAAGGGAGATACAGGATCTTCCCACCCCTCCTCAAAAAAATCAAAGAACCTTTTTTTTTTGTACCTTTTATAATTTTTTTTCTAAGACTTTTTTTTAATTTTTAAAATTTAAAAATTTAACTTAAAAATTGTTTTCTAGTACCATTTTTCTTATAATTTTAATATTAGGGGTATATCTCTGTGTGCATTTTGCTTTCCATTTTTTTTTCTTTTTAAAAATGTTATTTTTTAGTTTTTTGTTTAGCTCTACTAAACTTTTGATCTTTTTTTCTTTCTTTCTCATTCTTTTCACCTTTTCTTCTCTTTCATTCTTCTTTGTGTGACTTAAGTGCTGTTCTACACATCCTCAGATATACCCGGAACACGATTATTAGACCTTATCCCCCATTGTGTACACACTTAATCCAGAAAATTATTATTCAATTCAATACCTTTTAGACTTAAATTCCTTAATAGTAGTACTACCTCTTTATGCCCATATAATATTTTAAACAATTTTATATTTAATTTTTTCACGTCTCCTTTCTATCCCTCCCCTTCTCTCATTATATCCACATTCTTCGCTGAGCATTTTGTTTTCAATTTGCATAATTTTTAAGCATTGCACTTTTTAATTTTTAATTTTTGCTTTTCTATTTTTCCTTGCCTCTTTTTGTCTCTTTCTCTTTCTTCTTATTTTCTCTCTCTCTACTTTCATTCTATCCAACCTATTTCCCGCTTTGAGATTAGCCTTAATTAACTCTCCCTGTGTCTTCCCACATCTCTCTATTCCTATTTTTACATACATTTCTCCCTAAACCTAATAATTTCTGGTTTGCCAAATTCTTCTTTGCGGTTTGTAGCCCATTAGTATATAGTTGTTTGATGTTGAATAGATATATCTGTTGAACTAGATCCTATCTGCCGACTTTTGACTGTGCAACTACAGACTTTGGTTGATGCTTGCCTGAAGATAGTGTTCTAGCACAAAACTGGTGTTACTTTCATCCCAAATGGTCACAGTAAGCCAGAAAAAGACAAGAAAAATGGCAAGTCCGGGTATCTCAACTCCCACTCAAGATAATCAGGGGACAGAACAGATGATGAATAATCCAGAGGAGAGTCCCCAAATAGTTCTAAAAACACTGCTGGCAAACATGATAAATGAAAAGATTGAAAACATACAAAGGACTCTGTATGAATGTGATAGGGAGAGAGAGGAGGAAGCTTTAGGGTCCTTTAAATACAGAGTCATTTCATCTGTGAAAATGGATAGTTTTACTTCTTCCCTATTTGGATCCCCTTTATGTTTTTCTCTTGGCTATTGCCTTTGCTAGAAAGTCCACTACTATATTGAAGAGTAGGAGAGAGAGTGGACATCTTTTTCTCATTCCTGATTTTAATGTGTTCATGCCTCCACGGTTAGGTACATGCTTATTGTCTCTTTGTCATATACATACTCTGTATTATATTGAGGAAAGTTGCATGCGTTCCTAGCTTCTCAGACCTTTTAATCACATAGGGGTATTGGAGCTTTTTAATAGCTATTTCTACATCCATATAGATGATCATGTGGTTCTTGTCCCTGCTTCTGCTGATGGTTTGTAATATGTTTATTGACAAGAATATTGAATCAAATTGTACCCAGGATGAATATTATTCGATCATACCATATGAATTTTTTGTTAGCTGCTGAAATTGGTTGGAGAGAATTTTATTGAGAAGTTTTGCAACAATGCTTATCAAAGAGTTGGGTTCATAGTTCTCTTTATTTGATGAGTCCCTATCTGATTTGGGGAAGAGTCTAATTCTAGCTTCATAGAATGTGTTTGATAATTCCATTTCCTTTTCTATTCCATTGAAGAGTTAGATCTGAGTATTTTAAATTCTTACAGACCTTAATTTCATGGAAAATCTATTGAGTCCTATATTTTTCTGGTATGGGAAATTGTTTATTGACACTTCATTTTCATTACTCCTGATGTATCATTTCTTGGTTCAGTTCGAGTATAGGAAATCATCAATTTCTCCAGGATTCTCCAGGTGATTGGCATATGGTTTTCAAAGTACCCTCTTATAACATTCTCAGTTTTATTTATCTATATTGTTATGTCTCATTTTTTCCTCTAATTTTATCTATTTGTGTGATTTCTCTTAGTAGCTCTTAGGAGCTGTGCCTCATGTATTCTTAATATATTTACCTTGTTCTTTGGTAGGCAGCATCGTTTTATTTTATTTTTTGGGGGGGAGGGGATCCCATCATGGGGCCTAAACTCTGGGCCTGGGCACTGTCCCTCAGCTCTTCATCTCAAAGCTAGCACTCTACCACTTGAGCCACAGCGCCACTTCAGGCTTTTTTCTGCATATATGGTGCTGAGGAATTGAACCCAGGGCCTCAAGCATGCAAGGCAAGCACTCAAACACTGAGCCACCTTCCTAGCCCCAGTTATCATCTTATATAACCAGTTCCTGTTCTTCTTCATCTTCTCTATGTAGGGTATATTTGATTAACTTCTATCTTGCTTATTTGGTGGAGATATATTGTTTCAAGTTTCTTTGTCATGAAATATTTTTATATATCCTTTAAATGTAAAGGAGAATTTGTCTTGGGACCGTATTCTCAGTTGGTAGTTGTTTGCCTTTAATGTTTGTTATATATCATGCCAATCTCTTCTTTTTACCATATTAACTAAGAAATATGTATTTATTCTGACTGTATATTCTTTATAAATAATCAATCTTTTCTCTATGGCAGCTTTAAGAACTCTTTCCTTGATCTCAAATGATCCTCTAATGGATTATGATGTGGTGGGTTGTTCTGTTCTAGAATTCTCTGTTAGGTGTTCAAAATGCTTCTCTTTTATGAATGAGCCTATATCTTTCTCTTTGGATGTTTGGAATGTTCTATGCTAGAATTTTGTAATATTTTTCCCCTCCATTTAGTTTCCTGCTCTTCTCCTTCTTGATACAAATTTTCCCCAAATTTGATATTCTAATCAAGTTTTGATGTTCTGGCAAGAACATTTCTTATTTCTTGGATTATTTCTAACTGCTTACTTCCTTTTTCCTATTAGACCTATTTGGTCTTTGACCCCTGAGATAATCTTCTATGTTATCTATTTGCTGTGGATACATTCTATTTTGTTTTTGATTTCTCTGTCTTCTAATTAGTCATTTTCTAGGGCTTCTATCTCTTCATTAAAGCTTTGTTTTAGGTCTTGTATGGACTTTCTTTACATCTTTTCATTGGGTGGGGTGTTGAGAGGGTTGTTTTGTTTACTAGTGTCTTCTCTCATATCTTTTTTTTTTTTTGCTGTCCCTGAGCCAATTTATTTATTTATTTATTTACTTTTATTTTTTTTTTATTTTTTATTTTTTTTTGTCGGTCGTGGGGCTTGAACTCTGGGCTTGGGTGCTGTCCCTCAGCTCTTCAGCTCAAGGCGAGCGCTTTACCACTTGAGCTACAGTGCCACTTCCTGTTTTCTGGTGGTTTATTGGAGATAGGAGTCTCATGGTTTCTCCTGCCCGGGGTGGCTTTGAACCGCGATCCTCAGATCTCAGCCTCCTGAGTAGCTAGGATTACAGGCGTGAGCCACCAGCGCCCGGCATGGGGTTGTTTTTTTTTTTGTTTGTTTTGGGTTTTTTTAACTGTATTTTTTTTGTCTTTTCTTTTTTGGTACTGGGGATCAAACCCAGAACGTTGCACTTGCTAGGCAAGCGCTTTGCCACTGAGCTACATCCCAGCCCATACTTTTAATTTTTTATTGCAAAGATAATATACAGAGGGTCACAGTGCTGCAATAAACATGGAGGAACACATGTCCTAGTATATTGGTTCCTGTTGTTCAGGGTAGATGCCTAGAAGTGGTATGACTGGGTCATAAGGGAGGTCAATCTTTAGCTTTCTAAGGACCCTCCAGATTGCTTTCCAAAGTGGTTGTATAAGTGTACATTCCCACCAGCAGTGTAATAGGGTTCCTCTTTCTCCACATCCCCTCCAGCATTTGTCGTTGCCTGATTTGTGGGTATAGGACATTCTGACTGGGGTAAAGTGGTATCTCAGGGTTGTCTTTATTTGCATTTCTTTCACCACCAGGGATGATGAACATTTCCTCATGTGTTTCTATGACATTTTTATTTCTTCATCTGAGAATTCCCTCTTTAGATCCCTTGCCCATTTAGTAATTGTTTTGTTTGTTTTGGAAGGAATTAGTTTCTTGAGTTCCCTGTATATACTAGATGTTAACCCCTTGTCTTATGAATTGCTGATAAATATTTTTTTCCCAATTAGTTGGATGTCTTTCTAGCTTCGTTGCGATAGATTTAACTGTGAAGAAGCTTTTTATTTTAAGGTAGTCCCATTTGTCGAGTCTCTCTCCAATTTTTGTGACCCTGGGACTCTGTTCAGGAAGTTCCTTCCTGTACCTATTAGTTCTAGTGTCTCTCCTACTCTTTCCTGCAATAGTTTCAGAGATGCAGGTTTAATGTTAAGATCTTTGAGTTGATGTTGGTGCATGGTGATAGGTTGGGGTGCACTTTTAGTTTTCTGCATGTGGCCACCCAGTTTTCCCAGCACCTGTGGTTGAAGAGGCTGTATTTCTTCCATTGTATGTCTTTGGCGCCTTTGTTGAATATCAGCTGGCTGTAGGCCTGTGGATTTATTTCTGTATCTTCTATTCTGTTCCATTGGTCTTTGGGTCTGTTTTCGTGCCAGTACCATGCTGTCTTTGTTATTATAGCTCTATAATAGTGTTTGAAGTTCGCCATGGATATCTCTCCCATGTTGTCTTTATTCCCTAGAATTGTTTTGGCTATTCTAGGTCTTTTGTTGTTCCATATGAATTTTTGGACTGTTTTCTGTATTTCAGTGATGTACATCATTGGGATTTTAATAGGAATTGTATTGAATTTGTATATTAATTTTGACAGTATTACCATCTTCACTGTGTTAAGTTGCCTATCCAAGAGCATGGGAGGTCTTTCCATTTCCTAGTGTCTTCTGCAATTTCTTTCTTTAACTTTTTATAGTTTTCATTAAATAGTTCTTTTACATCTTTGGTTAGGTTAATTCCTAAATATTTTATTTTTGGGGAGGTTATTGTGAATGGGGTTGCTCCCTTTATTTCCCTCTTTTCTTGTACATTGTCAGTGTACAGGAAGTCAACTGATTTTTGTGGATTTATTTTATGTCCTGCTACTTTGCCGAAGTGATTTATGATTTCTAAGAGTTTGGGGATGGAGTTTTTGGGATTGTGAAGGTATAGTATCATGTCGTCTGCAAAAAGGGATAGTTTAATTTCTTCTTCCCTATGTGGATCCCATTAGTATCTTTTTCTTGCCTTATTACACTGGCTAAGGGTTCCAGGACTATATTGAAGAGGAGTGGAGACAGTGGGCATCCTTGCCTTGTTCCTGATTTTAGGAGAATTGGTTGTAGCTTTTCCCCATTAAGTATAATATTGGCTATTGGTCTGTCATAAATGGTTTTATTGGTTTAAGAAATGTTCCTTCTATTCCTATTTTTTCCAGAGCTTTTAGCATGAATGAATGTTGAATTTTATCAAAGGCCTATTCTACATCTGTGGCAATAATCATGTGATTCTTGACCTTGGCTCTGTTGATGTGTTGGATTACATTTATTGAATTACCTATGTTAAACAATCCCTGCATCTCTGGGTGAAGCCTACCTGGTCATAGTGTATGATTATTTTTATGTTTCTGGATTCCGTTAGCTAGAAACTTGTTAAGGATCTTTGCATCTGTGTTCATCAAGGCAATTGGCCTGCAATTCTCTTGTTTGGTTGGGTCTTTGCCTGGATTGGGGATGAGTGTGATATTGGCTTCATAGAATGAGTTTGGGATAGCTCACTCCTTCTCTGTTTCTCTGAAGAGCTTGAGGAATATAGGTTTAGGTTCTTCTTTAATGGTCTTATAGAATTCTGCTGTGAATTCATCTGGTCCTGGGCTTTTTTTTGTCGGAAGACTTTTGATATCTTCCTGTATCTCATTGTAGGATTTTGCCTTATTTAATTGGTTTACTTCTTTGCTCAGTTTGGGCAACTTGTATTTTTCTAAAAATGCATCCGTTTCTGCCAGGTTTTCTTCCTTTAGAGAGTATAACTTTTGAAAGTAGTCCGTTAGGATTGTTTGGATATCTTGGGTACGTGTAGTGATTTTTCCCGTGGCATCCTTAATCCTGTTAATATGGGTTTCCTCTCTTCTTTTTTTAATTAATCTTGCCAACGGGCCATCAATTTTATTTATTTTTTTTTAAGAACCAGTTTTTTGTTTGGTTAATTTTGGCTATAATTTTCTGATTTTCTAATTGGTTAATCTCTGCTTTTAATTTGGTTATCTGGCTCTGTCTGGTAACTTTAAGTTACATTGTTTCTTGTTTTTCAAGCTGTTTTAATGGCAACATGAGATTATTTACTTGGTCTATTTCCATTTTCTTGATGTGGGCACTGAGGGCAATAAATTTGCCCCTTAAGACTGCTTTTGCTGTGTCCCACAAGTTTCTTTAGGAGGTGTTATCATTTTCATTGAGTTGTAGGAAATGTATTATTTCTTCTCTGATCTCTTCTGTTAACCAGGCATTGCTAAGGAGTGTGCTGCTCAATCTCCATATATTTGAGGAATTTCTGTGGTATGCTTTGTTATTGAGAACTAGCTTGATTCCACTGTGGTCAGATAGGATACAGGGGATTATGTTGTTCCCTTTCTATTTCTTAAGTTCCTTTCATGAACTATGATATGGTCTGTTTTGGAGAAAGTTCCATGAGCTGTTGAAAAGAATGTGTACTTCGTTGTTTTAGAGTGAAATACTCAGTCAGTTAGTTCCGCTTGAAGTATGGCCTCACTTAATTCGGTAGTTTCTTTGCCAATCCTCTGGTTGGTAGACCTGTCCTTTGGTGAGAGTGGTGTGTTAAAGTCTCCTATTATTATCGTATTGGGATCTATTTTATGCTCTAACTTTGAGAGTATTTGTTTAACATATCTGTGTGCACCAATATGTCTTTCTGTACTGATTTTAATGAAAAGTTTCTTTTGTCAGATATCAGCATATCTACACCTGCTTTCTTACTGGGGGCATTTGATTGGTAGATCCTTTTCCAACTCTTTAATCTAAATTTGTTTGTATGTTTGGCTCAGAGTTGGGTCTCCTGAAGGCAACAGATGGATGGGTCATGTTTTCTGATCCAGTCTGAAGATCTTTTTCTTTTGATTGGCAAATTAATATTAAGAGAAAGTATAGAGAGATGCATTGTTGTCCTTGTTATTCCCTGTTTCCCTAAGTTTTTCTTCTTTCCTTTCCTCCTGTGCTTGCTCAGTTAGACTTTGATTAATGCCTGTCTGGATGCAGGTCCCAGTTCCTGGTTGCTTTCTTCAGGTTGTGTCCCCCAGTCTTAGTATTCTTTTTAATGCTAGCTTAATGTTTATGTATACATTTAGTTTTTCTTTGCTATTAAAATTTTTCAGCTCTCCATCGAATGTGAATGCTAGCTTTGCTGGGTATATCAGTCTGGGTTGGCAGTTATTGGCACTCAGGCCTTGTATGATAATTTTCCAGGCCTTTCTTGCATTCAGTGTTTGTGTGGAGAGATCTGCAATGATTCTAATTTTTTCCGATTATAGTATAGCTCCTTCTTCATTTTTGCCGCATGCAATATTGTTTCCTTATTATTCAAATCTATCAGTTTTACTATAATGTGTCTAGAAGTGTTTCTCTTGGGATCTTGCTTGTTGGGTGTTCTATATGCTTCTGTTGTGTAGGTAAGATGTTCTTTTTTGAGGTGAGGAAAACTTTCACCTATTATCTTGTTGAATAGGTGTTGCATACCCTTGCTCTGAAATTCCTCATCTTCGTCCCCTCCAATTATACGAACGTTAAATTTCTTGGCATTATCTGCTTGCTCTTGAATTTCCCTTTGGCTTAATTTGAGTGATTTTTTCATATCTGTCACTTTTTGGTCCAGTTGGTGTATTCTGTCTTCTGTATCTTACACTCTACATTCTATTTCGTTCACTCTGTTGACCGAGGCTTCAATTGTGGTTTGCATGGAGGAAATGGACTCCTTTATGGATTCAATGTTGGTTCTCAAGATAGTGATCTTATCTCTTTATGAGGTATGTACTGCCTCTATTTTGGCATTTATCTCACTTCTTACTGAGGTTTGTGCTGCCTCTAGTTTTGCATGCATCTCCTGTATGATATCCTGTATCTCTTTTGATAGTTCATCTTTGTGCTCTTTCAATTTCTGGACTATTTCTTGCTTTATTTCTTCAGTCATTGCCTCCAGCATCCCTTGGATGTAGCTTTTGTCTTCCATTCCTGCTTTGTTCCCACTGGGGCTCTCCCCTGCATGGCTGCTGGCTATTGAGGGTAGCTTGCTATCCTAGGTGGTGATAAACCTTGTAATTTTTCTCTGTGATTTTCACCTAAGGGTTCGTGGATTATTGGAGATTAATCTCCAATTTTGTTTTTGTGTGTCTGTGTTTCCTTGGTTGCTGATTCTGTATTGGTAGAGAGAGTCTGTGCCTGATCTCCGTTCTGTTGGGGGCCTACCTCTAGCTGCTGGTCTGACCTACATAATATTCTTGGCTCTCTGCTGTAGATCGCTGGCCATTCCCGACTTTGGAATGATTGAGCAGCCTAGACTTCTCCTGTTTGCTCCTATGGGTGCTCTTGGCAAGACCAGATTCTCTGGATGCACTCTCCCAGATGCTGGAGTCTGCTATGGGCTCCTGATGTATTTTTTTTGGCAGGCTTGTGGGATTAAACTCTAGGTTTGGATGCTGTCCCTCAGCACTTCAGCTCAAGACTGGCACCCTACCATTTGAGCCACAGCACCACTTCTGACCCTCTGTGCTTATGAGATGCTGAGGAGTCAGATCCAGGGCCTCATGTACCCAAGACTGTCACTCTACTTTTGAGCCACCTTACCAGCCTGAGCTCCTGCCTACTATCAGGTGCTGATGGCCTGTGTTGTCCAATTCCCAGCCTAGAGTATATGGGTCGGGTTTTGGTGGTGTTTGGGCGTCTCTTGTCCTGAGCCATCTCCAGGTATTTTGCTCTCACAGGCGTGCTTCCCAGGGGGTGCAGTTCTATGTTTTTCTCCCCTCTGCTGAGGCACATGCTCAGCTTTTGACTTCAGGTGGGAGGAGTTGGTTGTGCTGTTCAGGCGCCGGATCCCCAGACCTGGTCCCGGCCCCCCGACTGGGGCATGCCGGTTAAGCCTGTGCTGCTGTGTATACCACCTAGCTTATGCAGCCTGGGGTACACAATTCAAATTTCTTCTACTGTTGGTTGTCTTGACCCAGGGACACTCTTCCTGGCTTGGGCATTTAAGTTCCCTTCCAGGGGCACTCTTGCTCGAGCCTGGCCAGTGGAGTGTGCTCCACGGGCTGGTGGAGCTCTCAAACAGTTCCCAGTTCCCAGTTTAATGGGTACTGTGGTCGGGGTGTTGGGGTAGGGAGTCTGGGTTAAGGTCTGGGGATTCCTTCCAGCTCTGGTCTCCCTTGAGTGACACACTGTCCCCTGTTGGGTACTCACCCTGGAGCTAGTTGTTTCTGTGTCGTGTAGGTTGTCAGTTGCTGTTGCAATCTGAGTTCAGTTGGGGTGGTTGTGGGCTGGGCTGGGCGGTGGTGGCTCTGTGTGATTCTCTTCTGTCTCTGCCTCTATAGAAGCTGTCAGGTCCATGCCGCAGGTGAGGGGTGGGGTCTGGGCCTCCGTACAGGATCTGAGCACTGTCGTTTGCATTCTCTGGATCAGCACCAGTTCCTTGTAGGTCTTTTGCTTTGGTGTTCTGTGAGCGTCCCATGTAGCTCTGGGGTTCACGTCATGGGGCTGAGTTCCAGGCTCGGAGGTTTCTCCGTTTATCGCAGTCGGCAGGTCTGACACCGGTACCTCAGGTGACTTCTGCGCGAGTTATCTGCAGACAGCTCACTGTGTCTATGGGACCCTGGCAGCCCCTGCTGGGTTGTCGTCGCAATTGATGGGTGTGACACCAGTATCTCAGGCGACTTCTGTGCAGGTGATCTACAGGTAGCCCCCTGTGTCTCTGGCACCCCCGCAGCCCCCACCGGGTCATCGCAATTGATGTGTCTGACACCAGTACCTCAGGCAGCTTCTGCGTGGGTGATCTGCAGCAGCCCCCTGTGTCTCTGGGACTCCGGTAGCCCACACAGGGCCGGCTGGCCATGGCTTGGCGCACTACCGTGCATCCAGTAAAGGTTGGGGGAGGGGTGTTCACTCTTCTCTGTTCTGAAATTCTTCTTTTCCTCTTTCTTTCTTTTTTTATTTTCCACCTACTGTTTTTCCCTGAGTGTTTGTCTTTATGTTGTTGTCAGTCTCTTGGGGAGATTAAACATTGGAATTCGAACTCTCTTTTTGGTTGGGGAGAGCTATGGTGTTTCCCTACTGCCCCATCTCCATCTTCCCTGAGCAACTTGTTCTCTCTCATATCTTTTAACTAGACATCCATTTTTTTTCCTTTGGCTCCCTTGCCTTTTCAGAATTTATTTTTCGGTTTGTAGTCTCCATGATTTATTTTGCTAATACTTGTTTTGTTTCATTTCTCACAAATTTCCTTGTAGAGGTTTTGTATCTTTTCATTAATCATATTTTTCAGCATTATTAGTAATGTATTGTTAAAAATATCATCTAGGTCCTTCATTGTCTGTTCTTATGCCTGGTTATTTACTGTGTGAATTATACTACCTTGACATCACTTTTCTTTAATTTTTCTGATTTGTTCTGACCACTTTGGGGACTTTTGGGTGGGGGGGATCTTTGATCGTAATAGGTGACTCTTTATGTTCTTGGTTGATTTGCCAGGCGTTGGTTCGATCTGCTGTTGTGATTTGCTTTTCTGGAATTAGGTTTTTGACTGGACTATTAAGTGTAAGAGTAAAAATCAATTGTGCTGAGATGTGATGTTAATATGTGTGGTTACAGTAACTGTCGGGCTGTCCAGTGGTATATTGAATTGTCTGAGTATGGATGTGACTGTCTGCATTGGATACTTCTCTTCCTGCTTTTTTTCCCATGCGGACCTTTTATTTCCAAACTGAAGCTGTGTCTTTGAGTATGTTGGCCAACACAGTCACAACAGTCACCTGCCTGGCTTGGCAACATTTTATAGATTTCAGCTTTCTTATGAAGACTATAAAATCTTTTTTTGAATTGTATATCTATATATAATTGTAGATGGCTCAGTGTGACCCTCTAGAAGTGGAGTACCTTCTAGGACTCTAAATCTATGTTTCATTAGAGTGAGCTAGGGTAATTTTCTGTTGTTATTCTGCCATTGTTTTTCCTTTTCCTCAGATTTATTTTTTATAATGTTGATTTTTCACATAATTTAGGATTCATGATGGTGTTATCAGGTTATTTTTGTTTTTTGTTTGTGTTACTTTGAAATAGTGATTTCAGACTTGTATGAAGTGACAGTAATAATATGAAATGTATATTATTACATTGAAAGACATACAGCAGACATTTTAACCTATTTGCTACAAGTAAATTAATATTAAGCAAAGGTAATTAAAGTAATTACTTATTTACTCATCATAAGATGAGTATAGTAGGCTTGGATATCTTGGAATAAAAGACATTAGTCTCATTACAACTGATGGTTTCATTGAAACTACTAGCTAAACTTTCTTCTTCAGAAAGGCTAAACCTCCATTTCTTTCATATTAGTATTATAAAATCATAATACCTGCATGTTGAATTGTTTTCCGCTGTTATTTTCTTTTTTATTTTGTGAAAATACTGTACAGAGTGGTTACAATTACATGGACAATTTGAGTACATTTCTAATCAAGCATTGTAGCCTCCTCCTTTTTATCCTCTTCCCATTCCTTCCAATTCTCCCTCCGCCCCCCATCTTTTTCTCCTCCCCCCACCCAATCCTCCTTCCCTGCTCCCCCCACCAAGGTTGCAAAGTTTGTTTTTGACATAACTCCTTGTACATCTCATTGTTGCAATGGGTCTACCTGTATCCCTATTTAAATGATTTGTTTTGTACCTTACCCTCTACAAATTATAACGCCATCAAATACAGTGAAAGAAGGGGTTATACCATAGGGGAGGGACATACAAACCAATAGAGAAATAATAATATAAATGTGTTAGAAACATTTGAATGAAAGAAAAAAAACATTTGACTATGTATCTTAGGGCTCATTTCCCTAACATCAACTTATCTAACCTTTTCTGCTTGACTCAGACATATACTGTTTATTGCAAATAAGGGAAACCATGGGACCTATGTAACTTTGGGCCTGTTTTACTTCACTGAAGATAATTTTTTCCAAGTCGTTCCATTTCCTAACAAATGGGGCAATGTCATTCTTTCTGATGGAGGTATAGAATTCCATTCTGTATATATAGGACATTTTCTTGATCCATTCATCTACTGAGGGGCATCTGGGTTGGTTCCATATCTTAGCTATGGTAAATAATGATGCAATAAACATAGTCATGACAGTAGCTTTTGTGTGGTCTTGTTTGTGAACATTTGGGTAAATGCCCAAAAGTGGGATTGCTGGGTCATAGGGGAGTTCTAATTGGAGTCTTCTGAGGAACCTCCATACTGCTTTCCAAAGTTGTTGAACAAATTTTCACTCCCACCAAAAATGCAGTAAGGTTTCCTTCTGTACACATCCCCTCCAGAGTCTATTGTTATTAGAGTTCTTGATTACAGCCATTCTATCTGGAGTGAGGTGGTCTCTCAATGTTGTTTTGATTTGCATTTCTTTTATGGCTAGAGAGCTTGAGCATTTCTTCATTTGTCTATTGGCCCTCTTTCTTTCTTCTTCAGAGAAGTTTCTCTTTAAGTCTTTTGCCCACTTATTTATTGGGCAGTTGTTTCTTTGAGGATTTGTTGTTGGGGAATTTAACTTTTTGAGTTCCAGGTATATTTCAGATATGAGACCCTTTTCCGTTGTATGGTTAATGAAGATCTTCTCCCAATCCATGTCTTCCTATTGATCTTGGTAGCTATGACCTTTGCCAAACAGAAGCTCTGCAATTTCATGCAATCCTATTTGTCCAACCTTTCTTTGATTTGTTGTGTTTCTGGGTCTCTATTAAGAAAATGTTAGCCTGTGCCACGGAGTCCTAGGGTTGTTCCTACTCCATGCTGTAATATTTTTAGAGTGTCTGCTTTGACTCCGAGGTCTTTGATTCATTTGGAGTTGATTCTGGTGCAGGGTGATGTATAAGGATCTGGGTTAAGTTTTGTCCAAGTAGTTAACCAATTTTTACAGCACCATTTACTGAAGAGGCTATCTCTTCCATTCTATTTTTTTAGCTACCTTATTGAAGCTTAACTGGCTATAGTTCTGTCGGTTCATTTCTGGGTTTTCAATTCTATTCCATTGGTCCTGAGGTCTGTTCTTGTGCCAGTACAAACCAGGTTTGATTACCATGGCTTTGTAGTAGAGTTTGAAATTTGGTAGTGATATTCCTCCAGTACTGTTCCTTCTGTTGAGGATCATTTTTGCTATTTGGGGTCTTTTATTGTTCCATATGAAGTTTTGGATTCCTCTTCTATTTCTCTGAAGAATGAGGTTGGAATATTGATAGGTATTGCATTGAATTTGTACCAATTCCTTAAAATACCTATATTGCTTATATTGTGATGAAAATCTCATTAATATTAATATGAATTTATATTTGAGTCTCATCTTGAGCTACATTCATATGAAATTTATGCAATCTTAAGCAAGAAACCTGACGATTTTACTCTTTTCTGTTTTAATCAATAAATCCATGCTCTTTTGAAATATGTCCTAATCTTTTATATTGCTCCAGTAAACATTATGTACTTCTAGTACTTTTACTGAAATAAATGCAAAGTATGGAATATGAAGACAATCCCCCCTTTGTCACTTTAAGTATATCCGTTGGGACTATTTTATATATAAAAATATAGATGTGCAATGCACATGTTTATACATGAATAATCTAATCGTCAATCAATTGGACCCAAGAACTACTGTACCACATATAGTCTCAATTTAATTAAAGGCACCAAAATATTAGTGTTCATAGATATCACTCATTTTTAGAAAATGATTAATCTCAACAAACTTTATATCATATTTCAAATTTTAAAAATGAAAATTACACCCAGATTTGCTGTCAGTATCGTGTTTCCAGGAATACATTTATTCAGCAAACAGGACACACAAAATAAGGGTTTGTCACATAGAACGAAAGATGTAGAAGCCGACAGTCTTTCCTTAAGATGATAAGTCCTTGCAAATCATGTGATTTATTCAAAGATACTATAAAATTTATTAAGAGGATGTGTGATCAGAAGTGATAGGTAAGCAAAGAATCTGGAAAACAGTATATTTAAATTGAGATTTCAATATACAAAGACAAGTTTACAATAAATTAGCCTATGGAAAATGATTTTATATCTCTAATACTCATCTAGTATTCTACATTTTCCCATATACTTCTGTCCTCTTACCTCAGTTCCTGATCAATATTCTTCTACTTTCATGATGTCAATTGCTACTAAAATAACGAGGTGGGTATATTTGTGGTTTCTAGATTGAATAAACTTTAGTACTTTGGAATAGTAGTATGAATTCATGGAGTTTGACTTGAATGACAAGTGTGAGGATACCATATTAACGGTACTGTTAATTGGCCTGAAGCAGCTACAAACATACTATGAATAAATAGACACACATTACACTAAGAGCAAGGGACTTGATTTCAGAGAAAGATGCAGGTCCAGGCAAGATCCTCAAGAAAATAAAGACCAATGGAGCAAACATCAATCAACTATCATTACAAAGGAATTGAACTGATTTCTGATGTGTCCGGGTCGCAGCTGTGTGTGTGTGTGTGTCTGTGTGTGTGTGTGTGTGTGTCTGTGTGTGTGTGTGTCTGTGTGTGTGTGTGTGTCTGTGTGTCTGTGTGTGTGTGTGTAGAGAGAGAGAATTTTAGTGTGGCTTCCATATTTACAGCCCTTAGAGAATTACTTGTTAGGGATAAGGTGCTCATATCAGAGCTCTGATACTACAGTCATCACTTTTTACTGCGAAAAACATTTGCTTAATCCTACTTAAAAAGAGAAATAGGCCGTGGCCGGCTTGAGGAGGAAAAAGGTGGGGGGCGAGTCCTGCCTTGCCTGTGCATGTGTGGCATCCCTGTTCTGCCATTGGGCTCCTCCGACCTCCGTGGCTCTTTTTTTTTTTTTTTTTTTTTTCCCTATCGCCCCTAGCTCCAACTCCCCCGACCTGCCGCTTCCGATGGCGGGCCTGGTCGGCCGCTGACCTTGCTCTGGCCCCGCACGGCAAGGCCAACCGACCAGGGTTGGTGTTGCTGCTGCCGCAGACGCCCCCCCCCGCCCCACCCCTCCCTGCCACCCGTGGTGGGAAGGATGGACGCCTTTGATGTGTGCTGGTCCCGGTGGGGTTCCCATTGGGGTTGGGTGCGGGCCACCCTCAGAGTGAGGAGAGGTTCTCTAGTGATCCTCATTCGGGAGGCGGCGTTCGCTGCCGGGTTGGCGGCCCCCCCCAGATGGGCTCCCGAGGCCCTGCCGCTCCCTGTCCCGCTTTTGAGTATTAGTGGCTGCCCGCGTTGGTAACTGCGTGCCCGCGCCTCCCCCCTCCGAGCTGGGGGAGGGTCCCGCGGGGCCTCTCCCGGGCCATCGTCTGGTGTGGTGAGTGGAGGACGTTCCCGATCCGTCCCCGCCCCTGCCTCGCGTGCGGTGTGTCGAGTGGCGGAGCGTGGAGCCTGTGCTGGGTCGCGATGCGAGGGCGTGTGGTGTGTGGCTTCCTGGCCTCGTGCTTGGGGTGCCGTGGGGTTTTTGGGGGTCCCGTCCCCCTCCCCCTCCGGCCCCTGGCGACGCTGTTCCCGAGCTTCTGTGTGGGCCGCCGCCCGTTGGCGACGATGGCGCCGTGCGGGCGCCGGGCCCCGCGGTGTTCCGGGGCCGCCGTGCCCGTGGTGGTGTGCCGCTCAGGGGGTTCTGGCCCTCCGGAGCCGAGGATCCCGGTGTGTGTGGGCCCTTGCTCACGCGGCCAATAAAGAGGCGGTCGATGATGGGTGCCGTGCCCGTCGGTGTGGATGGATGCGGTGGGGCCCTGCTGGCGCGGGCGGCTCCGCGGGCATTCACGGGGTCTTTGAGGTGTGTGCGAGCTGCCTTTTCCCTCTAGGGCCTCTTTTGGGGGGGCCCGCCGCTGCCGCGGTGGGGGTTTCCGGTCTGCTGGTCGGCCGGCTCGGTGTCCCAGGCGTTGCGCGGGACCGCCCAGGAGTTGGGGGTGGTGAGATCCCGCGTTCGTTTCCCTGGCTTGCCGGCTGTGCCCGGAAAGGTCTCACCTCCCCGCTGGTTTGCGGCTGCGCCACCCGCCCGTGGGGGGGTGGCCGCTCGCTCGCTTGCCTCTCACCCCGGTGACCCGAACCGATGACCCTCCCCGCTGCTCTTATTGTGCTTCTGGCATGCCCTCCTCACCCGCATCAGCCTTCCGCGATCCTCACCGGTTTGGCCTTGGTGGCCGGCCACCAGCGGACGGTCGAGTTGGGCGTGTGTGGTGTTCTCTTGGGGGGGGGGGACGGCGCTCGGCTCTTGAGGCTGCTCTCCCGGTGTGGGGGAGGCACGTCGTCGCGGCGGTGGTGGCTTTTGAAGGGTCTTCCCGGATCGGTTTTGCTCACGACGCGAGGGCTCCTGCCAGCGGGACCGCCGGTACGCCACGGGGGCAGTGGTGGTGAGATTCCCGCGTGCGTCCCTCGCTCGGGAGTTGGCCATCAGAGGGCCCAAAGCCGGCGTGACGTTGTCTCCTCCCGCTGGGTGCCGCCTCGCGTGCCTATGCGATGCTGTCCTGTGTCCTGGGTTCCCGCGCCTCCCTCCTGCTCGCCTTGCCAGAGGCTTGCCCACATCGTCTCCTCCATCTCGAGCCCTGTGGCTTTGTCCCCGCCCTGGTCCCAGATCCGGGGCGTTGTGCTCTCTTGGCGTGTCGCCGCCGCGTGCCCGGCGCGACCCCGGAAAAAATAAAAAAATAAAATAAAATAAAAAAAGAGAAATATAAACTAACATATTACATGATTCTTTTGACAATTAATTGGTATATTGAAGGCCAAAGAGAGGAATTGTAGAGTAATATAATCTTTTTCCTCTCTCCTGAATATTACCCAGCAATAGCTGTGATTTCAGGAGTCTCCTGCTATGTATTCACAGCTGAATTACTAATATGCTTAATAATATGAAACATACGATAGAGAAATAGATCAGCCAGCAAGCACAAAGAACTAGTCATGAGACCGAACTTTTGAGCAGGGTTCCCACATCTTTTAGGAATGTAATTCCTTCATATGAACTTCAAATTTTGTGGATTTCCCTGAGTGATTAAAGGTTAGAAAATACTGTAAAAACGAGAATTCCTGTTCAGCCAAGAAGAACGTGCTCATAATCCCATCCTCACGTTACAAATTTCCATTTCCTAAAGACTCTCTTTTAGAGTGCTTTCATTTAATATACTCCAGCACCTCACTCTTCCTTGTGGGAGACAGGAAAACAGATAATTTTGTTTGAATATTATCTTATGTAAGTTAGTGTTTACAGGCATGATTTGTCTGATTACAGAAGTTAGTATTAAGTGTAAATATTATTTAATATTATGACCTTCTACTCTCTACATTCTTCACACTAAATTAATCAAATATGGTGAGTTTGAAATAATTAGTCTCTATGTCAGCTATGTTAATATTATTTACAATGTGAGTGAAATGTTGAAAAAGTGGTATTTATTTTAGTTTTAATTGCTCTAAAGAGACATTGAATGATATAATCAAAGGCTAAAATTGTTAGATTTAAAATTTAGAATTCAGGCAATAATTTGACAATACTTTTTACTTGAAACTTCACAACAACTTCATGAAATAATTTATATTAATGAAGCAAAAATCCAAGAGGTAACACATTTACAAATAGAAAAGGCATGCCATTCTGAATATGTAGAGCTACATAACAAACATTTAGCTTTTAAATACCTGAGTATACTACTACATTTAATTGCAGGGAAAGTACTTGTTCTGAAAGGAGATAAAATTGCATTTATTTTGAAAAGTCAACCTAAGTATTCATTTGAATAAATGACAGTGTTTAAAACATCACTCATTCAAGAAACAAGATGTATAGTTAGCTGTTTTTCATGCCAATTATGTTCTCTAAACGTACTAGTAATACTAGATTAGTAAACCTAAATCATTGCTTTGTAGGGAAATAGCAATTTAGTTTCTTAAAAGTCATGACTATTTTTGCTGTTGTTCGTGGTGGTGTTGTTAATTTGAGATAAAATTCTCATGTATTTTTCTACCCGGGCTGGCTTTAAGTTTTGTCCTTAGATCTCAGCATCCTGAGTAGCTGGGATTACAGGCATGAGCCATTGGCACCCCACAAGATTTTTTACCTTTTTAGAAAAGATGTATTTTAGATAACCCCTATGTTTTGAAAGAGGACAGATGATTTCCTAATCTTGTAATTTAACATTAAATGAGGAAAAGCTTGTCTGCTTCTTCAGTACACTGCCTGATTTGAAATTCCAAGTCTGTTTTTCGAGACATTTGTTGAAAATGACACTATTTCCTTGTGTTTTCAATATCCTTGATTCAACACCCTTGGCTCAATACTCTTTGAACATATGGCCTGTAAAACTCTGATCTGAGAAATTTTTCTTACACTCACTTCCTTTTACTTAGCAGTTAGAATAAAGATGATTTCTAGAATGATCTTAATTTCCCTTAAAAATGGAAGAGTCCAGAGAAGCCATATTTGAAATTGGTAGAGACCCCAGAGTCTGAATCCTAAATTATTGAACCACAATGCATTTAACCTGGTCTGTGCAAATATAGGGTCAAAAACATTACACATCAAGTGTACTTCATTCTTTATAAATATTGGGATCTATTCACCAACCAAGTTAGACTACACTAATGATATCATTAGTAGGATATCAGGTTTCATTTACCTAAGTTAGACTACAATAATGATATCATTAATAGGATATCAGGTTTCCTTTACCTAATGTCTGGTTTCAGAAATATTTTATCTATGTAGAACATGGTTTTGTGGAAAAGTTAATCAGTCCAAGTTTGGTAGCAGATGCCTGCTATCCCAATTTTTCAAGAGGCAGAGGTCAGGATTATCATGGTTTAAGACTTGCTATAAGAAAGGAGCCAGATTCCATCTCAACCCATCTGTAATCCTAGCAATGCAGGAGGCCATCAACATAATTGCGAATTGTGGGCTGGGGAAAAAATGTGAGACTTTATTTGAAAATAATTAGGGTAAAGCTCAAGTGACAGGCTATTTTCAAAGTTAATTTTTAGTTCATGCATGATTTTATGTTCATATGTATATATTTGTGAAAGGAATTATTCTTTTACTGCTGAAACCTAACATAAAATATCATGGAAGGAAAATATTAATTCTGGCATGAGAATTTGGACATTTTAGTTCTATATCATTTCTGTCATTCTTGGCATACATCTTAATAACATGTTTTTATTGTGACCTTTCCAAAAACATTTCTACATCCTACGGTGGTATCAGGAGCGCTACCTTGTGGACGCAACATAACATTTCTTATGACTTTGGATTGACAACTAAAGGTCAAATCTGCAGCACTGTAGCTGTATAAAAGACTTGGTGCTTTTTGTTGTTGTTGTTTGTTTGTTGTATTGTGTAATCCCTTCTTCTTTACCAATCTCTATACATTCTCATGGTCTAAACCAACCCTGGGTAAAAATTCTATATAAATTCTCTCAGGAAAGAATTATTCAATACTTCAAGATCTTTGACACTGTTCCCTTCATTCCCAATGATGTTGGCTGAGTTACTTTTGCATGCATGTGTGTGTGTGTATGTGTGTGTGTGTGTGTGTGTGTGTGTGTGTGTGTGTGTGTGTGTGTGTGTGTGTGTGTGTGTGTGTGTGTGTGTGTAGGCCCTGGGGTTTGAATTCAGGGTCTGGGCTCTGTTTCTGAGCATTTCTGCTCAAGGTTAGTGTTTTACCCCCATGAGCAACTTATTTTTAGGTAGTTTCTTGAAGAGTCTCACAGTCTTTCCTGTCCCTGGATGGCTTCAAACTGCAATCCTCAGTTCTCAGACCCATATGTAGTTAGAATGCCAAGTTTTGCACCCAAGTAATCAAACTCCAGTGATTGAAAACATACTTCAGCATCATTTTCACAAAGATGGACATACAATCTCCACATGATCCCACTGAAATAAAGATCATCTGCTTTAAAAGTTACTAGAGATGAATTAATCCCACTACTCATGGTGCTCTATTCTACTACATTCCTAGCCAGCAGTCCCTCCGCCACAACTCTAGCACCTCTGGTTATAGTCAACTGAGTTTTATTTGCTGCAAAAGCCATGAGCACTTATTAAATTAAGTTTGCCCTAGTAATAGATGCCTTCTGAACATAGTCTTTAAAAGCTCTTCATCCTCATTAGGAAAAGTAATTCATAATGCTATAGGCGTTAAGTCTATCCAAACGCTTTCCTTGATTGCCCACAAGCTCCAGGAGAGAAAAATCGCTGTTCTCCATCTTATTTATTGGGGAATATTTCTATTAGCTATCATTATAAGCTAAGTGCTGTACTTTACTGCTAAAAAATGCCTGTGGCAGTTATTATCAATATGCAGAGCTTTCCAAAATGTGAGGCTGATAGTTTTAACTGCATGCTAAACTCCCACAGGTTCTCACCAATCATGAACTCTTCAATATACAAATCCTCTTTAATAACAAATAAAATCATAATAAAAAGTGCGTTAGAAGTAGCTCCAAGGGACTTATCTCAAAGGATGAACCAGAAGGATACCTAAGCATAGTAGAGGAAGCATTCATAGGGGCTTAGTGAAAGGATAGTTCTTGTTTAAAACACATTTTTTATGTTTTAAAAATATATCAATTAGTAGACAGTAAGGTAGAATGGAAGAGTATGTTTTGGACCTTCAGAATAAAACTAATCTTCTGTCTTCTCTCTTAATTCCCAATTAGGAAAATTACACAAACATTATGAGCCCATTTTTTAAAATTTAATTTAATTTTGTTGCAAAGGTGTTGCAGACAGGGGTTACAGTTACATAAGTAAGGTAATGAGTATATTTCTTGTCAATCATTGCTACCCTCCCTCATTTTTCTCCTACTTTCCCTCCCATCCCCTATCCCCTGAAGTTGTACAGTTCATTTCCAACATAGTGTCTTGTGAGTATCATTGTTGCGTTGGTTCACCCTTTGTCCTTGGTTCACCATTTTGTTATTTCAATTCCCTTCCCCAAATCAGATAAATGTATATACCAGATGCAGGTGTACCAGAATCAAAATCATTGGCGACGAGGGATAAACCAAAGGGAAAAAGAAAAAAAGAAGAAAAGAAGAAGAAAGAACTTGATTTAATACATTGATAACAGCAAATTCAACACAAAAACTATCTCTTGTTTCTATATCTTGGAGTTCATTTTGATAGGCATCATTTTATAAGGTCCTATGTCCATAGCTACTGATCTAGTGTGTTCCTGGGCTAGGAACTATCCTAGACATAAACTAATTGTTACAAATGAGGGAAACCATGGAGCCTATGTTTTGGGAGTCTGGCTCACTTCACTTAAAATGATTTTTTCCAAGTCTTTCCATTTCTTTACAAATGGGACAATGTCATTCTTTCTGATGGAAGTCTAGAATTACAATGTGCATATCTTCCACATTTCTTGATCCATTCATCTATTGAAAGGCATCTGAGTTGGTTCCATATCTTAGCTATGGTCAATAATACTGCAATGTGATGGGAGCTTTTGTGTGGCCTTGCTTGTGATAATTTGGATAAATGCTTAGAGTGGGATTGTTGAATCATAGGGGATTTATATGTTTAATCTTTTGAGGAACCTCCATGATGCTTTCCAGAGTGGTTGAGCCACTTTACAATTCCATCAACAGTATAGTAACATTCGCTTTTGGCCACATTCCCACCAGCATCTACTATTATTAGTTTTCTTGAAAATGGCCATTCTAACTGGGGTGAGGTAGAAACTCAAGGTGATTTTGATTTGCATTTCTTTTATGGCAAGAGATGTTGAACATTTCTTCATATATCTGTTTTCTATTCTTATTTTCTCTCCAGAGAAGTCTCTTTTTAATTATTGAGCCCAATCAGTAATGGGGTGCTTGTTCCTTTGAAGGTTTTATTTCGGGGATTTAATTAATTGAACTCTATGTATATTTTAGATATGAGACCCTTGTCTGTTTTATGGCTAGTGAAGATCTGCTCCCAATCCATGGGCTTTTTGTTTATCTTGATGATGAGCCCATTATTTTGCTTACATAAAGAGGTATCACTGTTCCTTGGAGAATTGGTGCTAGAAATCAAGTGAGAAAAAAGATCTGCAAATCATCTCTCATGCATTTCTTTTTGAAAATTAATTAATGGTAGTACAAAATCCAGAGAAGCTGTGACTCTCATGGATTTCTCCTATATAGAAATATCTTTATCAGAGCCTAGTGCCAGTGGCTCACATCTGAAATCTTACCTACTGAGGAGGCTAAGATCTGAGGATCTCACTTTGCAGCCAGCACATTAAAGAAATGTTTATGAGACTCTTATCTCTAACTACAAAAAAGCTAGAAGTGAAGCTATGGATCAAGTGGTAGAGCACTTGCCTTGAGCACAAAAGCTTGAGAACAGTACCCAGGTCCTGAATTCACGTGACAGGATCAGTACACACACACACACACACACACACACACACACACACACACACACACACACACACACACACACAAACAAACACACACATACACACACACAGGCACACAGGCACACACAGATTTTGCCATCTATTTTGGAGAAAAGGTCATATATTACCAACAGTATTTCTTTGTTTACTAAACATAATTTTTAGTCTTAAGATTGAGACCACAACATATCAGTTTATTTTTATTGTCCGTTTCATTAACTGCTTGACTGAATAACTTAATATTTAGCTTCAAACAATGACTTTTATAGTGTGTGTTTATGTGAGTTGAAAAGGCAGCTTCTTTTATGGATTCCAATGGACTTCCTCACGTTTTTGCATTTAACAAAAGATTGAGCTAGGCTATCCTTGGCTCCTAGCTGTTCCACATGCTGCTAATGGCAAGATTTCTTTGGAACAAATAACATCACACTGATGGCCTGAAATCAACCATGATTTCTGTCTACACAGAAAGCACCAAATCCCCTACACCAGGCTTTCTCTTTTCTGTTGAGTTGTAAAGCAATGAACCTCACAGTCCATGTTGGAAATTTGGCTGAACAAAGGTCAGGATGGCTTCAACTCACTGTTTTTCCATTGATTTTAGCTGTGGACTGAAATAACACAGCTTTCTCCCACAGTGACTTATTTCAATATACTATCCTGACTTCCTCACCTGGAAATTTTAGTTCCATACATCAAACTAATGACAGTAGAAGGTATGTCCTGTCTCACTGAATAACATGATGTCATTTCTGTAACATGATGTCACACCGGCCACATTCCATCAGTTATTCTTGGAGTCTGGGTTCTCAAAACATTAATGCAGCTGGCTAATAGGTAGTGCAATTCCACAAGAAAAGTAACTTCCCAGGGATGTTAAATTCATGTCATCTAACTCTCCTGCTGTTGATGGAGGACAGTGTAAATGAAGATTCATGAAGGGTGGACAAACAGAGATATGCACCTAGCTATGTCCTCCAGAATTGTATTCTGAATTGTCCACATAGACACAGGGCAGTTTCTTAATTGACTTCATTTACTCTATTACCAGAAGTCAATTTGACACCAGGCAACCCAAATTTTGTGCTTTAACGGCCTTGATTGCCTTGCTAGTGTAAGCTTAGATGCACCCCATGATTCGTTTTTTTTTTCTTTTTAGAATGTTAGGAATTCTCAAAAAGTGCTAGGCATAATTTTTCTCATGGCTATGGTTCAATTATTTACAATATATTTTTCTGTTCTTATAACAAATTTCCCAATGAATGTTGTTCTTATTACTAATTTCCCTATATATGATCTTTGATATACAAGTATACTTTCATGAGATGGGTGGGATTTTCTGGAAGATTACAAGTTATCACCCAGAAGCTCAGTCTTATCTTTGGAGTTTGTAGGGTTTGAGCCAAGTTTTAATTGGGCAGGCCACTTCACTGGTCCTGGTTTTGCACAGATGACAAAATATGCAGATCAGTGTTAATATTGAAACATTTATCTAGGACTCATAGAGATTCGTCCATAATCCAGTATATTTGAACAAACTCTCTCGATTAAGCAGTACATTGACACTGGAAACAGAAAAAGGTACTACAAAAAGTTAAATGCTTCCATTGGCACAAGTGATAGCTGGCATGGAATTGAATCTTAAATCGGTATGCTTAAATGTAGCCTATATTTATGAGCTGTGAGATTTCATACTAAAAAAAAAATTAAGGTCCATCCAGATGGCGTGGATACAGAGCATTGATCTTCCAAACACAGACATGTGCCAGAGCCCCCACAAGTCACTGCAGTCCAGGCAACTGCGGGTACTGGCAGCCATGCAGGGCAAGCTGGGGAAAGGCTGGTCCAGCTGAATTCTTGCTCAGGCCACAATGCACCTAGGGAATCCTAGACCCTGGAAAATGCTAGTGGTGGCTCATTCCGATTAAACAACAGTTGGACAGGCTGGTCAAAGATATTCTCCCTTGGGTTTTGCAGGATATAAAGCCCTGCATACTATGTAATCTGGGCCCAGAGTAAGAGTCCTCTACCAAGGGAAAGGAGGAAACTGGATTCTCATTTAGGTAACACTTGTTAAATCCTGCATATGGGCACTCTTCACTTGGCCAAAAAATAATCTTCTAATCCTAGCAGATTTTCGAAGAGGATTAACGATGATGGTCCTCTACCCCAGAAAATAAACATACCCTCAATTTTGGTGCTGGCCAGAGTAGAGTAAAATAATCTTCCTGTACTACACAATGTCCTCATTGAAGAGACAAGAGGTTGAAGTAGAAGAAAGTCTTGATGTGCAAAGGTGAGCTAGTAATAAACTGGTGCTAGGAGCACCTAAAAAGTTCTGAGTCTTGCTCCAATAATGTCTAGTTCTATTGCCACCACTGCTGAGCTTCTGCTAAGGTTCTAATGCCTCTGGGGATCTCTGTAGATGAACTGTCATACTCACAGCCAAATTAGCAAAACTCTCCCTGTTATTCTAGAGAAGTCAGTCTGTGTAGCACATTCTTTGGAATCTACTCCAACATACATGAATTTGTAAGTATCGATGTAGGACATTGTATCAACAATATCCAAATGTGATAACATCATTTTCAGTGCTTGTCCCCTTAGCTGTTTTGTGAAATGCAATTATGTTAAGAGTGGAGAATAATTTTTATGTCAGTTAATGAAAATACGTATCCTGTATTATGTCTCATATTACAAGCCTGTCCACGTGAACTAGTGTTTGCATCTCCTTTGGTTTCTTTCAAGGGAAATAAAACTGTCTCAAAATATTTATTTGGATGATGATATTTGTTGAGTTCTTTTAACATTACAGAAATCGAATTTTGTGATAAAATGATATATATTATGTATCATATACCATATATATTATATAGTTGTTTCATATGTTATATTCTATAATATATTATATGACATGTTATATATTATATTTGTCTATGTAATATATTGTATGCATAGTACAACATATATGTTAAACTATATTATGTTATGATTCTATGAATATCATATCATATGATTATATGATATGTAAGTATATCATATATATATCTCTATGTTATATAAGCTATTATAATGTTTTATATGACTTATATAATATATTATTCTTATTATAGAATATAATTTTACATAATATAGTATATGTATCTAGTATCTATGTTATATAATCATATATTACATCATATATATCATATAGCTGTATAATAAAATTCATAATTATATAATATATTTCATTATATATAATTATTATATATAATATATTATAATATGTACTTCTATAATAATATATTATATAGCATTATGTCATAATTTATTATATATTATATCATAATAACAATAGTGGAAATATTGTTTATAATATAGCATTATAGTATAATAATATATGATATTTTAATGTCAATTCCATCATAGATTTTCTAATCTTTACGTTCAGTTTGTCCATGAAATTTGTTCATGCTTAAATAGTGTTCATTTCTTTTTTGTCAGTTGTGGGGGCTTGAACTCAGGGTCTGGTGCTGTCCTAAAGCCTCTTTGTACTCAAATCTAGTACCCTACCACTTCAACCACAGCACTACTTCCAGTTATTGAGTAGTTAAGGAAATAAGAGTATCAGTGGGACTTTTTTGCTCAGGCTGGCTTCCAACTGTTATCCTCAGATTTCTGTCTCTTGAGTACCTAGGATTATAGGCATGATCCACCATGGATCATCTGCTTTAATAGAATAATTGTCATAAAATTGTAAAACTTTCTAACCAATTTGAAGCAATCAATAATTTAAGAAACTTAAAAAGATTTATCAATTAGATTTCATGTTAGGAAGAATTAGAGTGGAAAATGCAGAAGAAAGAAACCCTAATAATATACCATGATCCTACTGAGTATTTTCCATTTCTCATTTCCCTTTCTTTCCCCAATACTTCTGTGAGTTGAGCATCAGGAACCCCATTTTATGAAGCAGACTCGAAAGCTCATTGAGTAGAAAGAAATGAAGCCCTGAAGTCCATGTGGCCAGAGCATGGTAGAGAGAAGACGGAAGCTCTTTCCATTCATTAAATTTTTCCTGAATCTCTGCACAGGACTTCTCCGAAGCTACCTTAAACAATATTTTCAATGTCTTTACATATAATATCGTATTTTGTAATTTTGTTTTCACATGACTAGACACCTAATAATGCAAGTATTTTCATTTGCAATGCAAAACAAAAATCAACATTCCTCAAACTATTTTCCAAGATGTATTGACAAAACTATTCAAACGGGAGATTTAAATCTCTCTGGTTCTTCTCTAGATCACTGTGTTCAAGGAAAGTGTATGTATTACCTTAGAACACTACTTGTCATTAATATATGAAAATTTTTCTTCCTGGACTATTACCTTCAGGAAGAGAAAAACATCCAAATACCAAGGGATTCCTAATCAAGCTACTCAGTACCAATGGGCTCAAAGATTTTATGGTTATTAAGACAATTTTGTTCCTAGTTTGGATTCTAGATTTGGCCAGTTTGGGTTCTGTGCTACCTATTGCTCTTTCTTTAAGTGTTCTTCCCTAAGCATCACACATGGATGCCTTTCCGCATCTAGTGATGAGTTGAAAGTCCTATAGTCATGAAAAGTGTCTAAGTCCAAAGGGAACTTAAAAGTGTTATTTACATGGGTACCGATGGCTCACATGTATAATACTAGCTATTGAAGAGGCTGAGATCTGAGGATCACAGTTTGAAGTCGGATCGGGAAGGAAAGTTTATGAGACTATCCAATAAACTACTCAGAAAAACCTGGAAATGGCACAGTGGCTCAATTGTAGAGCTCTAGCCTTGCGTACAGAGAAGCTCAGGGACAGAACTATGGCCCTGAGTTCAAGCCCCAGGACCAGCCTCGCACCCATAAAAATGTGGAGATAGAGAAATACTCATTGGCATACTGAAATAATTGTCCTGGAAATTCTTAGACTTGACATCGAGATTTAATTGCAGACAACCCCTTCCAATCATGGACAACTGGAGAAGAGTGAACTGAGTACCAGTCTACTTTAACTAAAAGATGTGGAAAGTAATCGACCCAGAGACTCACATGAGTTAAAAAGGCAATGGATGGCAAGTAAAATCAGAAAGCTACCTACGCTAGTCAAATCAATTATGCAAAATTGAAATAACTTAAATTCATCAAAAGTAATAAGCCATGGAAAAGAAAGTATCCTGGAGGAAGAAAAAGTGGCTTAAAAAATGTTAGTTCTTGGAAAGAAATATATAAAATAAGAACAGATTGGTTGTTGGTGTTCAAAGAAGCAGCATTAAATTTTTTGTGATGTTGATAATGGAACTTGAATTCAGGACCTGAATGTATTGCTTAGCTTTTGTCCTCAAGGCTTGTACTCTACCACTAAAACCTTAGTTCAGCTTCTAGGTTTTTGCTGGTTAATGGGCAATAAGACTCTCACAGATTTTTCTGTCTGGGCTGATTTCAAACTACAATCCACAGATCTCAGCTTTCTGGGTAGTTAGGATTACAGGCATCAGACACTGACACCATGCTAAGAAGAAACATTATTGACCATTAAAAATTAAAACACTTTATAAAATGAAATTGTCTATGGTAAAATAACAGAATTTAAAGACACAGCAGGAAAGCAAAGAAACTGAAGAGCAACTCAGAACTCAGAATGACAGCTATCAGTGAGAATCACGTTAGCAAATGAGAAGACATAAGACATATATCAAAAATTATTATTATCAAGAATTTGGAAGATATTTTCCAACTATGGAAAACAAAAAAGACATCTTCACACTGAAAAGCCTTGATGACTGAGGAAAAGATACAAAGCCAGATATGCTCTATTCTGCTTCCCATCCAAAATTAAGAGAAAGAATCCCTAAAAATATTTAGGAAAAGACATTCTCATCTACATAGCTTGTCAGTCTTATTTAATACTAAGCCTCCCTGAGGAAGGAAGATAATTCTCTCTAGAATACTTTATTAAATTCAAGTGTGAGAAAGACAAAATTTCTAGTCAGAATTCTATTCAGAAAGTTTTCCCTGCATGTAACTTTTGTGAAAATATTCCTGTGGATATATACTTGGTAAAAACAATTCAGAAATCCCAGAGAAAACTATTAGATACAGAGCCAGCCTAATTAATTACATAAGATGAAAATTTTAAAACATGAATTATGAGGGTTATTGTTGCACAGCTGGCCTAAAGATTAACTATTTGAACAAAACTAAAAAGAAGTTGAATTAGTCTAATGAAATCAAAAGGAAGGATTTATTTCTAGTAATGGAGAAGTGGTTTATACCTATAATCTCAGCTACAAGGGAGACAGAGATTGAAGAGTGTAGTGTGGCCCCCATTTCAATCACCAAGCCAAGTGGGGTAACATGGACTTCTTCCTGGGAGACCTAAAGTAGGAGAATCATAATCTGAGGTTGGTCCTGGGAAAAAATCCAAAATCTACCTACAAAATACCTAAAACACAAAAGAGCTAGAGGCTGAGCTCAAAAAACTGGGAGAAGCTAGGTACTGGTCGCTCATTACTAATCTGTGCAATTCAGGTAACTGAGGGCTGAGGATTGAGGTACAAAACCAACCCAAGCAAGAAAGCCTGTGAGACTCTTATCTCCAATCAAACACCACAAAGCCAGCAGTGGAGCTGAAGTGGCTGAAGTGGTAGAGCACTGGACTTGAGAATAAAGCTCAGGGACAGTGCCTGAGTCCTGAGGTTAGCCCCAGGACAGGCACCAAAAAAAGGGGGAGGGAGGGTAAGGGGATAAAATGCTGGCTTAGCAACCATGAGGCCCTAAATTCAAATACTATTACCATCAAAAATGTAAAACAAAGATATAGACATATTTTTTCATATAGCCAAAGAATAGTTGTTAAAATATTGAGACAATAATTTTTTAGAGAATTATAAATCATAGTCCAAATATAAAACATCTTAGAATGGATTTCATTATTTTAATGCAAATGTATATATAGAAATGTGTGCAGTGTGTAATTAAATATGTATATTATATGTATACAATATATAATTATATACTAATTGTAATATATTTACACTATAACACACCTAAATATAAGTTTAAATATATATAATTTTTAATTTTGTGAAAATTCATTAGATAAGTTTAAATTTAATATTTACATATTCATTTGTTCCAACATTGTTCATTATCAGAAATGAGGAAGTGAAGATATAATAGAATTTCTACTCAAAATGCATAAGTACTGGGCAAAACCCTGATTCAGACAGAATTGGACGTAAAGGAAAGAATGCACTTGTGTGAGGAGATTAAGGATGACTTTTTTTGAATGAGATGTTAGTGGAGTGAGTTATACCTGAAATCCCAACTACTGTGGGATCGAGAGGATCATGGTTTAAGGACAACTGAGGCAAAATTTTCAGGAGTCCTTTTTTCAATCAACAGCCCGATGTGGTAGCACACAATTGACATTCCAGCTATGAAGGAGGCTTAGATAGAAAGTTCATAGTTCCAGACCAGAAAACATAAAAGACTGTGAGACAGCATCTCAATGGAAGAATCTGGCCATGGGAGTTGTCTCATCTAAGTCAAAAAATGTAAAGTGGGAGATTTGTTTGTGAGTGTAAAGTCTAAGATGTAGCCCAGATTTTAAACTCAAGAATTCATATAAAGATAGATGAATATACGTATTACATATCCTGTGTGTACACTGGTAGAAATGTGATCGTTAGCCTAGTGGTGATGAGATCTGAGAATTGGGGTTCAAAGAGAGCCTGGGTAGGAAAGTCCTGGAGACTATTTTTCCAATAACTACCAAAAAAACTGGAAGTTGCACTGTGACTCAAGTGGTAGAGTCCTAGCCTTGAGCTGAACAGCAGAGGGACAGCACCCAGTCCCAGAGTTGAATTGCCATGGTCAACAACAGCAAAAAAGGATATAATAAAAAGAAAGAAATTTAATGTGATCGTAGGCATGAAGTTCAGTGATAGGATAATCCCTGTTCTCTCAAGATTGTCTCTTTTTATCCAGTAAAATCTACGATCATATATCCGACTTGCATTGGGAAAAGAATCATTCTCCCATTCCACTTTTTACAAATATATGTGATTAGCAAGCATGATTTAGAAAAGGAGTGGCCTCGTGCTTCATGTTCCACTTAGGAGTAATGCTTTCTCTATATCACTCCCATAACTCTACATGCTGGACTTGGCTTTACTGTTTCAATGTTGTCTTATTTTTAGACTCTTCTATATTGTATTGAACCCTTATACTTAAACACAGAACTTCTGTTTCTCCTATTATTGCTATTGTGTCTCTTACTGTTAACTCGTGTACACTTGGAAAATTAATGCACAGCACATACACTCACAAAAAATGATCTGAGAAACTTCTTCCCATTTAAAATTCGCCTTAATTTACAGAGCACTTAAGAAGCTTGAACAAAATGTTTTCATGGAAAACCTATTTATAAGCAATTTAAAATTCACATTTACTCTTTTCTAAGTTGTCTCTGAAATACGTGTTACCACATGTCCAAAGGTGTCCTTGTGCTATTTCAATGAAGCCAGAAAACACTCATTTTATCTGGAGCAGCACTATAGATTATTACTGGAAGTATGTGGAAGTAACTGTTACAGGAAGTAGAAACTGATCCCAGGAGAGGAATTGAAAATAGAAGAATGACAAAGTTCAAATTAACTTTTGCTTTCCTTTTCACTGTACAAGTAAAAAATCCAACGTTTGAGGAAACTGTGTCCCTTTTTGGAATTTGTTCTTTAGTCATATAAAACTTGTCAGTAATCTTCTAGTTGAGAGTATTAAAAAATGAAACAATATGCCATTTGAAGGCCAGCATAGAACAAAGGAAATAACTTTGTTTTAAAAGTGTTCTATTGCTCAGAAACAAAGATATGGAGGTTTTAAAGTGTCTTATGTATGGATGTCTCACTCCTGAGATGATTCTGTTGTTGCACGAGTCAGTTATCAAACCCTTTAGTCTGGTCCTGAGTTTTCCATAGCAATAAGAATTTCAAAAAACCAGGTCCAGTGAGTATGATCAACAAAAAGAGCCTCTTCTCAGACCAGTAGTCTTTAAGGAGGTCCCAAAGAAATACCTGAGTTTATTTTATTTGCTAGTTTGTTCAGTTTGTGCTGGTTCTGGGGCTTGAACGCAGAGGTTAGAACCTGTCCCTGTAGAGTTGTTTTTCCTGCCCACCTGCCCCCAAAGCTAGTACTCTAATTGTTCATCAGAGTAAGCTATTATTTTTATGACAATCAATCCCAACATTTTATGCAGGGAAATCATTCTAGCCCAACACTTTCCAAATTGTAAGGTGCACCCTAAAATACCCTAAATTCACAGCATGACTAGCTTATCAATACAGTGAAAAAATTCTACACTTGTGCTAATGAAATGCCCTTTCTATTGTTGAAAGAACACTACACTAAACTTTGCTGCATCGTTTTACCTCAAGTGGTATTCTTGAGATCAGAAAACTTGCTAATATTATTTATACTTATCTTTTTTATTTATCATAGATATTCAGGAGGCTAAGATCTGAATATTATGGTTCAAAGCCCACCCAGGCAGGAAGGTTCCTTAGATTCTTATCTCCAATAAACTGCTCAGGAAAAGCCAGACAGAAGTGGTACTGAGGTTCGAGTGGGAGATCAGTAGCCTTGATCAAAAACAAGCTCATGGACAGTGCCCAGGCCCAAATGTTAAGCCCTAGGACAAACAAAACAACAAAAACAAAATGAAAACAAACCCCAAACCTTGCATTTTTCTCATTGTATACAGAGATACGTAATTAAAGAAATTTCTTCCTGTGTTATGTATAGGTAGAAGAAAAATGATGTCACACAATAACTCTCTTCATACCATGTAACACCAAAGTTTCAAAACATTGCTCTTTTTCTAAATTTATAAATTAATATCATCTATTTCTTGGCAACACTTTCTAGCATTATCATGTTATACATGAACTGTTTGGATTATCTATTAACTAAGTCCTATAACTTGCTTGAAAGAATATTCTAGGCAAATAGAATGCCAGAATAATTTGTAAATTTGTAAATTAAAACTTCTACTTAAAAAAATTTTGTAGTACCCTGTAGAATATAAAATTACAAGCACAACATGTTTATTTTAAATCTAAATTCTCATTTAGCCAGGTCTACAAAGTCCTACATTAGAAAATTTTGCTATTTCTCCAGGCTTAAGATTTTGTAATCCTTCATCATTTCTTTGAAAACCAACGGAATGATGCTTACTTTTTCAAATATTTGGTTTGGAATCATGAGGTATTTTGCATCTAGGAATGTTCTGTAATGAAGAGAGCATTTAAAACACAATTGAGAAATATATATGAGTTACATTTCAATAGCAAACTTGACTTCTCAAAACATAATGACAAAATTAGCCCAAACTTCCCACTTGAATTCCTTTCTTGTTTTTTAGGTTTGTTTTATTGAGCAAAATTATACTAACTAGTTAAGGGAAGTTATCACTATGTAATCCACTCTCTAATTTCCTGTCTTAATCTGAATGCTAAAATTTCAGGCTTGTATCACATTGTCCTGCCATAGTTTGTTGGTTTATTTAACCTAGAAGCATACTAGTAATTCTGAAATTCTCCAATGATCTTATCCACTAGACTGACTGCTCAAAGTGTTTCTGTACAATTTTCAAAGATGTTCTAATATTTGATGTATGTAAATACATCTCATATATGAATATTATTTTTTGTAGTGCTGGGCTTCAATTCAGGCCCTAGAAACTGGCCTGAATTTCTTGTCTTCAAGGACAGTGAGTCATTCCCCTTTACCCACAGTGTCAAAGAGTTACCCAAACCCTGAGTTCAAATCACATGCCTGAAGGAAAATGGTGTAAATCCAAGCCAGGGACTTATTATTATTATTATTATTATTATTATTATTATTATTATTATTATTATTATTATTATTATCATCATCATTATTATTGCCAAGTATGGGGCTTGAACTCAGGTATTGGCATCTCTGCCACTGACAGCCGTGGGATCCTAGGACCTGAGTTCAAATTTGGGGGTAGGCAAAAAATATAAAAAATAAAAAGGAGAAGCATAATACTGAGAAGTTCAAGAATGTAGTTTTACCTTTTTTTTTCCTTTGTATTTTATCCAATCTGGGTCTAAACGACAAGACCCAGAAAGTGTACATGACCTTGCATTGCTGATGTTTGGCGCCTATTAAGGAAGCCATAGGCAAAAACGGCAAATTAGGCCTGGAGGTTGAATCCCAGGACTGCCACTAATGAATGGCAGGAGATTCTAAGAAACCCATTCCCATATATATCCATTATGAATGGAATGTTATAAAAGTAACAAGTGAATTAGTAGTTAGTGTATGATTATATTATAAAATTATGCACACCAATTATTCTACATTGACTAATATTCAATTAATGCTTTATTATTTATTCAATCATGATACTTAAAAAGTAAGGAATACTTTAATTGCCAATAATCAGTAGTAATATTCTATAGAAGTTACATAGTATACAGATATCTCTTTCTTGTTTTATACATATATATCCATTTATCTGTCTACCAATCTACACATTTATCTGTTCATACACTTGTCACTCCCGGGGCTCAGTGGTAGAGTGCTTGCTTAGTATGTACAAAGCACTGGGTTCAATTCCTCACTACTGCGTACACAGAAAAATCTGGAAGCCATGCTGTTTATCAAGCAGTCGAGCACTAGCTTTGAGCCTAAAAACTTAGGGACGGTGTCTACACCCTTACTCAAGACCCAGGACTGGCACCAAAAAAAAGAAAATAGCATGTTCTGACTGCAATGGTATAAGGATAGAACTGGAAACACCTCATCACAGAGCAAACCAGGAGTCTGGTGCTGACAGCTGCCATCTAACCTGACTTACCCAGAGGTAAACCACTGACACCCAGCTCCATCAAACCAGATGCTGCTGGCTCTCTCAGCCCTGTCATCCAAGATCCTCGGGGGCTGAGATCTGACACTGGTGGGTTTAAAACACAGCCCTGGAAGGAAGTCTGCAAAACTCTGAGCTGTGGCTCAAAGTGATAGAGCTCTAGCCTTGAGCAAAAGATGTTAGAACAGTACCCCCAACTTTCCAGTTAATTCATTGCGGCTGACCCCATCCTGCCCCCCACAAAATCCCACCCCTCTAAATCACTAGATGTGAACTTTGTGTGGTTTGTGATGGGTTTCTGAAAGAATGGTGGTGATACCAGTGAAAGCACCCTAATTCTAATGACATCATGTGAGATACAGCTATGTGATGAGTCCTTCATGAGGTTTTGTGTGCTGAGTCCTTCACGGGGTTCATTCTTTCATCTGGTCCTTATAAGAGCTCCACAAGTAAGATGATGATGCAGATGAAAAACTTGAGGCTCAGATATGTCTTCATGTCAGGGCCAAAATTATGTATGCATTGAAATCTAGTGAGTTGCCTCCTGCAGACAATTGATTATTTTTCTCAGTCGTGAACCTTGAACTCAGGGCCTAGGCACTGACCCTTCCCTGTTGGCTCATGGCTAATTCCCTACCAAATGGAGCCAAGGACCCTCTTGCAACAGAGTGTTATGATCTAGGCGTCTATAGCTGAGGTCTGTCACCCTGCCTACTCAAGGACCTGAGATCTGAGGATCTGGGTTCCAAAGTACCCCAGACACAAAGGGTCCCATGATAATATTATCTCCTGTACACTACATAGAAACTTGAAGTGGGAGCTGGGCACCACTAACTCATGCCTGTCATCCTAGCTACTCAGGAGTCTGAGAGCTGAGGATCATGGTCGAAAGCCAGCCTGGACAGGAAATTCTTGAGATGGATGCTACTCTCCAGTGACTCAACAAAAACATGATTAAGTGCTGTAGTTCAAGTGGTAGAGCACTTGGTTTTAGCTGAAGAGCTCAAGGACAGTGCCTAGGCCTATACTTCAATTCCTCCAACATACAAGAAAAGAAAGAAAGAATCATCAAGAGAAGGGGTTAGAGTGCTTTGCATGTATGAATCCCTGGATTTTGATCCCTCAGTACCACATCACAAAAAAATGCCTGATGTAGCCCTGTGACTCAAGTCGAAGAGTGCTATCCTTGTACAGGAGAAACTCAGGTACAGTGCTCAGGTTCTGAATTCAAGTTCTAGGACAAGTGTATGTACACACACACACACACACACACACACACACACACACACACACACACACACACACACACACACAGATACCAAAAGTGAAGCTGTGACACCGAATTGTGGTAAAACACTCAGCTTATGTTCTGTTTTTATGGCCAGCACCTAGGCCTTGTGTTGAACCCCAAAACCTAGCCATCAAGGGCTCAACTATGAGAGGCCAAAGGTTTCAAAACCTTATGAACTTCACCAGCCCTAGATGACAGGAAGCATAGTGATATTACCCTTGTGCTTAGATTTAGAAAGCGTCTGGAAACCTAGGGAGGCACCTTTGCCAATTAGGAATCTTTTCATTGGGTTCAGCTCTCAAGTTGTCTGCCAGAAGGACCCTTGAATTAATTGTAGCATGTTATTTCAACACTGGATCATAGTCTTACAAAGACAGGATAAGTGCTGGGAACTTGGCCTGCCACAGGATGTGACACAAATGAAGGCTTCCTGTCCGAATAGAGCACTGGGGAAAGAGATAGCTTTGGATACAAAGAGGCCTTTTTCTCTTGGCCTTCAGAGCCAGCCCACACTCATCCTCACTAATTGGCCCAGATGGAGTCGTTACACAGCTGTACAGGAGTGAGGCCTTTTGTCTGCCTGTTCCAACAATGATCAGACTTCCTCCAGCAGCCTGGGATGCAGAGAAACCCTCTGGCTACACTGGGAAAAGTGAGGAGAGCCCAGAAACATACACTGTCTTGAAAGCACTCTCTGTACTATGAAGTCATTCTATTAAAAGCAAATTTCCTAGCTGAGTGCCTTTCAACATAGGTACTCTGGATATTCAGCAATAAAAATACATGCATACATACTTGGGTAGACATGGAGTTACTGGGTTTTTTTTTTTGGCAAGTTTGGGGGTTATGCGATGAGCCTAGGCACTGTCCCCGAGCTCCTTTTGCTCAAGGGTAGCACTCTGCCCTTGAGGCACAGCCCAAGTCATGTTATTATTTTCATTCCTGTAATCCCTTAGAAATAAGAGTGTCCTGGACTTTCCTGTCCCTACTGAATTCAAATTGGCATTCTCTACCTCTCAGTCTCCTGAAGAGCTAGGATTACAGGCAAGAGCCTCTGACACTTGGCTTTCTTTTCTTCTTGTTGTTCTATTTTTCCTTGTGACAATCTGAAATCTTCACAGTGTCATTCTAATGGATTGCATTTCAAAGTAAACTACCCAGGCCTGGAGTTCGAATGCCAGGAGGGCCACCTACAAATGGAGGAAGATCTTGAGAAAATCATACCTATCCATGGGAATGCTTAATGGAATTTATAAAGTAACAATTAAATTGACAGTTCATGATTCTCATAGAATGCCACACAAAAAGTATTGGATTATGCCTTCCATTCTAACACCGTGGTTTTAGTCTCCTAATTAAAGAATAGTGACTTCTTTTACATTAATGCTTTAATAAGTATTCAACCATGAGACTTCATTAAATGGAGACCTAATTATTCATAATATATATAATTTAATATCCTCACATTATCTCTCTTATATACGTAGCAAAATACACATCTATTTATCTATCTTTCTATCTATCTTTCTTTCTTTCTTTCTATCTATCTACCTATCTATATCTATCTTTCTATATCTATATCTATACTTTTGTCTGTATCTATCAATCAGTCTGATTTTATATATATAGCCCACTACTATGGCTTAATCACAGGTCTTCAGAACTGACTGGCAGCTCAGTTTGCCAAAGGCTTTTGTTCTACAACTGACCCATTCATGAATTGGGCATTGTGGGTTGTGGGTTCAAATTCCAGCATTGCCAAAAGCTTACATGTGAAGTAAGAAGCCAAATTTGACACATTTTTTTCCTTCTCTGCAAAAGTCCTGTGTCTCAGTATGATGTATAATCTATATGCAAATAAATCCATGTGATAAGACATTAGAAATGAAAAAGTGTTATATATTTAATAATGCTAAATAAACAAAGAAGAGTAATATATGTCATATGGAGTAAACACATGTATGTAAAAAGATCTCATTTATGAATATTATTTTTCCAGTGATAGGGCTTGAATTCAGGCCCTTGAAACTGGTCTGAAATTCTTGCCTTCAAAGACAGTGAGCTCCCCCTCCCCAACAGTGCCACAGAGTTACCCAGACCCTAAGTTCAAATCCCAGGCCTGCCAGAAAGATGGTGCAAATTCCAAGCCAGGGCCTTATTTTTTTTTGTACTCAGCTCATAGGAACTCTGGCTCAGCCTTGATAACCCTAGGCTGGGATGCAGCCTCTGGACTCACAGCCCATCCAGAGATCCTAGGACCTGAGTTCAAATCTTGGGAATGTCAAAAAAAGGTGAAAGGTTGGGAAGGTGCCTCAATAGTAGAGTGCTTGCTTTGCATGTATAAGGCCCTGAGTCCAATATCTCAGCACCACATAAGCAGAAAAAAGCTGAAAGTGTTGCTTTGGCTCAAGTGGTAGAACGATAGCCTTGAGATGAAGAGTTGAGGGACAGCACACAGACTCAGACTTCTGCCCCACAACCGACAAAAAAAGAAAACAAAACAGAGGGGAGGGGAAGGAGAAGGATAAAACTGGAATGTTCCAGAAAGTGGTTTTATATCGTTTTTTTCCTTTGCATTGTGACAATCCTGGGTCTAAATGACAGGGCCCGGAAAGTGTTCATGACCTTGCACTGCTGAAGTTTGGTTGGCTATCAGGGAAGCCATAGCCAAAACCACCAATCTAGGTCCGGCGTTCAAATCCCCGCCACCTACAAATGTCAAGAGATCCTAAGAAACGCATTCCGATAGACATCCCTATGAATGGAATGTTTAAAAGTAACAACTACATTAGTAGTTAGTGTATGAGTATATTATAAAATTATACACAATAATCATAGGACATTGAGTAATTTTCAATTAATACTTTATTATAAATTCAAACATGATAACTAAATAAAGGAAGAAATAATGTAATTATTGATAATTAGTAGTAAAATAGTATATATCACTTAATATCATACAGATATCTCTCTTGTTTTATACATATATGTATCTATATGTATCTATATGTATCTATCTATCTATCTATCTATCTATATCTATATCTATATCTATATCTATCTATCTATCTATCTATCTATCTATCTATATATATATATAAAACAAACCATATCTATTTCTACACTTGTCACTCCTAGGGCTTAGTGGTAGAGTGCTTGCCTAATATATATGAAGCCCTGGGTTCATTTCCACACTATTACATACAAAGAAAAAGCCGGAAATGGTCACTGAAATACCAATAAAAGTTAGAAAGTTATGACTGCAACTATAGAATCCCAGGACTTCAAATACCTCATGACAGAGCAAACCGGTAATCTGAAGTTGATGGTTGCCATCTAACCTGAGATCTCTAACCAGAGATCAACCACTGCAAACCAACTCCATAGAATAGATGCTGCTGTCTCACCGCTAGCTGCTCAAGGATGAGATCTGATACTGGTGGTTTGGATACTCAGGCCTGGCAGGAAGTCTGCGAGACTTTGAGCTATGGCTCAAAGTGGTAGAGCTCTAGCCTTGTGGCAAAGGTCTTAGGACATTACCCCCAACCTATGAGTGCAGTCCCCAAGGCTGATGACTCTCCTCCCCATCAACCATCCCTCAAAACTGTTAGATGTGAACTTTTATGGTTTGTGACATTTTTCTGAAAGAATGGTGATACTGATGAAAGCACCCTAATTCTAATGACAGCTTGTGGGATACAGCTTTGTGATGAGTCCTTCCTGGGGTTCTGGGTGCTGAGTCCTTCACAGGGTTCTGGGTCCTTCATAGGGTGCTGTGTGCCCAGTCCTTCACAGGATGCTATGAGCTGAGTCCTTCACGGGGTGTATTCTTTCATCTAGTCTTTGTTATCGCTCCACAAGTAGATGATTGTGCAGATGAGAAAGTTGAGGCTCAGATATGTCCCCAAGGAAGGGCGAAATTTATGTATGTACTGAACACTAGTGACTTGTCTCCTGCTGACAATTGTTTTGGTTTAGTTTTCTCCAACATGAACCTTTAATCCAGAGCCTAGGCACTGACTTTCCTCTTGGGCTCATGGCTAGCACTCTACCACGTGGAGCCAAAGTCCCCCTTGCAGCAAAATATCACAGCTTAGGTGGTTTTAGCAGAGGTCTATCATCCTGCCTGCTCAGGAAGCTGAGGATATGGGTTCCAAACTATCCCAGTATAAAAAGGTCCCATGAGCCTATTATGTCCTATTCACCACTTAGAAACTTAAAGTGGAAGCTGAGCACTCACAGTTCTCATCCTAGCTACTCAGAGCCTGAGAATTGAGGATCACAGTACAAAACCAGCCTGGGCAGGAGATTTCTTCAGATGGTTATCTCCAATGAAACACCAGAAAACCTGAAGAGGTGCTGTAGCTCAAGTGGTAGAGAGCTAGACTTGAGCTGAAGAGCTCAGAGACAGCACCCAGGCCCAGACTTCAACTCCTCCATCTTACATCAAAAGAAAGAAACCTGAAGTGGAGTGCTGGGAATGTGTCTTAAGGGTAGAGTGCTTTGCATGTATGAAACCCTGTGTTTAAATCCTCAGTACCACATCCTTAGAAAAAAGCATGAAGTTACTCTGTGGCTCAAGTGGTTGTGTGCTGTCCTTGTACAGGAGAAACTCTGGTACAGTGCTCAGGTCCTGAGTTCAAGCTCCAGGACTGGTGTATGCACAAGCACACACATACTTACACACACACACACACACACACACACACACACACACACAAAGATATCAGAAATGAAACTGTGACACCAAATGGTAAAACAAAGAGCTTCTCCTCTGAGCTCATGGTCGGGACCCTGGCCCTGTGTTCAACCTGAAATCTACCCACTCAGGGCCCAACGCAGAGAGGGCAAAGGTTTCAATACCTGATGAGCTTCACTAGCCTTAGATGAGAGGAAGCATTGTGATTTTGCACAAGTGCTTAGATTTAACAAGCTCCCAGAAACTAGGGAGGCACCTTTGTCAATTAGGAATCATTTCATTAGGTTCAGCTCCCTAGTTGTCTGCCAGAAGTACCCTTGAATTAATTGTAGCAGTTTGTTTCAACACTTGAACATAGTCTAACGAAGACAGGATGAGTGCAGGGAACTTGGCCTGCCACGGGAGATGGCACAAATGAAGGCTTCTTGTCAAAACAGAGCACTGGGAGAGAGAGAGAGCTTGGGGTACAGAGTCCTTTTTCTCCTAGCCTTCAGAGTCTGCCCACACTCATCTTCACTAATTGCGCCGCATGCATTGTTTGTTACACAGCGGTACAGGAGTGAGACTTCTTTTTCTGCCTGTTCCAACAATGAGGCAGACTTCCTCCAGCAGCCTGGGGTGCTCAGAAAACCTCAGGCTACATTGGAAAGAATGAAGGGAGCCCTGGAACATGCTTGAAAGCACTCTGTGCTATGAAATCATTCTATTCAAAGCAAATTTCCTACCTGGGTTCTTTCTTCATAGCGACTCTGGATGTTCACTGATAGAAATACGTGCATATACACAGACACATGGACTTAATGGCTGTTTTTCTTTGTGGCAGGTCTGAAGCTTCAACTGTGAGCCTAGACATTGTCCCTAAGCTCCTTTTGCTGAAAGAATCACTTTATTGTATCTTAAACCATGATTAATCTAGGCTGGGGTACAGAATTTAGACCAACAGATGATCTAGGGATCCTAGAACCCGAGTTCAACTTCCACCATTGTCAAAAAATCATCAAACCAACAAAAATGGAGGAGGAAAAAACCAGGAAGTTTTACACAAGCATTTTACCTTTGTTTCCTTTGCACTGTGACCATCCTGTGTCTCAATGACTCAGCTTGAAAATTGTACATGACTTTGCTTGCCCGAAGGTTGGGGGCTGTCAGTGAAGCCTGAGCCCAACCCAGACATCTAGGCCATGAGTTCCATCCTGGGACTGCCACCGACACATGATTGAAGATCCTAGGAAATTCATTCCTATCTATAGGAAAATATTAGAATGTTTGGCATGTACGAATAGAATTACTAATTAGCTAGTCAATCTAGTATAAAATTGTACACAATAAACATAGGTCATTGATTAATTGAATTAATACTTTATTAAGTCTTCTAACATGATTAATTAATGGAGGCATAATTTTAGACCAAATAATTGGTAGTCAGAGAATATATAAAAATAAGATATAGATATCACTATATATGTAGTTATGCACTAGAATCTACATAAATGTCTGTCTCTCTCGTTATACATTGATTTAGAGATGCATATGAATATGTAAATACACACACACACACTGCAATCTACAAATGTATCTGTTTATATATTGGTCACTCCTAGGGCTTGACCTCAAGTCCTCAAATTTGCCCGACAACTTCTGTTACATCAGACTGGTGTTTTAACATTGACCCGTTCATGAAGTGGGTCTTGTAGGCCCAAAGTTCAAATCACAGAACTGCCAAAAACTTAATCCTGGTGGAAGAAGCTAATTGTCCCACTTGTTTTCCTTATCGGTGAAAGTCCTGGGTCTCAGGAATGCTAGATAATACATAGGCAAATCTATGTCCTATGTAATAGAATGTAAAAAATATTATTATAAGTGTAATCATACTCACTAAAATACATAACAAATAAGTAAAACAAAATAAAATCAGTAACTACATGAAGTGAAATATGCAGTAAACCTGTGTATGTAAATATAAATCATGTATTTAAAATGTATACGAATATTATTTTTTTCAAGTGCTAGGATTTGAATTCAGACCCTGGGAACAGGCCTGACTTTCTTGTCTTCCAGCACAGTGCGCTTTCCCTTCCCCCACAATGCTGCAGGTTTACCCAGACTCTGAGTTCAAACCTCAGACCCGGCAGGAAAAATGGTGTGAATTCCAAGCCAGGCAGCCTCATATTTTTTAAAATATTTTAATATATGTATGTATGTATATATGTATATATGTATATATGTATTTTTATTTCATGAAGCACAGGGCTTGAACTCAGATCATGGCAACTCTGCCTCAGCTTCAATCACTCCAGGCTGGGTTGAAGCCACTGGACCCAAAGCCGAATCTGGATTCCTGGGCCCCAAAGACAGGAATAAAAATAAATAAAATGACACAGATAAGGTTTCCTTATTTGCAATAACTAGTATATGTCTGAGTCAAGCAGAAAAGGTCAGATAAGTTGATGTTAGGGGAATGAACCCCAAGATAAGTATTCAAATAATTTTTATTTCATTGAATTGTTTCTAACATATTTATAAGATGCTTTCTATGTTGCTTTGTATGTCCCTCCACCACGGAATAAACCGTGCTTTCACTGTATTTGATGGTGGTATAATTTGTGGAGGGGAAGGGAAAAAATCGTTTAAATTGGGAAACAGGTGGACCCATTGCAACAATGAGATGTACAAGTCATTATGTTGAAAAACGAACTTTACAACTTTGGTGGGGGGGAGGATTGGGCAGGGGGGGTATGGGAAGGGAAACAAAGAAGGAGGCAACAATGCTTGATAAGAAATATACTCGTTATCTTGCCCATGGAATTGTAACCCCTCTGTATGTTATTTTTACAAAAACAAAATAAAACAAAACCAAATCGGGCAACTTGCAGATGGCTATCTGTTTTACATTTGTTTTCTTTGCAAGGTGATCATACTGGGTCTGAATGACATGGCTGAAAAATGATTGTAACCTGGCGTTGCTGAAGGCTGGCAGGCTACCACGGAAGCCATAGGTCAACACGGCCACATAGGCCCTGTGTTTGAAGCCCGGTCCTGACCTCTACCAAAGGAAGGAGATCCTAAGAGTCTGGTTCCTATTCATAGGAATACCGATGGAAGGTTATGAATGTCAAGGTTGAATTAGTTGTTCCTGAATGATACTACTATAAAATTAAACAGAGTAGGGCTGGGAAGGGGGCTCCGTGGTAGAGTGCTTGCCTTGCATGCATGAGGCCCTGGGTTCGATTCCTCAGCACCACATAAGCAAAAAGAGAAAAGCCAGAAGTGGCACTGTGGCTCAAGTGGTAGAGTGCTAGCCTTGAGCTAAAGAGCTGAGGAACAGTGCTCAGGCCTAGAGTTCAGGCCCCGTGACCGAACCCCCCAAAAAAAAAATTAAACAGAGTGAATTTAGGAGGCCGATGGATTTTAATGAATTTTTTTGACACATTAAAAGAATACTATTAATTACAAGGTCGCAATCGTTTCAGGCAGAACTGTGGTTGATTTAATCAATATTTCATTAAGGATGAAAACAATAATATTAATTACATGGAGGCATAATAAATACCCAAGAATTGCTAGGAGTATAATTTATATAAATGAAGAATATATAGACATCTCTGGCACTCTTTAAAGATCTATATTTATTTGTGTACTACCATCTGCATGTCAATCTGTTCTAATTTTGTCAACCCCTGGGGCTCAATCTCAGGTGCTAGGAACTGCTTGTCAGCTCTACATGCCTCAGGCTGGCGTGTTGACACTCACCCATTCATGAATTAGGCCTTGTAGGTTGTGAGTTCAAATGCCAGAACTCACAAAAATTGAATCGTGGAGTAAGGAGCCCATGGTGACACATGCTTTCATTTTCTATGAAAGGCATGTGTGTCAGGTCTGAAGTTTCATACATAGGAAAATCTATATCCTATGTAATAAATGAAGTAAATATTGTATGTATAATAACAGTCAATAAAATAAATGGTAAATAAATGCATAAAACAAAAAATTAAATGAATAACTACACTAAGCGCAATATGAAGTCAACATACAGGGCTCGATCTCAGGGCCTCAAAACTGCCTGGCAGCTGCACTGGATAGCGGCTGCTGTGCTGGCTGTTACCCATTCATGAACTGAGCCTTCTAGGCCCTGAGTTTAGATCCCAGCACTGCCAAAAATGTAATCTTGGAGTGAGAAGCCGAGCGTGACACATTTTCCTTTTTTTGAAAGTTCTTGGTGACAGGTAGAATGTATAAATTGTGTGAAAATCTATATGCTATGTAATAGGATGTCATGAAGGTAATAAATGTCATAGGTGAAATAATTGTCAACACAATAAATGAAAAACAGATTGCATTAGTTGTGAATCATTCTGGGATAAAATTAGACGCAATAATTATAGGACTTGGATTAAGTAGATTAATATTTTATTGAGCATTAACAGAATAAAAATTACATGGAGACATAATTAAATACCTAATAACTGGTAGTAACGCACGATGCATAATTTAATTTGTCTCATTCTATAAAATATATAATTATACGTATGTATGTACATATATGAAAAAAATAACAGGATATTGAGTAATTATTAATTAATGCTTTATTAATTGTTCAACTGGGACACGTCATTAAAGGGAGACATTATTGAATACCTAATAATTGGTAGTAATATTATCTATAATTCAATAATATACAGACATCTCTCATTTTGGTATATAATATTTGTATAAGGAAGCTCTATCTATTTATACTTCGTTTACTCCTGGGGCTCGGTGGTTGAGTGCTTGCCTAGTTAGCACAAAGCATTGGGTTGGATTCCTCAGTGCCACATAAACAGAAAATCGAGAAGTTCTGCTGTTTTTCAATCGAGTGCTAGCCTGGAGCACCAAAGCTTAGGGACATTTCTAACTCCTTACTCAAGGCCCAGGACTGCTGCCAAAAAAAAGGTAGAATGTTCTAACTGCAATAAGGACAGGATTTCAAGTACATCATCACAGAGCAAACTAAGAGTCTGGTGCTGACAGCTGCCACCTAACCTGACTTAGCCAGATGTAAAGCACTGCAACCCAGCTGCACGGAACCAGACCCTGCTGGCTGGCTTAACCCCATCTTCCTAGCTGTTTGGGGGCTTTAAAACCCAGCCTCGGTAGGAAGTCTGTGAGACTCTTCGATATGTGGCTCCTAGTGGTAGAGCTCTAGCCCTGAGCAAATGTTATTAGAACAGTATGCACATGCTTTGAGTTCAAGCCCCATGGGTAACACCCCTCAAAAAAACACCCTTCTAAACCATTAGATGTGATCTTGTGTGGTTTGTGAATGGTGATACTGATGAAACCATCCTAATTCTATCAACAATTTGTGGAATAGAGCTATGTGCTGAGCCCTTCATAGGGTGTTCTGTGCTGAGTCTTGCACAGGGTGCTATGTGCTGAGTCCTTTACAGGGTGCAGTGCGCTGAGTCCTGCATTTGTTGCTGTGTGCTGAGTCATGCAAAGAGTGTCATGTGCTGTGTCCTTCACAGCACTGGTCCATGTAAGAACTCCAAAACTGAGATGATTTTGCAGACAAAAAATGTGAAAAATGAGTTTGAATCACTGTGCGACGACGGAGTAGGTGTCCGAGGCCTCGCCATGCCTCCGAATAGCCTTTTCGCTGCCTTGCTTGCGTGAGCTTCAGCAGAATTCGAGATGGCTGGTGGTAAGGCTGGGAAGGACTCCAGAAAGACCAAGACAAAGGTGGTTTCCTGCTCGCAGAGAGCCGGCTTGCAGTTCCCAGTTGGCCGTATTCATCGACATCTGAATTCTAGGACAACCAGCCACGTAAGTGTGGGAGCGACCGTCGCTATGTACAGCACAGCCATCCTGGAGTACCTCACTGCGGAGGAACTTGAGTTGGTAGGAAATGCATCAAAAGATTTAAAGGTAAAGCTTATTACCTCTTGTCACTTGCAACTTGTTATTCATGGAGATGAAGAATTGGACTCTCTCATCAAGGCTACCATTGCTAGTAGTGGTGTCATCCCCCACATCCACAAGTCTCTTATTGGGAAGAAAGGACAACAGAAGACTCTCTAAAGGATGCCTGGTTTCCTTGTTATCTCAGGACTCTAAATACTCTTAACAGCTGTCCAGTGTTGGTGAATCCAGTGGACTGTATCTCTGTGAAAAAACACAATTCTGCCTCTTTGTAATTCTATTTGAGCAGGTTGAAAGTTTAATTATCTTTCCAACCAACCAAATTTCTGCATTCGAGTCTTAATCATATTTAAGTGTTACTGTGGCTTCAAAGAAGCTATTGACTCTGAAATAGTGGGTTTTGATTAACTTTTTAAAAAACTGTTTGGATTTTAATTGTGATGCAGAAGTTATAGTAACAACATTTGGTTTTGTACAGACATTATTTCCACTGCAGTGGATAAGCTCAATAAAGGTCATATACCAAAAAAATGTGAAAAATGTGATATATATATATATATATATATATATATATATATATATATATATATATATATAATGGAATTCTATGCCTCCATAAGAAAAAAATGACATTGCCCATTTGTTAGGAAATGGAAAGATTTCGAAAAAATTATATTAAGTGAAGTAAGACAAGCCCAGAGAAACATAGGTCCCATGGTTTCCCTTATTTGCAATAACTAGTATATGCCTGAGACAAGCAGAAAATGTCAGATACGTTGGTGTTAGGTAAAATGAACCCCACCATAAGGATTCACATGTTTTTTTTTAATGGAATTGTTTCTAACATATTTATAAGATGATTTATTTGTTGATTTGTAGTTTCCTCCTCCACAGTATAACCCCTGTTTTCACTGTTTTTGATGTTGGTATAATTTGTGGAAGGGAAGGGATAAAGCAAATCTTTTAAATAAGGATACAGGAGGACCCATTGCCACAATGAGATGTACAATTCATTATGTCTAAAAACGAACTTTACAACTTTGGTGGGGGGGAGGAAGGAGAAAGGATGGGAAGAGGAAACAAAGGAGGAGGCAACAATGATTGACAAGAAATGTACTCAATACTTTGCCGATGTAAATGTAACGCCTCTGTATGGTATTTTCACAATAAAGAAAAGAAGTTTGATTTAATAAAAAAGAATATTGAGGCTCATATGTGTCCCCATGGCAGGGACAAAAATGTGTATTACTGAAGACTAGTGAGTTCTCTCATGCAGAAAATTTTGTTCTGTTTTTTTCTCAGTTATGAACCTTGAACTCGGGGCCTAGGCACTGACACTTACCTCTGGGTTTATGGATAGCCCTCCACCACGTGGAGACAAGGATCCCCTTCCAGCAGAGTGCCACAGTCTAGGGGTCTATAGCTGAGGTCTGTCATGCTGCCTTTTCAGGAAGCTGAGACCTGAGGATCTGGGTTCCAAAATATCCCAGACACAAGAGGTCCCATGAGACTATTATCTGCAATTGTCCACTAAGAAACGTGAAGTGGAAGCTTGGTGCTTGTGTCTCATGCCTGTCATCCTAGCTACTCAGGAGGATGAGATCTGAGGATCATGGTTCAAAGCAAGTCTGGGCAGGAAAGTCCTTGAGACACTTAACTCCAATGAACCACCAAGAACCAGAAGTGGTGCTGTGGCTAAAGTTGTAGAGCACAAGACTAGAGCTGAAGAGCTCAGGGACAGCACCAAGGTCCAGAATTTAACTGCTACAGCGGACAACAACAACAACAAGAAAAAAAACAGAAACAAACTAACAAACCTGAAGTAGAGGGCTGGGAATGTGCCCAAGGGGTAGTGTGCTTTGAATGTATGAAGACCTGGGCTTGATTTCTTAGTGCCACATCAATAGAAAAAAGCCTGAAGTGGCTTTGTGGCTCAAGTGGGTGAGAGAGATCCTTGTACAAGAGAAATTAGTACACTGCTCAGGTCCTGAGTTCAATCTCCAAGACTAGTGTATGCATACACACACACACACACACACACACACACACACACACACACACACACACACACACACACACACACACCAGAAGTGAAGCTATGACATCAAATAGTAGAGCACTGGGCTTCTGCACTGAGCTCATGTTCAGCCCCCAGGCCCTGTGTTCAACCCCAAAACCTACCCACCCAGGGTCCAACTAGGAGAGGTCAAATCATTCAAACCCTGATGAGCTCCACCAGGCCTAGACAGGAAGCCTTGTGATATCAGACATGTGCTTGGATTTCCCAAGCTTCCAGAAACCTAGGAGAGGCATCATAGGCCCATCATCGCCAGCAATGAAACATTTCATTAGGTTCAGTGCCCTAGTTGTCTGCCACAAGGACTCCTGAATTATATTAGCACTGTATCTGAACACCGGAATATAGTTTCACAAAGTCATGATAAGTGCAGGGAACTTGGCCTGCCAAGGGAGGTGGCACAAATGAAGTTTTGCTGTCAAATAGAGCACTGGGGAAAGAGATATCTTGGGGTACAAAGAGGCCTTTTTCTACTGACCTTCAGAACCTGCCCAAATTCATCCTCACTAATTGACCCAGATGGGGTTGCTTGTTACACAGCTGTCTGTACAGTGAGTGAGGCCTTTAGTCTGCCTGTCCAGACAATGAGAGAGACTTCTTCCAAAAGGCCTGGGATGCAGAGAAAACCTCAGGCTACACTGGGCACAGTGAGGGGAGCCCCAGAACATGCAATGTCTTGAAAGCCCTCTCTGTACTATGAAATCATTGTATTGAAAACAAATTTCCTAGTTCATTGCCATTCATCATAGCTACTCTAGAGATTAACCTATATGAATGCATCCATCCATACACAAAGACATGGACCTACATGGTCTTTTTTTTGGGGGGTGGGGGCAGGTCCTGGGGTTGGACGTTAACCCTAGCCATTGTCTCTGAGCTCCTTTTGCTCAGATGTAGCCCACTAAAATTGAGTCACAGCCCCAGTTCTGCGTTTTTCTCTGATCTCATAGATAATAGAGTATCATGAACTTTCCTACACTGGCTGGATTCAAACTAAGATTCTGTACAACTTAGCCTCCTAAGGAGCTGGGAATACAGTCAGCAGCCACTGGCACCTGCCTTTCTTCTTCATTTTTCACTCTGGACAACTGACTTCTTAACAGGGTTATTCCAATGGTTTTAAGTTATAAGTAAACTACCCAATGTTCTTTACAGCTGCTTTCTCTGAGAATGATTTTCTCTCCTCATCTTCCCCTCTGGTCACAGGTTTAAAGACAAAAGTGAGAAATGAGTGTCCTAGGATTTGGAAGTAAATGTCTATAGGACATGCCAGTTCTGTCACTTAGCGTTGAGCTGCAGTGAATTTACTGTCTCAGGACGAGAGGACTGAAAGCTGCAGCGATCCTCATACTGTCTGCATTGCTCCTTTTGTCTACATAATGACCTAATAAGTATGACTGTTTTGTGTCTACAACATTAAGTATTTAGAACACATGAGAAGCATCTTCCTGTTTCTGTTTTTCTCTAGTACCTCTCGAGATTTAGACTAAAAGTTTGTGTGAAGCGGTGCCTCGGTGAATCCCTAAGGAAACCCTCTTAAATCCTCCTCAGGAAGTCGCTGTTCAAATCCAGCATGAGCAGGAAAGTCTGTGAGCTTCTTATCTCCAATAAACCACCGGAAAACCAGAAGAGGAGCAGTGACCCAGAGGGTAGAGCTCTATCTTTGAGAGAAAGCTGAGCAGGAGATACATGCCTGACCAAGCAGGAAAGCCTGGGAGGCGCTTATGTCCAATTATCCACCAGAAGGCTGGAAGTGGAGCTGTGGCAGTGGTAAAGCCTCAGCCTTGAGTAAAACAACAAAGGAAGGCATAGGGCCCAGAGTTTAAGCTCTGGGATGACCACAACAAAAATTCAAAAAGAAAAGGCCAAGTTATGTATCAGTGCCTTACCGACTTATGTGTGTATTACCTAACTGAGTGCGAACAGACCATATGCAATGCTTCTTTTACTTACTGATTTATTTTTCAGATATGCTCATTGCACTACTGCATCATTCTCTTCATTTCAGGCCCATCGCTTTTCTTTTCCAGGTTTCCACTCCTGCATCCTTACATGATGCACACTTAAGCTCTCATCAGCCTTTATTTATATTTCATTACGAGGCCAATGTAGGAACAGTCACAAATCAGCCAGGGGAAGAGAAGTCAGGGTTCATAATTTTAACAGGTATTCAGAAAAATAAAGTTAGGGATGAAAAATGGGAGCCTACTTATGTAAAACCAACCATTAAAGAAAAGATGAGGGTGCTGGGAATATGGATTAGTGAGAGAGTGTTTGCCTAGCATGCAAGAAGCCCTGGGTTTGATTCTTCAGTAGAACTTACACAGCAAAAGCCAGATTTGGTGCTGTGACTCAAGTAGCAGATTGCTAAAGACAGTGCTCAGGCCTTGTGTTCAGCCCAAGGCAAAGAGATACCAGAAAGGTAGGTAGGTAGGTAGGGAGAGACAGAGACAGAAAGAGAGAGAGAGAGAGAGAGAGAGAGAGAGAGAGAGAGAGAGAGAGAGAGAGAGAGAGAGATGAATCTGGTCTTACATATCAGTAGGAAAGAAGGGAACACTTCCCAATCAGGAGGCCTTTTGCAGTGTGCCAGGACACCAGCATTGCCTTCACATCACCACAGGGCAGGAAAACTGTCTCTCTCCCACTTCTCAGGCAGTGGAGGGCCCCAGAGGCAAGAGGGCAGAGTCAGGTTCTAACTAAGCACTTGGAGGCAGAAGAGAAAGGGCTCTGCCTCTCTTTGGACTGGGGATTTACATTAATGATGTGGAGAATGAAGGAAGTAGAATGGACTGGCAGAGGTAGAAGGGCCTTCACATCTGACAGATGGAGAGTAAAGAACCTACTCCCTAAGACAAAAGAGCAGGGTTTTCTACTCTGTTCCTCCCCTCTCCTCCACTGAACTGGCTCTCTATTGGTAATCTAAAGATAGCCTGAGGCTCCCTTCACCTGAGGGAGGAAGGATAATTAGTCATTGTTTGAAGAGGCTGAGAAAAGCCTGACCATGGTGTAACTCTAACAAATGTTTCAGGTTTTCTCCCCAATGCTGGCTGTGCCTGGAATGAATGAAGTGGTTTTGTAGCTCACTTCCTTGTTGAGTGTTTACATTCTGCCTCCTAATCCTGCAGGCCTAGGTCTCTGCATCTAGCCTGGTTTTTTGAAACTGTTTTCTGTCCTTCAAATACAGAGTTACATTGGAATTCTTCCTGCTAACAGGGCTAGGTCTTGGATCCTGAGAACTTCTTTATACCCAGGGTGGGTCAATGATGTTTCTTTCCTGCTTCTATAGCTTGAGAACTGTAAGAACATTTAGAGTGCAAGTAACTTCTCAACACCAAGCGAAACCCAGGAAGTTCTTGAACATGTGACCTTTCAGAAGCCCACTGGAGGACACAGGATGATTATAATCTTTACATGAGTGGCTAGGCAGATGGATCTGCTACACTTGAATCTTGAACTCAGCCTCCTCTCCTAGTCCATGTCCTTCTTTAGTGCTTGTCCTGCTAGATCTTCAGGAGCTTCCAAGATAGAAATAGATTGATCAAACCCAAAGGGAGTTACTGCCTTTTTTCCTTCTTTTTCTGTCCTTTGCTTTAAATGTTTTGCAGGTCTTTGGCTTGAATTGGGATCTAGGCTCTGTTCCTGGGCTCCTTTGAGTCAAGGCTAGCGCTCTACCATGAGTCCCTTTCTGCTTTGTCCGTAGTGAAGTGGAGCATCATAGACTTTCCTGCCCTGGCTGGCTTCACCCTGTGATCCTCAGACCTCAGCCTCCTAATGTAGGATGACGATTATGAGCTTTCTGGTGCTCTGCTAGGTTCAGAACTGTAATGACATTGAAAATACAAGTCAACTGCTCATCACAAAGGGAGCATATTAAGCCTTTCAACATTGGACCTTTCAGAACCCTGTAGCACACAAGGTTATAATGCTAGAGTCAGGCTGGGCTTATGGATCTTCTATACTTGAACATTGAGCTCTGACTTTAATTCTGGTGTACACCAGTGTTCATTTTCCAGAAAATGTTCTCATAATTAACAAATAGGAAAAGTACTTTGATTAATCCCACTTTTTTCCCGTTGTGTGTCTTGAACTCAAGCCTGGGCACTATCCCTAAACCCTTCAGCTCAAGGTGAACACTCTACCACTTGAGCCACAGCGCTATGTGGGGTCTTTTGGTAGTTCATTGGAGATAAGATTATAACAGGCTTTCCTTGCCTAGGCTGTCTTTGAACTGTGGTCTTGAGATCTCAGCCTCCTGAGAAGCTAGGGTTCTCTATGTGAGCCACAGCAACTGGCTTATTGTTTTTGCCAGTTCTGGGACTTGAATGTAGGGCCTGGGTACTGTTTTGGAGCTTCTTTTTCTCAAGGCTAGCACTCTACCACCTGAGCCATTCCACAGCTTCTGGCTTTTTCGGAGTATGTGGCACTGAGGATTCAAACCCTGCATTCATGCATGCTGAGCAAGCTCTGTACCTCTAAGCCACATTCCCAGCTTCACTCTTAGTATTTTATCCCTCAACTTGCCTATCTTCAAGAAAAGGCCTCTGAGTATAAAACATCTAAATAAATCCCTATAGGAAGTTGTCCAAAGATGAATAAGGCAAAGCTGATACTTGGGATAGAATCTAAACACGTGATGACTGTGACAAATGCCTCCGTTTAATTATGAATCATGTGGTCTGGGAAGGTGGATCAGTGGTAGAGTCCTTGACTTGCATGCATGAGGCCCTGCGTTCAATTCCCGAGCACCACATAAGCAGAAAAGGTCGGAAGTGGCATTGGGCCCAAGGGGTAGAGCACTGACCTTGAGCTGCAGAGCTGAGGGACAGTGTGCAGGCCCTGAGTTCAAGCCCCATGATGGAAAAAATCAGCATAATTATGTATCATGTTTCCACACTTAATAAATTATTAATGAAAAATGATTCAATGTCCTAAATTTTGTGTATAATTTTATAATAGATGTTCAAAATGTAATAAATATTATGTGTTTAATAATACTAAATACATTAAACAATGTCTAAATGAATAAAATAAAAATAAAATAAAAATCAATGACAATAATCATAAAATGTAATAAACATACATATGTAAGCATGTATCATATATTACACATGTATATAAATAATTTTTCATTGCAGGGCCTTACTGCAGGCCCTGAGAACTCTAGCCTGAATCTCTTTTCCTCAAGGATAGTGAACTTTGCCTTTACCCATGGTGCAAAAGAGTTAACTGGAATGTGAGATCAGATCCCAGAATGGCAGAAATACTGGCCCCATTTCCAAGACAGTGACATTTTTTTAAATGAAAGCAGTTAGCTTTATTCATTTCCATACTGAACATTTTTACAAAAAGCAGTGTAGAATTTTGTACAACTATTCAGACATCTTTCCCTTACCCCCAAAGTGCTTCTCTGAGCACGGCATTGTTTATTTTTGTATTATGTTTATTGCAAAAATGATGTACAGGGGGTTACAGTTACATGAGCAAGATAATGAGTACATTTCCTATTAAGCATTGTTGCCTCCTCCTTTGTTTCCCCCCTACTATCTCTTCCCTCCCATCTCCACAACTACCTTCCCCTGCCAAGATCAGTGACTTAATTTTTGCTTTGGCTTGGAATTGGGTTTGAATTCAACTACTGGCAACTCTGCACCTTCCCTCACATTGGTATGGTTTTACCAAGACCCTGAGTTCAAATCCCAGGTTAGGAAATATAACTGGCAGAAATTCCAAACCCGGGAGGCTTATTTTTTTAATTTAGTTAATTAATTAATTAATTAAATAATTCTTTTTTTTTGCCAACACGGGGCTTGAACTCAGATCATGGCAACACTGCCTAAGCTTTGATATCCCTTGGCTGGGCTGCAGCCTCTGGACCCATAGCCAATCTGGGATCCCAGGCCAAGAGGGCTTGCAGGAAGAAAAAAAAACTGGGACATCACAAAAAATAGTGAATTGCAGAGGGCTGAGGGGTTTATAATTTTTTTTCTTTGCAGGGTGACTATCCTGGTTCTGAATGACACCTGCAAAGTGGACCTGACCTGCCATTGCTGAAGCCTGGCAGGCTATCAGAGCAACCATAGATCCACCTGTCAAAATAGGCCCCAGGTACAGATGCCAGCACTCCCAAACAATGAATCATGGAATAAAAAGCTGATTTTGACAGGTTTTCCTTTTCTGTGAAAGTCCTGGGTGTCAGCTATGAAATGGAATATATATGCAGACCTATATCCTATGTAATCAATGTTTTCTGTGTCAAAATAGTCAATAAAATAAATGGTCAACACAAGAAAAAAAAAGAATAACTATACTGAGTGTAATATAGCGTGAACATATGCGTATGAATATAAATTGTATACTTAAAATGTACATGAATAGGATGTTTTTTAGTGCTGGGGATCCAATTCAGGCCTAAGGAAGAGACTTGAATTTCTTTACTTCAAGGAGGTGAGCTTCCCCTTCCCACACAGTGCAACAGTTACCCAGACAATGAGTTCAAATCCCAATCCTGGCAGAAAAAATTGCATTTTATGCTATGTGATGTCCAATACTTAGTTATTTTATTCTGCCTCCATTTAATGAATGTGATTGTTTAAATGCTTAATGATGCATTAACTAAAATTGATGAGTGTCCTAGGATATAATTGTGTACAATTTGATCCTCGAATCATTCAAGAACTACTTATTCAATCTTGACATTGATCACATTCTATTGATAATCATATGGATAAGAATGAGTTTCTTAGGTTCTCCTGCCATTTGGAGGTGGCAGGACCAGGATTCCAACTGTGGGCTCCAGCTCCCACCACTTCAACCCGAGGATAGGGAACTCACAGGTTTGTGCCAGAACATCAGCAAGCCAATGATTAGGCAGGCACCAGTGTCTCTCAGCAGACCAACAAACTCTGGAGAGGCACCGCTTTGAATCTGTGTGTGTGTCTGTGTGTCTGTGTGTGTTCATGAGAGAGAGAGAGAGAGAGGGAGAGAGAGAGAGAGAGAGGGAGAGAGAGAGAGAGAGAGAGAGAGAGAGAGAGAGAGAGAGAGAGAGAGGGAGGGAGAGAGAGGAGAGAGAGAGATATCATCTTCCTCCTTGTACAGCCTGACTCTGCTCAGGTGAGTGATCATTTAGAAAATTGCAGGTGCTGCATGGACTAGTGTTCTGTCACTGGTCTGGATTTGTGGTGTGTGTGTGTGTGTGTGTGTGTGTGTGTGTGTGTGTGTGTGTGTGTGTGTGTGCATGTGTGTGTGTCTGTGTGTGTGTGTCTGTGTGTCTGTGTAGAAGTGGGTTGTAATAAGGAGGTTGGGTCATTTGGTAACTTCTGCCTGCTATATTTGGGGGATGCATGGGTTTTGTGGCTGAGGTCTGGGGGCCTGGATGTGTGAGACACTTGAAGGGGACTCAGCACTGTTAAATTACAAGATCAAGGGACATGTGTGCCCTGGAGCTGTCTACTCCTTTGGGCCTGATTGGTGGTAGTGGGAGCTTGGGAGGATCTCGGAGTGGGACACTCAGGGGTTGGCTTCCCAAGGGGCCAGAGAGCATTGACAGCACTTAGTAAGGATGTGAGCCCTTCTAGTATGGAGTGCACCAGCATAGGCCCGACTCCAGGTTTTCTCATCATGACGTCTGATGGGTGAGTCCAAACCTATTTTAAATCTTGTGCTGTGATCTTCAGATCTCAGCCTCCTGAGTAGCTAGGATTATACGCATGAGCCTCTGGCACCAGGACTCTGGTTCTTTTTGGTGTATTAGAGTTTAAATTCAAGGCCTTCAGCTTGCCAGTCAGGTCTTCTACCATGCAGACCAAGCCCTTCTGTCTTGGGCATTTCCAAGATAGAGACTCAATATGTGCTCAGGCTGGGCTGGATCATGGCCCTCATATCTGTGACAAGCATGAGCCACCAGTTTGGATGGTAGACATATAGCGCCATGTTCAGTCATCGGTTTAGATGATTGCCCCAAACTCTTAGTCTACAGCAGCTGTAGAAATCTGGGTGGGCCTCCACCATTGTACCACAGTCTTCTCCCAGGAGAGTTGTGAGGAAACAAGGGATCAATACAGGGGGATCTATAAAGCAGGTCCAGGCACAGAGGGAGTGGCTGTCAGATAAGGTTCTTGGCAATTCTGTGAGCATATGTCAAGAAGATAACCTGGAAAGGGCTCAGATGGGGCCTGTTATTAGTCGTGTGACGTGTATGGGATTATGAAACAAACATGGTTCTCTTTCTTCCTTACCCTATTCCCACAAGGAAGGGGATCCTTCAATGTGTTCAGTTTTGTAGCTGGGGAAAGTGAGGCACGGAGAAGCCAGATGACCAACCCATGACCTCCAATTGAGAGGAAGCTCAGCCTGACTTCTCTGCCATGGTCCATAGGAGAATGTGTGGTATTCAGTCGACTTCTTGTGGTGGGAAGTCCACTTATTGTCAGTCATGAGGCTTGAACTCTGGGCCTGGATGCTGTCCTGGAGCTCCTCAGCTCAAGACTAGCGCTCTACCACTTAAGCCACAGTGCCACTTCCAGTTTTCTGGTGGTTCTTTGGAGATAAGAGTCTCATGGACGTTCCTGCCTGTGCTGGCTATGAACCATGTTCATCATATCTCTCCCTCTTGTTTAGTTAGGATTATAATCCTGAGCCACCGGCACCCGGCTTAATTGTAATTTTGACTCTCTCTCTCTCTCTCTCTCTCTCTCTCTCTCTCTCTCTCTCTCTCTCTCTCTCTCTCTCTCTCTCTCTCTCTCTCTCTCCCTCTCTCTCTCCCTCCCTCTCTCTCTCTCTCTCTCTCTCTCTCTCTCTCTCTCTATCAGGAACTCGTTGAATGGCTGCTGGAAGAGGTAAACCGGTGTCCCCATGTGGTTGGAACCCAAGGTGGCCCTCTCATTCTTGAGGTGTGCTGTGGGTTCGGAAATGTCTTGCTCAGCCTGTTGAAACAGCCCCATGAGGTAAACCCCTCTGTGCTCTGCCTAGACCATGACAGTTATTCATTGTCCATTCAGCCTTATTGGACTTAGTATTGTTTTCTATGTTCTTTTCTAGCAACTGGCCAAAATTATGGTACATAGTTATGGAATGAAAATGGAATGCTGTCTTACGAAAGTCATTTAGAGCTCTGGGAATGTGGCTTCATGGTACAGGGATTGTCTACCATGCATGAAAACCTGGGTTCAATTAGTCAGTACCACATAAACAGAAAAAGAAACACTGGAAGTGGCGTTGTGCCTCAAGTGGTAGAGTGCTAGCCATGAGAGAAAAAAAAAAAAAAAAAAAAAAAGCTCAGGAAAAATTCCCTAGCCCTGAGTTTAAGCCCCAGGACTTTAAGACTGGCAAAAAAAAACAAAACAAAGAAACCCAAAAAAACAAAAAAACATTGTTAGTAAACGCAAAATAAATAATCCATACTTGGAATATGTAATTGCTCCTTCCATACTAATACCTGACAATACTCCCTAATTCATGTACTTTACCTATATTAGAATACTGTGTAAAAAAAAAGTTTGATCATTAGGTCACAGCAATTAATGCCAGGAATATGCTTAGATGTCAGGTGAAGATTAATTCTGGAAATTCAAAGATTCCAGGCTTTTGAGTGGTCACTGCTAATCACAATGAGAAGGGTAGGCTGAGATTTTGAAATTTATTTGATCAGTCATGGCACCAAAAAGGCAGAGGCAAATTATCAGTTGGGACAAGAAAAGGAATAATTTCAGATGGAAGGAACAAATGATAGTAACTAACGTACCAGAAACCACTCTAGGGAACCATTTTTGGTTATTGAAGAACTAGTTATGAACTAGGCTTATTCCTCATCGGCTTTAGCATTCTAAATCTCTTAGGCAAGTTCTTAATCTCTGTGAGATAAATGTATCTCCTCCTATCCTGTTCTTTCGTACTTGATCTCTTTTGCTTTCTAAAAATCTCAGTCTTTCCTGATACTAAATATACCTACACAGATGGCAGAGGATGCTAATGTAGGGGTCCCATAGCTTATTAGTCATTAATGTAACAAAATGGATTAGGAGGACTTATTGCTACCTCAATTTTTCTGAAAAGCTACAATGTCATCATTTGATTCAAATTTCCATTCTTTGTCTACATAGTCTCATTAAGTGCACAAAATGGAAATAGGAGCTGGCTGCTGGTGGCTCATGCCTGTAATCATAGCTACTCAGGAGGTTGAGACCACAGGATTGCTGTTCAAAGCCAGCCTGCTCAGGAAAGTCCATGAGACTCTTATATTCAATTAACCAGCAGAATCCTAGAAGTGGTACTGTAGCTAAAGTGGTAGACCACTCAACTTGAGCTGAAGAGCTGAGCTACAGTGCCCAGGATCAGAGTTCAAGCCCCACTACCAACAAAAAAGTGCAAATATGACTTTAAGTTTCCCCCAAAGGAAGGACAAGGTCAACAGTAATCTTCCAAAGCAGAAAAAATAATGGCAAAATGATTTTGCTGAGTTGTTTAAGTTATGGCTTCTTGGCTGGACATATTCTTTTCTTTTAAAAATTGTCAAATATTAGTTTTATATTAAACTTCGTCTTGTATTTCTTGGTTCAAAACAGACGTCTTGGTACAGTTGATGTCATGGTGCCTGAACACTGGGCCTGGGCACTGTCCCTAAGCTCTTCAGCTCAAGGCTTGTGCCCTACCACTTGAACAACAGCACCACTTCCAGCTTTTTCTGCTTATGTGGTGCTGAGGAATTGAACCCAGGGCCTCATGCATGCATGGCAAGCACTCTACTACTGAGCCACCTACCCAGTCCATCACTTGGCTTTCTCATTATCACAGTTCAAAGCAAACCCATATAGGAGAGTCTGTCAACCCCTTATTTCTAATTAACCACCAAAAAGGCCAGAAGTGGGGTTTTGGCTGAAGCAGAAGAGTACTAACTTTGGGGGCACTTGGGCAGGAAGACATCTATTCAGGGACATAGTCCAGCCTCTGGAATCAAACCCCAGAACCAGCACAAACTGAACAAACAAGCAAACAAAAAAACCCCAGGTATTTCTTTGGGACCCTTCTTAAAGGAGTACTGGTCTGAGAAGAGCCTGCTTTTGTTGATTATACTCACTGGATCCTGCTGCTTTTGGAATACTTATTGCTATAGAGAACTCAGGACCAGATTAAAGGAATGGATAACTGAATCCTGCAACAAGAGAATCATCTCAGAAGTGAAATATCCATCCTTAAAGTACTTTAAAATTTCCATGTCTTTGTTTCTTTGCAGTAGAGCACTTTTAAAACAACGTTATTTCCTTTTGTTTTATGCTGGCCCTCAAATGACACATTATTTCCTTTTGTAATACTCTCAATCAGAACTTTACAGACAAGTTTTATATGAATTAAAAACACACTCTAAACGTCAGGGACAGAGTTTCCTTCAAGCCATGGATCCTTTTCTTGTACAGTAAAAAGGAAAGCACAAGTTAACTTGAACTTTGTCATACCTCTAGGTGCAATTAGTCTCCTGGGATCAGTCTCCACATCCACTAATCGTTACTTCCAGTAACATCTATGGTGCTGCTTGAGGTATAATGAATGTTTGCTGGCTTCACTGAAATAGAACAAGGATACCTTTGGACATCATGTAGCAGTGTTTCAGAGACAACTTAGTAAAGAAAAAATATGAAATTTAAATTGCTTATAAATTATCCATGAGTACATTGAGTTCAAACTTCATAAGTGCTCTGTAAATTAAGGTGAATTTTAAATGTGAAGAGGGTTCTCAGATCTTTTTTTTGTGAGTGTATGTGCAGTGCATTATTTTCCAATTGTACAAGAGTTAACAGTAAAAGAAACAATAACAATAATAGGAGAAGGAGAAGTTCTGTGTTTAAGTGTTCAATACAATATAGAAGACTCTACAAATAAGACAACATTGAAACAATAAAGTACAGTATGTAGATTTATAGAAGTGATATAGTGAAAGCATTTCTTCTAAGTGGATCATGAAGTATGAGGCCACTCCTTTGCTAAATCACACTTGCTAATCATGCAAATTTGTAAAAAGTAGAATAGAAGAATGATTCTGGTTCCATGCCAGGCACATATAAGAGAATGGACTTAAATGGAAAAAAGTCCATCTTGAGAGAAAAGGTATTATACTAGCAATGATCCTGGTGGCAAAGATCATATTTCTTTTTATTTCCTTTTCAGATATATATATATATATATATATATATATATATATATATATATATATATATATATATATATATATATATATATTTGTTGTTGGTCGTGGCACTTGAACACTTGAACCCTGGGCGCTGTCCCTCTGCTATTCAGCTCCAGGCTAGTGCTCTACCACTTGAGCCACAGTGCTACTTCCAGTTTTCTTGTAGTTAATTGGAGAAAAGAGTCTCCAGGACTTTCCTACCTGTCTGGCTTTGAACCTCAATCCTCAGATCTCACCACCAACCAGCTTAAGATCATATTTCTAACAGTGTACACTCAGCACATGTAATGTGTATGTTCATCTAACTTTATATGAATTCTTGAGTTAAAAATCTGGGCTACAGCTTAGACTTCATACTCACAAAAATGTATGTAGTTTAAAAGTTGATACTCCTGGAAAAATAAAACCTAAGGATGTAAAGAAGTCTGGGAAGTTCAGTTTGTATCCAGCCTGGGCAGAAGAGTTTTTGAGACACTATCTATAATTAACCAGGAAAACCTGCATTGGAAGAATGGTTCACATGATGGAATACCAGTTATGAGCAAGATTGTTGAATAAGAATTGACGTGTTTGCATACATACATACAAACATACACATACACACAGAGGCACTTACATGTGCACACACAAGTACACAAATGAAACAACTCTCAGAAAATGTATAAAAGTTAGAAAACAATAGAAAATATGTCCTGAGTAAGACTAGAATCAAGAAATAAATTTTAATATTAAAAAGTCCTCAAGTGAACTTTCTTCAAAAAAGTTTGAGACTATTACATAGGTAGGGACCAGAGATAGTAAGAAAGTCAAGTAATCATTATTAAAGGGATCGGATGATGGAGGAATGATTCAGAGACCCCTGCAAGTGCATCTGAAAATGTTCATATCCTGTGTCATATGTTAGAACATCTTTGAAAATAGTACATAAACAGTCTGAGTAGTCAATGGATAAGATCGTCGGAGAAGTTCAGAATTGCTAGTGTGTTTCTAGATTAAATAAACCAACAAACTATGGCAGAGCAATGTGATACAAGCTTGGAATTCTAGAACTCATACTAAGACAGGAGATTAGAGAGTAGAATTACATAGCGATACCTTCCCTGGACCAGGTAGTATAATTTTGTCTCAATGAAACAAACCAAATTAGAAGAAAGGAATACAAAGTTGGAAGTTTGGGCTAATTTTGTCGTTATGTTTTGAGAAGTCAAATTTCCTATTGAAATGCAACTCATATATATAATCCTCGGTTGTGTTTTAATTGCTCTCTTCATTACAGAACATTACTAGATGCAAAAGAGCTCATGATTGCCATCCAAAATTTGAAAAAGCGTCATTCTGTTGGATGCCAAAGAAATGATGAAGGTTTACAAAAGTTAAGCCTGGAGAAATAGCAAAGTTAGTCTAATATAGGACTTTGTGGACCTTGCTAAATTAGAATTTAGATTCAAAATAAATGGTTTGGTTTTGTTTGTAATTCCATATTCTATAGGATACTACAAAATTCTTTTTTTTTTTTTTCGGTCGTGGGGCTTGAACTCTGGTCCTGGGCACTGTCCCTCATCTCTTCAGCTCCAGGCGAGCGCTCTACCAATTGAGCTACAGCGCCACTTCCGGTTTTCTGGTGGTTTATTGGAGATAAGTGTCTCAAGGTCTCTCCTGCCCGGGCTGGCTTTGAACCGGGATCCTCAAATCTCAGCCTCCTGAGTATCTAGAATTACAGGTGTGAGCCACCAGCGCCCTGCTACAAAATTATTTTTAAGTAGAGGTTTTAATTGACCAATTCACAAATGATTCTGGCATTCAATTTGCCTAGATTATTCTTTCAAGAGAGTTACAATTAGAACTTAGTTAATAGATAATCCCAACAGTTCATGTATAAAATGATAATGTGAATAATCTAGACAGAGTTGCCAACAAATGTATGACATTAATTTATAAATTTAGAAAAAGAGCATTTTTGAGGGTTTGGTATAACATGGTATGAAGAGAATAATTGTGTGACATCTTTTTTTCTATCTATATGTAACACAGGAAGCAATTTCCTTAGTTATGTTCCTCTGTATACAATGAGAAAAATGCTAGGTTTGGGTTCATTTTTATTTTTGTTTTATTGGTTTGTCCTAGAGCTTGAACTCTGGGCCTGGACACTGTCTCTGAGCTCAGGGTATCTGCCCTAACACTTCAACCTCAGTGCCACTAGTGTCTGGCTTTTTCTGAGAAGTTTATTGGAGACAAGATTCTAAGGAACCTTCCTGCCTGGATGGGCTTTGAACCATAATCTTCTGATCTTAGTATCCTGAATATCAATGATAGTTAAAAAGTATAAATATAAATAATATTTGCAAGTGTTCTGATCTCAAGAGTACCACTGGGGGAAAACTGATGCAAGCAAGTTTATTGTGGTGTTCTTTGCAGAACAAGGAGGGAATCACAATACCAGAGGTGTAGTACTTTTTCACAGTAGAAATAAGCTATTCATGAAGTGAATTAAGGGAATTTTAAGGTGCACCTTACAGGTTGGAAACTGTTGGGCTAGGATTACTTTATGGCATAAAGCTTGGGATTGCTTACTCTTGAAGTATTATTACAGATGCTTCATAGTTTTATCATCTACCAGAATGTGGCTATTTTCCTGTTGACTTCTAAATCTGTAACACCCCATTGGAAACTGCATCTATTGAAGAATTACATAACATGAAAACAAGTACTGTTTTGAATCTCTCAGGTATGGAATGTTCAGAATTTGAAAAGGAGTAGTTATTAGTCACAAGAATTTTGAAGAACACATATATTCTGTCCTAACAACTTATTTAACTTTAAAAGTTATGGGTTTCCATAGAATTAAACTGTTTTTGGTTTTATGTGTGTGAAAGTGCTAAATTTATTTGTTTTCAAAATACGCAAGTATATTGTGAAAATATTGTCTAGTTGGATAACATTCAACTTGATGACCTTCTGATAAAGAAGGGGTAATTAAATCAAATTAGATGCCAAATAGTATTGATTTTTAAAATTTTACTATATAGATAATAATATAACTAGACCAGTACAGTAAAATTTTATATTATGCAGCTTATTTTTTAATTTAATTTTATTGTCAAAGTGATGTACAGTGGGGTTACAGTAATTGTAAGGTAGTGAATACATAACTTTTCAAGCTTACCCCTTCCTTCATTTTTCTCACAGTTTTCCTTCTCTTCAGTACCTCTCACAAGTTGTAGTGTATATTTCCAACATATTGTCTTGGGAGTATTGCTATTGCATTGGTTTGCCCTTTGTCATTTGTGTCACCATTATGATGTTGCTCTTCCGGTCCCTAATTTAGATAAATGTATACACAATACACAGGGTACCAAAATCAAATACAGCAAGGGATAAACCATGGGGGAAAAAATCTAAAGAAACTAGAAATCACATAATATATTAAAAAAAAAACAACTGCAAATAAAAATCTCTGATTCCATATCTTGGAGTTCATTTTGTTCAGCATCATCTTATATGGTCATATACGCATAACAAAGACATTAGAGATTAATAGTTACATGGACACTAAATCGTGAAAACATGTTAACTGTTTTTGATGGTAAAGGGGGAATTAGGGTTGGTGAAATACCAGTTCTGATAAAGGAATTTCAAAAGAGTTTTAAAATTATGACAGGTGAATTTTAATTGTTGAAACTTTTAAAGAAAATTTAAAATTAAATTTTAAGAAAATTTAAAATTACCTGGGAAATTAGGCTTTCATGAAAAGAAATCCATGGAGACTTTGTGGAGAGGGAGCAATGTGAGTGAATATGGTTCATTTTCACACTAAACAAACAAACCTCAGAAACCTTGCTGTACGTCCTCTAGGTTTCCTTGAGAATTGTCCTTTCCCAGGAAATATACTTTCATGATTTGAAAAAAGGTTATAGTGCAATTTAATTCAAATTTCTTTTTAAAAATACATAAAAATTTGTGAATTAACCTTTAATTACGAAACAGTAATTCTCTGAAAAAGATAATTTGGGTCAAAATATTTAGGGCGAGAGTGCCCTCCACAATGAAAGAAGGTATTGGGTATACACTTTTCTGTTTGTAATACTTTCCACAATGTTTTTTCACTTGAAGCACTGAAACACAGAAAAAAATCTGATTGGATACTTCAAACCAGTTATTTCACATTTCTAAGTGACTCACAAAAAAATAATATCCTTGTTAACATGAGATAGTGAAGACTTCTCTTATTACATAAGCCAAACAGTTTTGGGTTCAGAAAAGAATAGAGCAAATTGAAAAGGTGAAAAAACAGTGTTCTGGGCTGAGAAGGTGGCTCAATGGTAGAGCACTTGGCTTGCATGAGGCCCTGGGTTTGATTCCTCAGCACCACATAGGCAAAAAGAAAAAAGCCGGAAGTGACGCTGTGGCTCAATTGGTAGAGCGCTAACCTTGAGCTGAAGAGCTGAGGGACAGCACCCAGGCCCAGACTTCTGGCCCCACGACCATACCTCCCCCCCCCCCACAAAAAAAAAAGAAAGAAAAGAAAACAGTGTTCTTAGAAACCCTAGCTAAGCAAATTGTCTTCAGCAGTGAAGGGAGGCAAAAACTTTTTGATATAGATTGTCTTAATATTTTTGCTACCTAAAGTGAATTTACAGAGCCTATTTGGCTCACTATAAGGCAGAATAGATTGAATGAAGACATGAAAATAAATTCCACATCAAAATGAGGCAACTTAAAAGAATTTTAATGGAGAAACCATCAAGATGTAGCAGTGGGGGAGGCCTTATAGTCCTTCAGCTTCACTAGACTTGAAGGCAAGGAGCTGTGATTAATTGGAAATCAGACAAGAGCTAAAAGGAGGACATAGAAGTAGGACATAGAATCATTGTCCTTTTGTAACAGACACTTTCTTCCAAGGTATGGGTAATTTAACTCTATTCTCCTCCATACATCTTGTTGAGCAAATGCAAGACGAAGAGAAAATAATAATCTATTGAAATAATTTTGCAAAGAATAACTTCACTGTTCCTGATAAGGAATCTAAGGAGAGTCTTAAGAGAGAAGATAAAAGTGGAGTATTCTTCGGTTTCCTCTAATCATCTTGTTCGCAAAATATATCTTTGGGGTTAGAAGTGATTGAATCAAAAATTAGTGGAGTACTTATTTCTGTTGGCACTTTAGACACAAGAAGACTTCCAAGGTAAAAGAAAAAAGAAAAAAAGGATATCAAAATATTTGTGATCACAGTTTCTTGGACTGGGTTTTTTGGAGACAAAGTTTTACATTAGAGCTTGTCCTGATTAACATCAATGTTGGGTTTTCACCTTTGCAACCAAATGCAGAGGTGAAGTTTACTGTACTCCCTTGAACAAGTAAACAGCACAATAAAAAAATGACAAATAATGTTTAGTGAATTACTTTCATCAATTACTTTTCCAGAACAAAGATGGAAATATATAACTCAAAATCAATTGACTTAAAAGTATGAAGATAGAGTAGTGAAGTGAGATATGAAAATATAGAGGATTGTTTTCTCTCCAATGGAGTAATGGGTTCTTGATCTTGTTTCTTCCATTCTGTCTTCACAAGCTATCAAGTGTGGCTCAGGACTGGAGTATCCAGTTCAGACAGAGAACTCACAGAAGAAAGATAATATTTGCAGCAAATATAGGTGATTTATAACCTTAGACAAGCTATTTAAATCTGTTCAAATTTCTCCTCTACCCCAAATTGCCCTCTTTGAATAGTTTTGTTTGCTTTTCCCAAGACTGCCCTTCATTAACTGCTTAAAATTTTGAGAGATCATATTCATACTCTCTAGAGATTGCTGTTTGGTTGTAATTTCTGTGTGTGTTTTCACTGAATTTCCAAAGGTTGTGCAAGTGTGCTACAATTAAATATGTCCATCTGATTGTCCAATGGATTAGATTGTCCTGGATTTGATTCATTCATTCTATCATTCTCAGCCAACCCCTTCTCCAAGATTTATTTCAAACTTACCACTTCCTTTATCACATGTGAACATTGAGTATTCTAGCTGTTCTTGCCCCTTGTCCATTTTTCATTCAATGTCTTTACTATTATTCCTCTCTGGTTTCAACTTCCTGATAGTCTTTCTGTTAAACTGTCCATTAGTACTTTGAAAAGTTTATATACATTCCATGGAGTTTCAATCCTGCATATACTTGAACTGATGTCAGCTTATATTTCCATAATTCATTCATCTGTAATAATTTGCAAGACTGGAGATGTGAACCACATAGATATGATTTTATTCTCATCTATTTGGAAAATTAATCTTTAGTTAACAAGAAAGTTTAAAATGATTTAGACTGTATTCTTAAGTACCAATTTTTATAAATGGTTTTGTACAATTGTGTGTGATTATTTTATTTTACATGGGATAATATTTTCTACCACCTATAAGTTTTGGAAAAAAGAAAATTAAAATTTAGTATTATCGGGCTGGGAAGGTGGCTCAGTGGTAGAGCGCTTGCCTTGCATGCCTGAGGCCCTGGGTTCGATTCCTCAGCACCACATAAGCAAAAAGAAAAAAGCCGGAAGTGGCGCTGTGGCTCAAGTGGTAGAGCGCTAGCCTTGAGCTGAAGAGCTGAGGGACAGCGCCCAGGCCCAGAGTTGAGGCCCCATGACCGGACCCCAAAAAAAAAAATTTAGTATTATCGAAGAATATGATGGAAATAGAAGTCAGATTTTATGTTTGTCACACAACATATAAGGCAACTATTTGTGACTTCTTAAAATGTACCTTGTTAAGTGATGAAATTAACTTTATTAGTTTACATTTAGGTTTGAAATATGAGAGGATGATATATTTAACAAATTTTGGAAAGCACCAAATGAACAACACAAATGGTAGGTGGTACTATTTCTACACTTTAATAAATGGTTGTACCTGATTGGCATTAGTGCAGTGTAAATAAATCAACTTTATTGTAACTCTATTGTGACTAAGTATCATCTATTTGTCAAATGGTATTTTCGCGAATATGATTTTTTTTGGTAGGTCATGGGGCTTGAAGTCTGGGCTTGGGCACTGTCCCTGTGCTCTTCAGCTCATGGCGAGCACTCTACCGCTTGAGCCACACACCACTTCCGATATTCGAGATAAGAGTCTCACAGACTTTCTTGCCTGGGCTGGTTTTGAACATTGATCCTAGATTTCAGCCTCCTGAGTATCTAGGATTACATGCATCAGCCACTAGCGCCTGGCTTGTGAATGTGATTTTTCAAAGATTATTTGAAAAGAATACACTTGCAGGAAATTAAATGTTATGAGAATGACAACATTTTTATACCACAGAACCAAGTTCTACTGACATACCATTGTTTTGAAGCACTAAGGATCTTCTCAATTAATGATATTTTCTGAATTACATTTGACCTCTAAGTCACGTTTTCCTGGCTTTGGTAGACCAATTGTATCTTTCCAGGAGCTATTTTTCTATCCTACTTATGCTGGACTGGAATCTTTCATTAATCACTAGGGGAGGGATATTAACAATAATCTTTTGACACTTTGTGATCTTGTTCACAGATATGGGCTGGTCATCTGTAAATTGAAAGTTGGAATTACAGTTCTTTCTCTCAGATTTTGTGATCTCATCCTTCATTTTATGTTGCCTTGCATTTCACTATTGTTTACTGCTAATTCCTGCTTCTCAAGGAATTGGGGCCTGAAATATTATAGGAAATGAGAAATTGGCATGGCTCTTCAATTACTTTCTGTTGGAATGTTGCATGGGTCTAGGTAAGAAGTCTTGACCCTGTTATCTGATGATGTGGGTAACTGGGACCTGGGATCCAAAGACCCATGTGTCTTGCAAAAGAATAATATCTTTTAGACATCATATCAACAAAATTTGGGTATAACCAATAGGAATGCTTCAGAAATGTGGAGAAAAACAGTTTGGAACATGTGAGTTTAAAACCAAACAGAGCAACAGAGTAAAATCCCATATAAATTAGAGGAAAACATTTTTTTTTACCATGTGAATTCAGAAGAACAAGAACACTTAGAAGGTAACACAAGATTATACTGAAGACATTACATTGATACTTTTTATATTCTAGTATGTATTATAAACCTAATTATTTATATTCCAATTCTATTTATTGGAATATATAAGTATCAATGTATTTGTCATATTATCAACTAATTCTAATAAGTTTCACTGTGTGAAATATAAAATCGCCACATATAAATATAAGTTATATAACTATATATAGTACAAAAGGGCACATGTTTTGCATTGTTCTGTTGCAGTTAGGGTATCAAAGACAACTCTTAAAGTATTATTGCATTATCTCTACCTCAGTGTTTGGTAGAGATAGACCTAAAGTTTACCATTTGTAGATTTACAGCCTGGAGGCAAGAGGAAACACTGTGATTAAAACATTGCCAATGTAAGGCCTAATAAAGTGGGGAAACATATGGACTTCTCCTGCAACTATGAAAATATTTGGTGATAGAAAGTCAGTAGTGTAAGTTTCTGCCTGGTTGGAAGGTAGACAGGCCAGACATTAGGTAATCATGCATATGAACAATTTTTTCAGCTTCTTGGCTTTTGCTACTTTTGGAATGTTAAGTATAATAAACAATTATATTTTGATAAAATTCCTTCTAGTCTGAACACTTCTGTCTTAACTGTTCATCTCTCTATGATCACTTGTAACTAAGATTAGTTTTGTTCCAGTAAGACAAACTATGCTGTAAAGATAGGATATTCTGTTGGTCTGTTCCTACATGGAAGAAGGATAAAGGGTCAGGTAGACATTTGTGCCGGTAAGACCTCATTTGGGAAAATGTCAGCTGCAGAAGTTTAGAAGTAGCTCTTAAGCAAGGCTTACTTTGAATCCATTAGCTCCACAAAGCTAACTCAGTTGCATAAATAAGTACTGGAAAAAGCCATTACCTTAGGATCTAGCTATAAGTGCTTCAAAGTATGATCAAATCTAAAATGAAAAAGAATTAAAATTGTCATTCACAAAAAATACAAATGTGAGCAATCGACCGAACAATATAAATTTTTTTCACTATACATATTATTTTAGGGAAATAAGATCAATATTATTGTTAGGGACAATAAGGCTTCCTTGTTACAAAAAGGCACCCAAGGATATAAGCCTGTAAAAAGATTGCATCATTAACTACTTAAATTTAGAAGATACTACATGATTCAGCAGCCCATATACCCAAATTACAACAATACAGAGATTAACATGGTGCTTGCACAAGGATAATATGAAAATTTGTGAAGTATTCCATAGTTTTCATTCTTCAGATGCAAGAAATGAAAAACAGTTATTAAAAAGTTGATTACAAAATTACACGTGTGACAATACATGCAAGTGTTAGAATTAAATGTGAGTTTGATATCAGTGGATTAAATCTTCACCTTAGAAAGGCCTTTATATACAATAACCTTTACAAAACTTTTGAAATTAGTTAACATGGTCATTTTATCCTTAAGAAATATACTAGTATAAGTGAAGGGTTAAAAATTAAAAACCTCACTTTAACATTGCCATTACTAACTTGCTAACTGCTGATTTTGCTTCTGAAAATATGCTTGTATTCAGACTCCCTTCCCTGGCAGATAAAACTGGGCAGTGACTGCGGGATATTGGCCTGCCCAGATGTCCGGATATCAGCCCACCCCAGAACAAGGACAGCGGTTATAGATAGAACATGTTTTTCAGTTCCAGTTTAGTTCAGCAATCCCTGGGACGGATCTTGACAACGACCACCTGGCCAGACCATAAACTGGGCCAAATGTCAACCAATCATAGGCCTGTAACCATGTAAACCCCCCATTAAACCACCAATTGTTTTACAAAGAGTGTTACAAAATTTCCCGCGTGGCAAAGTGATTGTTGGCACATATGATGATCTTTAAATGGACCAATCATGGGATGCTTTGTGTTATGCGTTAATCTTATGATTTTTGCCTTTAAAAAGGCTTGTAACCGCTGCTCGGGGCTCTCTGACTGACCGGGGCAGAGAGTCCGTTTGCGCAAACGTCAAATAAATTCCTCTTGCTTATTGCATCTCCCAGCCTGGAGTCTGAGTTTCTGGGGCGCCCTCCCGTTGACGAAAGTCTCCTAGGAGTCTGGGGTCTTTCATAAGGACCTAGAAAAAAAGGAATCTTAAATTTTCTATATGGAATGTAATTTGAAAGGACTATTTATTAATGGATATATATATATATTTATATATTATAAAACAATGTTCAATTCAAAGTATATCCAGGAGAGAGTGAAATAGATTATGGATATTATTCAAACACAGAATATAGAATATTTTAAAAATATTTTTTCAGACAATAAACAAATATCTTTAGTTTCTGTACTACTCCTTTCAACAGATGAGTTCAAATTATTTCTGATTAAAAAATCACAAAATCTGCAGAAATAATTATAGATGTATACAAACAACTAAAATACATTTTTACATCAAAGTCAGGCAATTCATTTGGAAAAATTCCACAGAATTTTTACAGTAAGATATTGCTGTTATTTGGGTTGTGAAAGTATTTTGTATGGACACAAAGAATGGATTGGCATTTTGAAGTTTAAGGAACTTAACTAATAGCTATGCTAAATAATGCTGCAATAAAAATATTTGTTCTGGTAGCTTTAGTATGGTCTTGTTTGATGTCCGTCAGTAGATGAATGGATTGAGAAAATAGAATTCTATGGAATGGAATTCTATACTTCCATGAGAAAGAATGACATTGTCCCATTTGTTAGGAAATGGAAAGACTTGGAAAAAAAATATTAAGTGAAGTAAGCCAGGCCCAAAAAAACATTGGTCCCATGGTTTCCCTTATTTGCAATAACTAGTACATGTCTGAGACAAGTCAAAATGATCAGATAAGTTGATGTTTGGCGAAATGAACCCTAAGATAAGGATTCAAATGTTTTTCTTCTTTCTTGCGATTGTTTCTAACATATTTATAAGATGATTTCTTTGTTGCTTTTTATGTCCCTCTCCCATGGTATAATCCCTGCTTTCATTGTATTTGATGTTGGTATGATTTGTGAAAGGGAAGGGGAAAAACAAATTGTTTAAATAGGGACACAGATTGACCCATTGCAACAATGAGATGTACAAGACATGTCGAAAAACGAACTTTACAACTTTGGTGGGGGGAGGGGTAGAGAGGGGAGGACATGGGAAGGGATGGGAAGGGGAAATAAAGGAGGAGGCAACATGTTTGAAAAGAAATGTACTCATTCCCTTACCTATGTAATTGTAACTCCTCTGTATGGTATTTTCAAAATAAAAAAAAAAAAAACTCAACCAAAAAAAAAAAAAAGAAAAAAAAGGAAAAAAAAAGATACTTAACTGAACCATTATGACTTAAGAGAAAAATTTCTTTCGACAGCCTTCCACAACTTCAAAGAGGTAGTGATACATACTTATCCTTTTGGTAATATCAAAGGCAGTTTCTTCAAACTTGTTCTTCAGTCCTGGTTTGATATAACGGTTGAACAGAAGGAGGTCCAGCGTACCTTCGCTATCTCTATACACAGCAGCACAACACAAGGGAGTTAAGAGGCCTTTAGTTTGGGCATTGCTATCTGCATAATGATGAAGTAAGAAAGAAGCCACTCTGGTATTATTCCAAGAATAAGCACTGTGCAGGGGTTTCCAACCATTCACATTTATTGCATGAATATCTGCTTCTTGAGGCAACAACTCACGAACAATATCTAACTGTCCACTGTACGCTTCTCGATGAAGAGGGGCATATTCATCGTCATCCCTAGTATTCACATGAGTGGCCTTTATGGAAAGTAGTCTCCACACTCTACTAAGCCGATTATTTTCAGCAGCCCAAAGAAGAAATTTGCTTGGATCAGACTCCATTTTTTTTCTTGCAATTGATACCATTCATCACTTTTTCATTTTGTTCCTCATCTTCATCAGAATTGCTTAACTAGAGACTTTCAGTGCCAGTGGGAATAAGGTGTCTATGTATTTCCCCAATAGTTTACATTGGTTGAACTGGTGAGAAAAACACAGTGAATTTTCTGCATGTTTTTTTCATTATTTATTTACTCTTTTTTTCATTTTTATTATTCTAAATCATTCTAACTGGAAAGTAGGGAATTGATGGAGAACAGAGGAAAGACGTTCCTCCATATGCAAATGTACAGACTGAAAATGAGAATCAGTGTTGTTTTCTTGTGCAGCTTTTTCTAGGAATGAGAAAACAGAAGGTGGCTCAGTGGTAGAGTGCTTGCCTTGCACGTATAAGGCCCTGGGTTCGATTCCTCAGCCCACATAAGCAGAAAAATACAGAAGTGGGGCTGACACTTAAGTGGTAGAGTGCTAGCCTTCAGCTGAAGAGCTGAGGGACAGTGCCCAGGCCCATAGTTCAGGCCCCACGACTGACAAAAAAAAAAGAAAAAAGAAATAATGCTTTCTATATAAATAATTTGGGAAATGGCAGAGCAGAAAGTGAAATGATTCAACCAAAAATATAAAAGCAAAATAAATTAGGATAATTGTGGAGCAGTCATATTATCTATGAGAACCATGAGAGGTGAAATGAGAGACAGAGAGATGTGCAATGCTCTAGCTAGCCACAAAATCCATGCCTCTGATCAATTTATAGAGCAAACAGAATTTTATTTTTTAAAAAAGATGGAAATAGAATTTATGTATTTACTTGAAATTAGTAAATACATTTTTAGTAGCCTACATAAAGAGACATAGCTTTGACCAAATTACAGACAAGAATCTAAATCCTTGATAATTCTAATAACAGATCTGAGTGAAATCAATTAAATCACACTTTTCCTGTACAATGAAAGAATAGGTCCGAGCAAGGAAAGCAGCTAGAGAAGGCAGGCCGCTTATATCTCTGACAAAGCTTTGTGGAAAATGGTGTCAAGGATTACTTACTGGTGATCCCCTTGCACTGGAAGCATGATTCTGAACTATTGCTTGCTGATTCTCAACTATTGCTTTGATCATTATATTCTCCAAGAAGAAAAAGTAAGATTTAATTGATAGCAAAGCACTACTAATACATATAGACTTCTCATTAAGCACCTTCAGTCATCAAAATCACTTGAAGACGATAGACAGGTCTGCTTTTTTAGATGAAAACAAAGTGTCTTTAAAAAAACAAGGAATTTAAGTAGTCATGCAAAGGACTTCTATTTTACTACTGCATTATACATTATTTGTAATGTTGGGTAACAATAAATAATGGATCTATTAGAAATCTCTTAAAGCTCATATGTTCAATCGTGAGTTCTCTTATACTATATCATGTCATTTTTGTATGGACTCAAGAAGAAATTTAAATTACTAACTTGAATTTCTGATAGGACAATATCATCACTGTACATCTTGGTTCTATACTCAGTTTAAAATTACTATGTAAGTATGTGCATTAGATAAATATAGAGGCAAAAGTAGAGGCCACATTGGTGGCTCATATTATTAACCCTAGCTTATTAGAAAGATGAAATCTGAGGATTGTGATTTGAAACCAGACCAAGTAAAAAAAATTCCATTAGATTCTGTTTTGAAAGTAACCAACCAAAGCTAGAAATGGAGCTGTGGTACAAGCAGTAAAATGCTAGCCTTGAGAAAACTAAAGAAAAACTAAATTCTGAGACAGAGCCAGGCCCTGAGGTCAAGCCCTATTATTACTACCAAACAAACAAATTAATTAATTAATTAAAATAAATTAAGTGGTCACATGTGGAGAGGCAGGTAAAATGTAACACCTGTGGTGACTGGATTGTATATCATTCTGTAATAAGGCAAATTATCATTTGTACTAATCACTAATATTTTATTTGAACTTTTTTGTATAATAAACCCTGAATTTAGCATGCATGTACATGTGTGTGTATGTGTGCACATGTGTGTATGTGTATAGGTTTGCATGTGCTGTTGCAATGTTGCTTACCAATGTGGACAGGGTGAGTTTTCAAAGAGTTTACTGTGTTGCAATGATTTTATTTATCAATGTTCTGTCATGTCATTTCAGTGGAACCATCCTTTTGTACATTTTATTTGCCAAATAACATCTTCATAACCAAAGCATTTACAGCATTAAGTTAGATGAAAGAGACTGCTTTCAGCTCTTATTATATGTTAGGTAAGAAGATAAAGACATAATTAGGTAGTAAGTTATTGCTGTAAGATGACTGTCAGTACAAAATATGTATTTGACCTCTTAAATCGGTTATACTTTTAAGATATAAAATTGGAGTGAGTTTGAACAACAAACATACAGGTATTACTCTTTGGTTATTCCTGTGAAACATAAGGTGGATAAACTCTTTCCAGATTTCTGTTGAAAAAAAAATCTTTCTTTGTAAGATCATATCTATTCTCACTAAGAGATAACTCCATATTTATTACATTTGAATATCCCATCATATTGACTGAAAATCAGTATTGTGGATATGCTTATTAGATATTCCTTTCAAAAACAAACAAACAAAAAACATGTGTCATCTCCAGGTTGTGGATGTATTTGAATTTGTTTTGTACATGCAAAAGAATCTTCACTAATGGCTCTTTTGTGGGAGTAACTGTGGCAACTTTAACAAATAAGGCTTTTCGAATATCTTTTCCAATATAAATAACATCCCAGAATGAGTCTTGCAATTTCTGAAAAGACTTTGGATAGTTTATTATTATTTCACTTCATTAACTATAGAGCTAAAGACATTTCTAAAATAAATATTGTTAAGATATGAAAACGTAAGTGGATATATAGGCTTTTAAACATCATTTTATGAAAAGCCAGTTTTTATGAAACTAAATGAAATAGAATAAAAGAATGTAAGTGAATTGGGTAAGCTAATTATTTACATAACTATTTTCTATTAACACAGTCCTTTGAATGTAGATGATGCAGTTAAATTTTTCCTTTGTGTCTCTGTACTTCAGTTGTTTTTAGAATCTTTGTAGTTATAAGATTGGATTTTTAGTATAAATAAAAGTCTTTTAATAAGATTAGGATTAATCTTGTGTTTTGTGTCCTAATACCAAAAAATGACTTATTTTCAAGTGTTAATAGTTTATAATTGAAACTTCAGTATCATAAGAATTTTTTTTAACTCAGTGGTATTTATGTCTTTTTAAACTATTTATATTCACAAGTTGGAGATTCTTTAATTCATGATTAGGTCTTGGTGTCTGTGATTTTTAACCTCTTGTTCCTAACAATGATAGATCAGACTGCATTTTTGGGTATATGAAAGGTAAAATATTTATCTGGGGTCAAAGATGATTTTTATCAGTCTTGCTTTAATAGCATTTTAAAGTAGTACATTTCTCTCAAAATGTTGGGTATAAAAAGCAATCAAAATACTTTTAATGGTAAACAACTTAGGTGAGCTACAATGTGGAAATCACTTGTCCATAAGACCTTCAATCTGTTTCCATCAGGAATTGGGCAGGTCATTTTTTCAGTAAGACTGTGTTAAACAGAGATAGGGTTCCCAGGCAGTACATGTTGAGCCATGGGATAGAATATGGTTTCTACTATTTTGAGCTAGAAATCAAGAATGTTATAATTTAGCAGTTCCTTTCACCAGGGAGCTATAAATTGATTATGAACTTGGAATTTTCATGTTACAGTTATCTATTTTCTAACAAAGATAAAGCGAGATATTATTAGAGTGTACACACTAATTCTGGGAAATTTTCCTAGAATTAGTAGAGTAAGTGCTGGTGTTTTAGTCATAAAAGAGAATGAGGTAATTTGATACAGTGGGAGATGGGCATCAGGCTAACACTTACCATGTGTGCAATGTTGTACTAGTAATTCCAACTCTGAAAACTTCAATATCATCTGATAATTAAAAATAGAAGTAGTTCCACTTTATGGGATTATTGTGAGGATTAAATTAGATATCATAGGTAAAGTACTTGGAAAAACAATCAATCAGCATTTGATACATTCTACCTGTTATTTTATCATGTGATGAATTCTAACATTATTGTGATTTTTATATTTTGTACCATTATGATGTGCAGTTTGGTGTATTGATATTGTGTTGGTCAGTTTCCTATAATTATAAGGAGAAGACCTGCAAAGAAAGTTTCTGAGAAGGAAACTGTTATATTGACTCATGGTTTGAGAGAATGCAGTTTAAGATCAGATGTCTCCATTGTTTTTAATTATATTTTTATTAACTTAAATAGTTGCACAAAGGAATTTCTATTCAACAGATTAGTTTATAAGTATAGTGGATCTTTACTTAACTTTCCCAGACCCTTCCAAACCTCATCCCACTTTAATTTTTTCTAGTTTCCTACTGTCTGCATTGTACATTATGCCTTCACTCTCTTCCTCCATAACTCTCTTTATTCCTTCCCTTTGACTTCCCCTCACATATTCCAAGTGATAGTTTCTTGTTGTTCATTTTGTTGGATTAAAAGTTCAATTTTATAAGAAATTACACCTTTAAATACTCCTCTGCAAATATCATGTTTTGGTTAATACTGTTGTGTAAACTTGTATAAAGTTCTAACTTCCAAATATGCAACAGACCATGGGTCCATTGTGTGTCTTGCTCTGACTTCCTTTACTTAACATATTATTAGATCTATCCATTTCTTTGCAAATAATGTAACGATCTTCATAAGGGATGAGTGCAATCCAATTGTGTATATATGCCACACTTTCTCCAACCATCCCTTCTCCAATGGGCATCTGGACTGTTTTCATAACTTGGCTAGGGTGAATAATGCTGCAGTGAACATGGTTGTGAAAGTGATTTTACTGTAACCTTTTGGAAGAATTCATGACTATCTTTCTGGGAGCAATCTTCTGGTCAATTTTTCAGAATAAGCACATGCCTTCCTTCATCTCCATCACAACATTTTTCAAGTCCTCAAAAACACATTACCCGCTACAGGTCTCAATAAGCTAAACTCACACCGTGCCCTCATTCTTTCAATATATTTTTTCATGATTCTACATATAAGTTATTGAGAACATTCTATGTACTTTCTTAATGTGAGAAGGAGGGATATGACAATAGAGTAAAAGTAAGAAAAATGCAATTTAATTAGCTATTATCATATTTAAAATCATTTTCAGCTCTAACTCATAGCCTCACTTACTATTATTTTAATCTTTATTGGATTACTTCATCTATCCTAAATTATTACAGGTGAGTTAAATACAAAAGCAAAAAGTGTGGTTTAATTTTGAAACTCATATGTGAGGATGCACAATATGGGCAAATAGATGGATTGGAATTAATAGCCATCATCTATATTTTTAAAGTAAAGATGGTTTTCCCAAACTGATTATCTCAATTCATATTACATTCAAAAAGAAACATGTGACAATTCCTTTGTTTTGTTCCTTAATAACTTTGGTTTCCATTTTATTTTACAATGAAGAATCATTTTTCATATATCTACTGTAGATCCAAAAATATGTTACAATATTTCTATGTGTATGCATTGATATATACATACACACATATATTACACAGGTTATAATGATAATTTATAACTTCTGTAACTGTAAAATTTACTAAATTATTTAAAAACATCAACAGCTTATGCCTATAATCCTGGTTACTTGGTAGGCTTAGATCTGATGACCATGGGTTGAAGCCATCTTGGACAAGAAAGCCAATGAGCTTTTTATCTCCAAACAACCAACAGGAAATCAGAATTGGAACTGTGACTCAAAGTAGTAGAGTGGTAGCCTTGAGAGAAAAAGCTCAGGGACATCACCCAGACTCTTATTCAAGAACTACAATCTACCCCCAAAAATCTAATTTACACATGTGTAAGTAGAATATTTCCATCACCCAAATGCACATCCATACTCATTTGCAAGTTAACTCTGTTATGTCTGGAGTACCACATATTTGGGAGCTGACATTAAAGCTCAAAAATTCATCTTGACCTCTGTGGTTGCTTGAAGGCATGTACAAGGAACTGGCTTACTTGAAAAACACCAGGTGCCAGGGATTGTTTTGCTTCCTGCCACTTTGAGGCACCACCTGGTCCCCCCAGTTGGTCGGGCCCTGCACTTGCTTCAGTTGCTCCAGAAGCTGGGTCTGCCTCCGCAGGTGCTGCTGCAGGGCCTCCTTCTCAGAGCTCAGCCACTTATTGGAGACTATGTGCTGCTCACAGGTGGCTCTGAGCTCCTGCAGCTGGGCCAGGGACTGCTTCTGCTGCTCCAGCAGCTCCCAAGACACTTAGCTCTCTCTCTCTCTCAGCTACCTCTTTCCATTCCTTTATCTTCTCCTCTGAGCAGTCCAGCTGTTCCCACAGATGTCTCTTCACCTGCTGCTTTGAGACCAGGATGCTGGGTCTTGGTCATCTCCTGCCAATGCTTGGCCTTCTCCTCCTGTCTCGGCAACTGCTCCTGCTGCTCCGCATTCTGGAAATGGAGCTTCTGGTTTTCCTGGATCTGGATGTGAAGTTGTTCCTCCAGGTTTTTCAACTCCATTTGTGTCTGGTAGGACTGGGCCTGCTTCTGCAGCTCCGTCTGTGATGGTCCCACGGGGGACCGTGGCTCTGCAACCTTCCTTCTCAGTTCCTCTAGCTCATTCTCTAGGTCCAGAACCTGCCTTGCCCCTCATTCCTTCTCCTCTGTTCGTTGGTTCACCTGCTCAGTCAGCCACCGGGACTCCTCCTTCCACACTCAATGCTCAAATCCTCTGTGTAGGTGTCTCTTTCCAGATTCGCTGTGGTCACCTGACAAAACAGGTTGTCCAGTTGTCTCTTCAGTACCTCACGCCCCCCAGCACTTATTAGAACTTACAGATTCTCTTCTTCATGTTGCTCCTCTTTGTCCAGAGCGCTTCCAGCTTCTCCTGCAAGTCTGTGTTCACTTCCTCCAGGTCCTCGAAACTTCTGGTCTTTTCTTTGAGCTGAAGGGTAACATCATACAGCTGTTCACAGAACATTTCAGTCTCTTTCTGCGCAGCAGTGACCGCAGAAGCCACCATCTCCAGCTCTGACACGTGCCTGTGGCCTGTAGGCAGCTGCTGAGAGGTTCATGCTCCATTTCTCTGTCATTGGCCTCCTGTCGCACGTAGGCTGGTGCAGACTGTATGTCACTTTCTGCCAAAGCCGACCACTGTATGGGTGGCTTGTGGATCTCTAGCTCTGTTTTTGGTGCTTCATGCACCTGGGCTATCTTCTCCCTGTCTTTCTCCAATGGATCCTGCAAGTCTGTCTTTTCCTGCTTCAGTGGTTGGATCTTGGCACAGAGCATCTGGATTGTTTTTTGCTGTAGTCCGGGGTGGGTACCACGTGTCACTAGCACCTCTGCAGATCCTTGGTGGTATGGGGACCCTTGACACTCTGTACCCTGGTGGCTATGACTGTGTCCAAAGGCAGGGGAGGCCCGTGGTCAGCATCACATTTGGCCAGACCCTCCGTTGAATCACGCTCCCCAGTGGTGTTTGTCTTAGAGATCCCTCCCTTTTTCATGTTCTTTGTTTTCTTAAATGTCGCAGGTCTTTTGGGAGGATTCTTCTGATGGTTTTCTGGCAGTAGATTCTTGCCTGCAGCTCTCTCAAGGAGTCATGCTGTTTCAGTCATCTGAGCACTGGGATGGGAAAGATGGGCTGGCCATGTTCCCAAGCTCTGGGAAATCCTCTGTTCTCCCCCTCACTGACTAGGACATCAAATCCCCTATTCTACTGCAAAGTCTCCTCAGACTCTTGCTCACCACTCATCCACCTCTAACTTCCTCAAATGCTGGTAGGTGTGTCAACCAACAGAGCAAATCCCGGTGCTACCAGGCAGCATAGAATGTGGGTGTGTCCATCATTCTTGTATCCCATTGGTCAGAAGGAACCAGAAAGAATGGAGGTGTGGCCAGAATACTGTGATGCAGGCAGCATGGGCGCAGGCAAATGACAGCAGCTCCCCCAGCCGCTTTCCCAGGTAATTCTGTCCAATTCAGTTGGGGACAAGAGGGTGACCTGCTTTAGCCAGATGGCTGCACAGATTGTTGTGTATTTCTGTTTGTTGTCAGTCCCGGACCTTAAACTCAGGATCTGGGTACAGTCCATGAACTGCTTTTGCTTAAGGCTAGCCCTCTACCACTGGAGCCACACTGCTCTACTTCTGACTTTGTTGGCACTGAAGTTGGACAGGGGTCTTAATACTTTCATGCCTAGGGTGTCTTTGATCATGATCCTCTTTCCCAGCCTTGGAAGTATCATGGAAGACTGCTGAGAACCACTGGTGCCTGCCTAATCATTGGTCTTGCTGATATTCTGGCACAGACCCATGAGTTCTCTATCCTCAGGTTGAAGTGGTGGGAGCTGTAGCCTGCAGTTCGAATTCTTGGCCTGCCACCTCCAAATGGCAGGAGATCCTAAGAAACTCTTTCCTATCCATATGAAATCTTATCCATATGAATACCAATGGAATGTGATGTATGTCGTGATTGAAGTGGAAGTTCTTGAATGATTCTAGGATAAAATTATACACAATTTTATTATAGGACACAATGATTTTATTCAATACTTTTTGAAGCATTTAAATAATCACATTCATTAAATGGAGGCATAATGAAATACCTAAAATTGGCGTCACATAGTATAGAGATGCCATTTTTTTCTGCCAGGACTGGGATTAGATCTCATGATCTGGGTAACTCTGTTGCATTGTGTGGGAAGCTCACCCCCTTGAAATCAAGAAATTCAAGTCTTTTCTTTAGGCCTGATATCGATCCTTAGCACTAGAAAACATCCTATTCATGTACATTTTAAATATATGATTTATATTTACATCCGTAGGTTGACTCCATATCACATTCAGTGAAGTTATTCATTTTATTTTTGTTTTATCCATGTATTGACCGTTTATTTTATGGCACATAGAACATTGATTACATAAGATATAGGTCTGCATGTGTGTTCCATTTTATACCTGACACCCAGGACTTTCACAGAAAAGGAAAAAAATGTGTCAGCTTCTTACTCCATGATTCATTGTTTGGGAGTGCTGGCATCTGAACTCATGGCCTGCAGAGACAAATTCATGAATGGGTGAGTATCAGCATGCCATCCTGGGGCAGTTCTCAGGACCTGAGATCGAGCCCCAAGGGTTGACAAAACAAGAAGAGATTGAAACGCAGATGGTAGCACGCTAATATATGTATATATATTTATAGAGTGCCAGAGATGTCTATCCATTATTTAGTTTTATAGACTATATTCCTACAAATTCTGGGGTATTTATTATGCCTCCATGTCATTAATGTTATCATTTTCATCCTTAATAAATCTTTAATTAAATCAGTGTCCTGAAATTATTGTGTCCCTGTAAGATATAGTATTCTTTTAATGTCTCATAAGATATTAAATAAAACCAATCAGCCTACTGAAATCATGATGCCTAATTTTATAAAAGTATCATTCATGAGTAACTCATTGAACTCTGACATTGATAACATTCCATCATTATTCCTATGGATGGGAACTAGTCTCTTTGGATCTCTCTCCTTCTAGAAGTGGAATGTCTGAGATTCGAAATCTAGGCCTCTGTTGCCATGTAGGACTATGGCTTCCCCAATAGCCCGCAATTAAAAAAAATATTTAGCTCCCTAGTTTGCCATTCATGCCATTTATTTCTGCCAGACCTGGGATTTGAACTCAAAGTCTGAGTAATTATGCAGCATTGTGGGGGAAGGGGACTCTGACCATGCTTGAAGACAAGAAACTCAGGCCTGTTCCCTAGGTCTGAATTCAAGCCTCAGTCCTGGAAACATACTCCTTATATATATTTTAAAGATAGGATTTATACTTCCATACAGATATTCAGTCCATATCGTGTTTGGTGAGGTTATTCATTTTATTTCTTGTTTTATTCATTTATTTACCATTTACTTTATTGACTCTGTTGACACATCTACCATTTATTACATTGTTTACATCATATCACACAGCATCCAGATTTGTAGATATGTTCTCTCTCCATCATGCCTGACACCCAGGAATTTCCCAGAAAAGGAATACATGTGTCACACTTGGTTTCTTACACCAAGATTAAATTTTTGGCAGTGCTGGGATCTGAACTCAGGGCCTAGCAGGAACAATTCATGCATGGATAAGTCTGAGCACAGCAGCCTCTAGCCAATGAAGCTGTCAGGAGGTTCCCAGGTGCTGAGATCCAGTCCCAGGTTTGGCCAAAATAGTGATACATGGATAGGCAGATGGTGGTATACAAATAAATATATATTGGTAAAGAGTGCTAGAGCCATCTATCTATAATTGAATGACACCTACTACATTCCTATCAACTCTTAGGGATTTATTATACTGCCATTGAAGGAATATTATTCTTTTCATGCATATACTATTCATTATAATCAATCAGCACCCTAGATTTATTGCATCCAATTTCAGACTAGATCAATGCACAAACTGCTCTTTCAATTGGTATTCCTATGCATAGGGATGAGTGATCTGCTGCCAATGGTAGGTGTCAGGACCGGGATTTGAAACCCAGGCTTATGTTGACAGGTTGGCTAATGGTTCCCTGATAGCCCACCAACCTTCAGCAATGGCAAGTCATGTCCATTTTGCGCCTTGTCATTCAGACCCACGGTGCAAAGAAAAAAACGTAAAACCCCCAGCCCTCTGAAGCTCGCCACTTTTTGTGGTATCCTACTTTTTTTTTCTTCCTGCAAGCCCTCAGGGCCTAGGATTGCAGGATCGGCTATGTGTCCTGAGGCTGCACCCAGCCTAGGGTGATGGAAGCTGAATCAGAGTTGCCACAACCTGAATTCAAGCCCCGTGGTTGGAAAAATAAAGAATAAATAAAAAATTAACTAATTATTTAACTAAGTTAAAAAGAAATAAACCTCTCTGGTTTGGAATTTCTGCCAGTTTTCTTCACTAGCTTGGGAAGGGTCTTGGTATATTTGTAGCCATGTGAGGGAAGGTGCAGAGTTGCCACTACTTGAGTTCAAACCCCGTGCCAAGCCCAAAATAAAAAAAAAAAAGTCACTGAGTTTGGCAGGGGGTAGTTGTGGAGATGGGAGTGAAGGGATGATAGTGGGAAAACAAAGGAGGAGGCAACAATACTCAATAGGAAATGTACTCATTACCTTGCTCATCTAACTGTGATCCCTCTGAACAACATTTTTACAATTAAAAACGCACAAAAAGAAACAATGTAGTGCTCAGAGAAGAACTTTGGGGTAAGGGAAGGAAGTCTGTATAGCTGTACAAAATTCTACACTGCCTTTTTTTAATGTTCTGTATGGAACTGAATGAACATAACTGCATTCATTAAAAAAAAATTAAGGCACTCTCTTGGAAATGGGGCTAGTATTTCTGCCATTGCGGTGATTTGATCTCATCGTCCAAGTAACTCATTTGCACCATGGGTGAAGTCGAAGCTCACTCTCCTTGAGGAAAAGAAATTCAGGCTAGTGTTCCCAGGGCCCAAATGAAGGCCCTACAATGGAAAAAACAATTCTATACATGTGTAATAGATGATATATACTTACATATGTATGTTTATTACATATTATTGTTTTTATTATTGATTTTGTATTTTCTTTTTTATTTGATTCATTTATTATATTTAGTATTATTATACACATGATATTTAGTGCATGTTTTACATCTATTATATAATTATTCACAATAATTTAGGACATTGTCTCATTTTCATTAATACTTAATTAACTGTTGAAACATGATACTGTGATATACCTATCACAGTCTTCACATGTTTAGAGTTTCTCCCACAGATGTGCTTTTTCTTCTTTATCTTTGGACACCTTCCTATGGGGATTTCTTTAGATGATTTTTAATCAGAGGCCTTTTCTTGAGGTTAGGCAAGTTGAGGGATAAAATTGTAAGGGTGGGGCTAGAAATATGACTTAGTGGTAAGGAGCTCTCTCAGCATGCATGAATGCCATGGTTTGAATCCTCAGTGCCAAAAACTCAGAAAAACCCAGAAGCTGTGGAGTGGCTCGAGTGGTAGAGCTCTAGTCTTGAGAAAAAGAAGCTCAGAGACAGTACCCAGGCCCTAAGATCAAGCCCCAGGACTTTCTTTCAAAAACAATAGGCTAGATGGTGATGGCTCACACCTTGAAACCTAGCTTCTCAGGAGAGTGAGAGCTAAAGACCACAGTTCAAAGACAGGCTTATCAAGGAAAGCCTGTTAGACTCTTTTCTCCAATGAACCACCAAAAGACCCCACGTGGCACTGTGGCTCAAGTAGTACTATTTGCCTTGAGCTGAAGGGCTCAGGGACAGTGCCAGGCTTCAGTTTGAGACATACACCAGGAAAAAATTGAGGGTTAATCAAAATAATTTTCCTATTTGCTAATTATGAGAATATTCTCTGGAAAATGAATGCTGATGTACACCAGAATTGTGGTCAGAGCTCAAGGTTCAAGTTTAGCAGATCTATATGCCCAGCCTCTCAGACTCTAGCATTTAAACCTTGTGTGCAACAAGGTTCTGAAAGGTCCAATGTTGAAAGGGTTAATATGCTCCCCAAGCCCTTTGTGATAAGTAGTTGACTAGTATTGACAGTGTCATTACAGTTCTGAACCTAGCAGAGCACCAGTAGCTCACACCCATCAACCTAGCTTAGGAGTCTGCGGTCTCAGGATTACAGTGTGAAGCCATCTGGAGTAGGAAATTCTGACACTCTGACTTCCACTTCTGAAAGGTTAGATGTTCAAGATATTCCTGGGCTTTCCTTGGTGATGAGAAGTTACTTGCACTCTAAATATTCTTAGAGTTCTTGAGCTATAGAAGCAGGAAAGGAACAATATTGACCCATCTTGGGTTCAAACGCAGTTCTAAAGATCCAAGACCTAGCCCTGTTAGTACTGTATTTAAAGGACAGAAAACAATTGTAAAAACCAGGCTATTTGAAGAGACCCAGACCTGCAGGATTAGGAGGCAGAATGTACACACTCATCAGGGAAATAAGCTGCAAAACCACTTCATTAATTCCAGGCACAGCCAGCAATGGTGGGGGATGAGGGGCTGAGGAGAGGGGAAAATTGAAACTTGAAACATTTGTTAGAGTTACACCAGGGTCAGGCTTTTCTCAGCCTCTTCAAATAATGACAAATTAACCTTCCTACCTCAGGTGAAGGGAGCCTCAAGCTATCTTTAGGTTACCAATAGAGAGCCAGTTTAGTGTGTGTATGTGTGGGGGAGGAACAGAGTTGAAAACCCTGCTCTCTGGTCTTAAGGAGTGGGTTTTTCACTCACTCTCCATCTGTCAGATTTGAAGGCCTTTCTTCTACCCCGGTGAGTCCATTCTCCTCCCTTCATTCTGCACATCATTAATGCCAATCCCCGGTCCAATGAGAGGCAGGGCTGTTTCTCTTCTGCCTCCAAGCACCTTAGTTAGAACATGGCTCTGCCCTGTTGGCTCTGGGGCCCTCAGCTGCCTGAGAAGTGGGACATAGACAGTCTTAGTGCTCTGTGGTTGTGTGAAGGCAATGCTCGTATCCTGGCACACTACAGAAGGCCTGATGAATGCTAATTTTTCCCTTGTTCCCTCCTGACATCCAAGACCAGTTTCATCTATCATCTTTGTATCTGTCTGCCTATCTATCTATCTATCTATCTATCTATCTATCTATCTATCTATCTATCTATCTATCTATCTATCTATCTATCTATCTATCTATCTATCTATCTATCTATCTATCTATCTATCTACCTACCTACCTACCTGCCTACCTACCTATCTCTTTGCCAGTTCTTTGGTTGAACTCAAGGCCTGGGTACTGTTTCTAGCACTCTAACACTTGAGACATAGCACCAATTCTGGCTTTTTCTGTGTATGTACTACTGAGGAATCAAACCTAGGGCTTCTTGCATGCTAGGCAAACACTCTCTCACTAATCCATATTCCCAGCCCCCTCATCATTTTTTAATGGTAGTTTTCACATAAGTATAATTCCATTTTAAGTCCCCAAGTTAATTTTTCTGAATACCTGTTATAACTACGAATCTTGACCTTCTCTTCACCTGCCTGATTTGTGATTGTAGGTAAGGCACTGATGCAATACTTGGCCTTCTCTCTTTGAATTTTTTTGTGGTCATCCCAGAGCCTAAACTCTGGGCCCTTTGTCTTCCTTTGTTGTTTTACTCAAGGCTGAGGCTCTACCACTGCCATAGCTCCACTTCCAGCAATCTGGTGAATAATTGGACATAAGTGACTCCCAGGCTTTCCCGCTTGGCATGTATTTCCTGCTCGGCTTTCTCTCTCAAAGCTGGAGCTCTAACCTCTGGGCCACTGCTCCACTACTGGTATTCTGGTGGTTTATTGGCGACAAGAGGCTCACAGACTTCCTGTTCAGGCTGGCTTTGGGCAGCAAGCACCTGACGAGGATTCAAGAGGCTTTCCTCAGGCATTCGCCTAGGAATCACTCCACACAAACATTTGGTCTAAATCTTGAGAGGTACTAGAGAAAAACAGAAACAGGAAGATGCTTCTAGTGAGTTCTAGAACTTAAGGTTGGACACAAAACACTCATAATTATTAGGTCATTTTGTAGGCAAAAGGAGCTATGCAGACTGTATGAGGATTGCTCCAGCTTTCGATTCACTCATCCTGAGACAGTAAATTCACTGCAGCTCAATTCACTACAGTACAGGCATGTCCTGTGGACATTTGCTCCCAAATCCTGGGACACTCATTTCTCACTTTTTGCTGCAAACCTGTTACCAGTGGAGAAGATGAGGAGAGAAAATCGTTCTCAGAGAAAGCAGCTATAAAGAACATTGGGTAGTTAACTTATAAATTCAAAGCATTGGAGTGAACCAGTTAAGAAGTCAGATTGTCCAGAGTGAAAAATGAAGAAGGAAAGAAAGGGAGGTGCCAGTGCCTGCTGACTGTAATCCCAGCTCCTGAGGAGGCTGTGATGTAGAGAACCTTAGTTTTAATCCAGCCAGCATTGGAAAGTCCATGACACTGTTATTTCTAAAAGATCGCAGAAAAGCCCAGATCTGGGGCTGTGACTGAAGTTTAATGCAATACCGTTGAGCAAAAGCAGCTCTGGGACAATACCTAGGCTCATAATCCAACCCCAGGACCTGCCCCACTAAAAGGACCTGTACCTCCATATCTTTGTGTATGTATGGATGTTTTCCTTTAGGTGAAGGTCCAGAGTAGTTATGATGAATTGCACCAAACTAGGAAATTTTTTTAATACAATGATTTCATAGCATAGAGAGTGCTTTCAAAACAGTGCATGTTCAGGGGCTCCCCTCACTGTTCCCAGTGTAGCCTGAGGGTTTCTCCCCACCCCGTGCTGCAGGAAGAAGTCTCACCCATTGTCTGAACAGGCAAAAAAGGCCTCACTCCTGTACAGCTCTATAGCATACAACTCCATCCGGGCCAATTACTGAGGAAGAGTGTGTGTGGGCTCTGAAGGCCAGGAGAAAAAGGTCTCTTTGTACTCCAAGCTATCTCTCTCCCCAGTTCTCTGTTTTGAGAGGATGCCATCATTTGTGCTACCTCCCTTGGCAGGCCAAGTTCCCTGCACTTATCCTGTCTTTGTGCGACTATATTCCGGTGTTCAGATACAGTATTCAATATAATTCAGGCGTCTTTCTGGCAGAAAACTAGGGCATTGAACCTAATGAAATGTTTCATTGCTGGTGATGATGGGCCTGTGATGCCTCTCCTAGGTTTCCGGAAGCTTGGGAAATCCAAGCACATGTCTGATATCACAAAGCTTCCTGTCATCTAGGGCTGGTGAAGCTCATCAGGGTTTGAAACCTTTGACCTCTCCTAGTTGGGCCCTAGGTGGCTAGGTTTTGGGGTTGAACACAGGGCCTGGGGGCTTAAATGTGCTCAGTGCAGAAGCCCAGTGCTTTACCATTCTGTGTCACAGCTTCACTTCTGGTGTGTGTGTGTGTGTGTGTGTGTGTGTGTGTGTGTGTGTGTGTGTGTGTGTGTTTGTCCCTCTGTGTGTGTGTGTCCCTGTGTGTGTCCCTGTGTGTGTATCTGTGTGTGTATGTGTCCCTGCGTGTGAGTGCATACACCAGTCCAGGAGATTGAACTCAGAATTTTACCTAGTTTTTCTTGTACAAGTATAGCCCTCTCCAACTTGACCCACAGAGCCACGTCAGGCTATTTTCTAGCGAGGTGGTCCTGAGAAATCAATCCTGGGGTTTCATATATGCAAAGCGCTCTATCTATAAGGCACATTCCCAGCCCTCTACTTCAGGTTTGTTAATTTGTATCTGTCTTTTTGTTGTTGTTGTTGGTTGTAGGAGTTGAAATCTGGGCCTTGGTGTTTTCCCTGAGCTCTTCAGCTCAAGTCTGGTGCTCTAACACTTGAGCCTCAGAGCCAGTTTAAGTTTTCTGGTGGTCGATTGGAGTTAAGTGTCTCAAGGCTTTCCTGCTCAGGCTAGCTTTGAACCATGCTCCTCAGATCTCATCCTCCTGAGTACCTAGGATGACAGACATGAGCCAAAAATACCAAGCTTCCACTTCAGGTTTCCTAGTGGTCAATTGGAGATAATAGTTTAATGGGAGCTTTTGTGTTTGGGATAGTTTGAAACCCAGGTCCTCAGATCTCAGCTTCCTGAGAAGGCAGGATGACAGATGTCAGCTATAGACCCCTAGGTCATGGCACTCTTCTGCAAGTGGGTCCGTGGCTCCACGTGGTGGAATGCTATCCATGTGCCCAAGAAGTAAGAGTGAGTGACTAGGCCCTGACTGACAAAAAGCAGAACAAAACAATTGTCTGCAGGAGACAACTCACTGGTCTTCAGAAATACATAATTTTGTCCCTGCCATGGAGACGTATCTGAGCCTCAAAGTTCTTGTCTGTATAATCATCTCAGTGTGTAGCTCTTACAAGGACCCAATGAAAGAATACATTGTGAGAAGGACACAGCACATCGCACTCTTCGCATGACTCAGCACACAGCATCCTGTGAAAGACTCAGCATATAGCTCCTTGTGCAAGACTCAGCAGAGAGCACCCTATGAAGGACTCAGTACATAGCTCTATTCCACATGCTGTCATTATAATTAGATTGCCTTCATCAGTATTACCATTCTTTGAGGAACATTTCACAAACCACACAAATTCACATCTATAGTTAATGGGGTGTTTTTATTTGGGGGGCTTACCCATGGCGCTTGAACTGAAAGCATGGGGATACTGTTCTATTAACATTTGCTCAAGGCTAGAGTTCTACCACTTGGAGCCACATTTCAAAGAGTATCACAGACTTCCTGCCAGGACTTGGTTTTAAAGCCCCAGCAGCTAGGTTGATGGGGGGTAAGCCAGCAGCATCTGGTTCCGTGCAGCCGGGTTGTTGCAGTTTACATCTGGTTAAGTCAGGTTAGGTGGCAGCTGTTAGCACTAGACTCCTAATTTGCTCTGTGATGAGGTATTTGAAGTCCTGTCCTTCTATCATTGCAGTTAAAACATTCTATCTTTTTTGGCAGCAGTCCTGGGGCTTGAGTAAGGGCTTAGACACTGTCCCTAAGCGTTTGTGCTCCAGGCTAGCACTCAATTGATTGAAAGCTAGCAGACCTTCTGGATTTTATGTTTATGTGGCACGGAGTAATTCAACCCAGGGCTTCGTGCTTACTAGGCGAGCACTCAACCACTGAGCGCCAGGAGTGAACGAGGTATAAATAAATAGAGATGTCTGTATATAAATATTATATACACCAAAAGAGAGATGTCTGTATATTATTAAATTATAGATGATATTACAAGCAATTATTAGGTATTCAATTATGTCTCCATTTAATGATGTGTCCCAGTTGAACAATTAATAAAGCATTAATGAATAATTACTCAATATCCTGTTGTTGTTTATCATATATATATACATACATACATATTATTACATATTTTATAGAATGAGACAGATGTTTGTATATAATTAAATTATATATACATCATGTGTTACTACCAATTATTAGGTATTTTATTATGTCTCCATGCAATTTTTATTCTGTTATTGCTTAGTAAAATATTAAACTTAATCCTCATCCTATAATTATTGCATCTAATTTTATCCTAGAATGATTACCTAATTCAATCTGTTTATCATTAATTTTTGTGACAATTATTCCACATATGACATTTATTACCTTTATGACATCCTATTACATACCATATAGATTCACATACGAATTATACATCCTACCTATCACCGATTATTTTCAAAGAAAAGAAAACATGTGTCACACTCGGCTTCTCACTCCACAATTACATTTTTGGCAGTTCTGGGATCTAAACTCAGGGCCAAGAACGCTCAATTCTTGAACGGGTGACTGCCAGCACAGCAGCCTCTAGCCAATTCAGCTGCCAGGCAGTTGCCAGACCCTGAGATCGAGTCCTGTATGTTGACCCCATATTGCGCTTAGAATAGTTATTCATTTTATTTTTTGTTTCATTCATTTATTAACCATTTATTTTCTTGACCATTATTACAAATAGAATATTTATTACATTTATTACATAGCATATAGATTTGCCTATGTATGAAACTTCACACCTGACACCCAGGACATTCTCAGAGAAAGAAAGCATGTGTCACCATCGGCTTCTTACTCCATGATTCAATTTTTGTGAGTGCTAGCATATGAACTCACAGCCTACAAGTCCCAAATCATGAATGGGTCAGTGTCAGAACGCGAGCCTGGGGCATATGGAGCTGACAAACAGATCCCAGCACCTGAGATTGAGCCCCAGGGGTTGACAAAACAAGAACAGATTGAAATGCAGATGGTAGTACACAAAAAATATAGATCTTTAAAGAGTGCCAGAGATGTCTATACATTCTTCATTTATATAAAGTACATTCCTACCAATTGTTGGGTATTTATTATGCCTCCATGTAATTAATAGTATTGTTTTCATCTTTAATAAAATATTAATTAAATCAACTACACTCCTGAAACTATTGTGACCATGTAATTAATAGTATTCTTTTAATGTGTCAAAAACTATTCATTAAAATCCAACGGCCTCCTAAAATCACTCTGTTTAATTTTATAGTAGTGTCATTCAGGAACAACCAATTCAACCTTGATATCCATAACCTTCCATCGGTATTCTTATGAATAGGAACGAGACTCTTAGGATTTCCCTCCATTGATAGGGGTCAGGACTGAGCTTCAAACACAGGGCTTATGTTGCTGTGTTGGCCTATGGCTTGCCTGGTTGCCCTCCAGCCTTCAGCAATGCCAAATTACAAACACTTTTCAGCCATGTTATTCAGACCCAGTATGGTCACCTTGAAAAGAAAACAAATGTAAAACTTGCAGCCATCTTCAAGTTGCTGGGGTTTTTGCTGTGTCATTTTATTTATTTATTTTTTCCTGTCAGCCTTTGACGCCCAGAAACCCAGATTTGGCTACGGTTCCAATGGCTTCAACCGAGCCTAGAGTGATAAAAGCTGAGGGAGAATTGCCACACCTTAAGTTCAAGCCCTGTGCTTGACAAATTAAAAATATATACATATATACACACATACATATATGCATGTATGTATACATGCATACATATGTACATACATTAAAAATACTTAAAAATTATGAGGCGCCTTGGCTTGGAATTCACATCATTTTTTCTGAGGGGCCTGGGGTTTGAACTCAGGGCTGGGTAAATCTGCAGCACTGTTGGGGAAGGGAATGCTCATGATGCTAGAAGACAAGAAATTCAGGCCTGTTCCCAGGGGCTGAATTCAAGGCCCAGAACTTGAAAAAAAATAATATTTGTATACATTTTAAATACATTATTTATATTTACATACACATGTTTACTGCATATTTTGCAGTTAGTGTAATTATTCATTTTGTGTTTTATTTCTTTCTTATGTATTTTAGAGAGTATGATTACATGTATAATATTTTTTACATCCTATTACATAGGTATGCCTATGTATTATACATCATTCCTGAGACCGAGGACTTTCTCTGATAAGAAAAATAAGTGGGACAATGGGCTTCTTCCACCAGAATTAAGTTTTTGATAGTTCTGTGATTGGAACTCTGGGCCTAGAAGGCTCACTTCATGAATGGATCAATGTTAGAAGACAAGTGAAGTTGTTGAGCAAATTTGAGGACCTGAGGTCAAGCCCTAGGAATGGTCAATGTGTAAACAGTTAGATGTGTAGCTTACAGTGTATGTGTGTATTTACATATTTATATGCATCTATAAATAAATTTATAGAGAAATACAGATAGACATTTATGTAGATTCTAGTGTATAACACTATATAAAGAGTGATGTACATACCTTATTTTTATATATTATATTACTACCATTTATTTGGTCTAATATTATGTTTTTATTAATTAATCACAGAAGGAGACTTAATAAAGTACAAATTAAATTAATCAATGACCTATATTTATTGCACGCAAGCTTATACTAGAATGACCAGCTAAATAATAATTTAATTAGTACATGCCACACATTCTATTATTGTTCCTATAGAGAGGAACAATTTCTCTAGAATCTTCAGCCGTATTTAGGTGGCAGTCCTAGGATCAAACTCAGGGCCTAGGTGTCTGGGTTGAGCTCAGGCTTCACTGACAGCCCACCAGCCTTCAGCCATGCAAGGTCATGTACAATTTTCAAGCCGAGTCATTGAGACTCAGGATGGTTACAGTGCAAAGGAAACAAAGGTAAAACTGTTGTGTAAAACTTCCTGGTTTTTCCTCCCCATCTTGGTTTGTTTGTTTATTTGTTTTTTTGCCAGAGCTGGGAGTTGAACTCGGGTCCTAGGATCCCTGAATCATCTGTGGGTATAACAGCTGCACCCCAGCCTAGGGTAATCAAGGCTGAGGCAGAGTTTTGACGACCTGTGTTAAGTCACATGCCTTCTCCTCACAAAAGTTAAGTTCCTGGCTAGGAATTTGCACCATTTTATCTGCCATACCTGGGATTTGAACTCAGGAACTGGGTAACTCTATTGTGCTCTGGATGAAGTGGAAGCTAACCTCCTGGAAGAAAAAAAATCAGGAGCATTTCCCAGGTTGTGAATTCCATCCCCAGAACTGGCAAAAATAATATTTATATACACGTATAGTATATATCATATATATGTATTTGCATAGATATTACATATTTTACCTAGGACATAATATTTCCACAGAAAGGAAAACAGGTCAACATTGGCTTCATACTCCACCTATTGCCTTCAGCACGGCTGGGATTTGAACTCAGGGCCTGGAATGCCCAATTAATCAAGGGGTCAATGTAAGCACAGAAGCCTCAAACACATTCACTGCCAGGAAGTTCTCAGGACCTGAGTTCTAGCCCCAGTAGTGGCCAATATGTAAATAGATAGATATATAAATTGCTGCAAATACATATATATATATATGTATCTATGTATATAGATACATATATATACATATATATAGAGAGAGATGTATATGTATATTCCACTGTATATTTAAATATATAAATATACTTATAGAATGTGAGATGTCTTTATATAATTAAATTACATGTAATATATTAGTAATAATTATTAGCTATTAAATTAAGCCTCCATTTAGTGATGTATCATAAATCAAGGTACAATAAAGTGCTTCCTTGTGTAAAAGGAGTTCAGGGACAATGTCTAAGCTCATAGTTGAAGCCTCAGGACCTGCACCAAAAAAAAAAGAGCCATTAACTCCATTTGTGTTTGTATGCATATATTTCTATCATTGAACATTCAGGTCGGTATGAAGAAAGGCACCCAGCCAAGAAATTTGCTTTGAATAGGATGATGCCATAGCATAGAGAGTGCTTTCAAGACAGTGCATGTTCCTAGTAAAAATAAATTAAGACCCTGGATTGGAATTTGCATCATTTTTCTGGCAGGCCTGGGATTTGAACTCAGGGACTGGGTAACTCTGTGGCACTGTGGGGGAGGGGAAGCTCACCATCTTTGAAGACAAGAATTTCAGACCAGTTTCCAGGACCTGAATTCAAACCCCAGCACTGGAAAAAATAATATTCATACATTAGATCTGTTTACACACATGGGTTTACTCCATATGATATTTATTACCCTTATTTATTTTTTATTTATTTTATTTAGTATTAATAAATATATAACATTTATTTCATTTATTACATCTTATCACATGGATTAATTTGCATATGGATTATACATCATACTGAGACACCGACTTTCACAGAGAAGAAAAAATGGGTCAAAATTGGTTTCTGACTCTAGAAATAAAATTTGGGGCATGCTGGGATTTGAACTCACAGCCCACAATACCCAATTCATGAATGGATCAGGTGTAGAACAAAAGCCTTTGGCAAACTGAACTGCCAGCCAGTTCTGAGGACCTGTGATCAAGCAATTGTAATGGCGGATAAATAGATCGATTTATCAATAGATAGATAGATAGATGTGTAGTTTGCTATATATATGAGACAATGTGAGGATATTAATTTATATATATTATGAATTATTGGTTATTAAATAATGCCCCATTTAATGAATTATCATGGTTGAATACTTATTAAAGCATTAATGTAAAAGTAGTGAGTATTTCTTAATTGGGAGAATCATACCATGGTGCTAGAATGGAAGACATTATTCAATATTTTTGTGTGGCATTCTATAAGAGAATCATGAAATAACTGCAAATTTAATTGTTACTTTTATAACATTCCATTAAGCATTCCCATGGATAGGAATGATTTTCTCAAGATCTCCCACAATTTGTAGGTGGCAGTCCTGGTATTTGAACTCCAGTCCCGGGTAGTTTACTTCGAAATACAAACCATTAGAATGACATATTGTCACGATGAAAGAAAAGAATGAGAAGAAAAAAGCCCAGGTGTCAGTGGATCCTGCCTGAAATCCTAGCTCTTCAGGAGGCTAAGAAGTAGAGAATGGCAGTTTGAATTCAGCCAGGAGAGGAATGTCCACAGCACTCTTATTTCTGAGGGATCACAGGAATAAAAAATCACCATGAATGGGGCTATGGCTCAAGGGCATACCGCTACCCTTCAGCAACAGAACTCACGGACAGTGCTTAGGCTCATTATGCAACCCCTGGACCTGCCCCCCCCAAAGCCAGTAACAACATGTCTCCCCATGTATGTATGCATGTATTTCTATGGGTGTATGTCCAGAGTTCATATGATGAAAGGCATCCAGCTAGAAAATTTGCTTTGAATAGAATGATTTCATAGCACAGACAGTGCTTCAAGATAGTGCATGTTCCGGGGCTCCCCTCACTGTAGCCTGAGGTTTTCTCCGCACCCGGGACTGCTGGAGGAAGTCTGCCTCATTGTTGGAACAGGCAGACAAAAGGCCTCACTCCTGTACAGCTGTGTAACAAAAAACTCATTCTAGGCCAATTAGTGAGGAGAAGTGTGGGTGAGCTCTGAAGGCCAGGAGAAAAAGGTCTCTTTGTACCTCAAGCTATCTCTCTCCCCAGTGCTCTGTTTTGACAGGAAGCCTTCATTTGTGCCACCTCCTGTGGCCGACCAAGTTCCCTGCACTTATCCTTTCTTTGTTAGACTATGTTCGAGTGTTGAAATAACCTGCTACAATTAATTCAAGGGTCCTTCTGGCAGAAAACTAGGGAGCTGAACCTAATAAAATGATTCATTATTGGCAATGGCGCCTCCCTAGGTTTCTGGAAGCTTGCTAAATCTAAGCACATGGATAATATCACAAGGCTTCCTGTCATCTAGGGCTGGTGAAGCTCATCAGGTTTTGAAACATTTGACCAATCCAAGTTGAGCCCTGGGTGGCTAGGTTTCAGAGTTGAACACAGGACTTGGGTGCTGACCATGAGCTCAGAGCAGAAGCTCAGGGCTTTACCATTTGATGTCACAGTTTCACTTCTGGTATCTGTGTGTGTGTGTGTGTGTGTGTGTGTGTGTGTGTGTGTGTTTGTGTGTGTGTCTGTGTGTCTGTGTGTGTCTGTGTCTGTGTCTGTGTCTGTGTATGCATGCACGCACATGTGCACACACATGTATGTGTGTTCATAAACTTGTCCTGGAGCCTGAACTCAGGAACTGAGCACTGTACCTGAGTTTCTCCTATACAAGGATAGCACTCTACCACTTTAGCCACACAGCCTCTTCAGGTTTTTTTCTAGTGATGTGATACTAAGTAATCAAACCCAGGGATTCAGACATGTAAAGTACTCTGCTCTTAAGACACATTCCCAGCACTCCAATTAATGGTTCTTTCTTTCTGTTCTTGTTAGTTGGAGGAATTGAAATCTAGGCCTGGGTGCTGTCCTTGAGCCCTTCAGCTAAGGCCAATTGCTCTACCACTTGAGCTACAGCACCCCTTGAGGTTTTTGGTAGGTCACTGGAGAGAAGTGTCTCAAGGAATTTCCTGCCAAGGCTGGCTTTGGACCGTGATCCTCAGCTCTCAGCCTCCTGAGTACCTAGGATGACAGGCGCGAGTCAGCAATGCCAATCTTCCACTTCAAATTTCTACATGGTGAATAGGAGATAAAAGTCTCACAGGACCTTTTGTGTCTGAGATAGTTTTGAACCCAGATTGTCAGATCTCAGCTTTCTGAGTAGGCACGTTGAGAGACCTCAGCTACTTCATGCCTAGACAATAAAACTGTGTTTCAAGGGGGTCCTTGGATCCACGTGGTAGGGTGATATCCATGATCCCAACGGGTAAATGTCAGTGGCTAGGCCCTGAGTTCAATGTTTATGACCGAGAAACGTAAAACAAAACAATTATCTGCAGGAGACAACTCACTGGATTTCAGTACATACAAAATTTTGGTCCTGACATGGGGACATATCTGAGCCACAAGTTTCTCATCTGCACAATCATCTTACTTGTGGAGCTCTTACAAGAACCAGAAGAAAAAATGCAACCCGTTAAATAATCAGCACACAACAACTCATGAAGTACTCTGCACATCGCTGTATCTCACACACTGTCATTAGAAGTAGGGTGCTTTCATCAGCATCACCATTCTTTCAGAAACACATCACAAACAGTCCAAATTTAGATTTTAGAGGGGTGAGTTTTTTTTAGGGGGGGAGTCAGCCACGGGGATTGCAGTGAAAGATTGGAGGTACTGTCCTATGATCATTTGCTCAAGGCTAGAACTCTACCACTTTGAGCCACAGCTCAGAGTTTCACACTTTCTGCCAGGGCTGGGTTTTAAACCCACCAGTGTCAGATCTCAGCCCCAGAGTATCTTGGATGACATGGGTGAGTGAGCCAGCAGCATCTGGTTGCGTGGAATTGGGTTGCAGCGGTTTACCTCTGGCTAAGTCATGTTAGATGGCAGCTGTCAGCACTAGACTCCCAGCTTGATCTGTGATGACGTATTTGCAGTGCTATCATTATATTGTTGCAGTCAGAACATTCTATCTTTTCTGTTTTTGGTGCCAGTCCTGGGACTTGAGTAAGGGTGTAGACACAGTCCCTAAGCTTTTATGCTCAAAGCTAGTGATCGGCTTCTTGAGTGACAGCAGGACTTCTGGATTTTTCTATGCACATGGTAGTGAAGAATTGAACCCAGGACTTTGTATGTACTAGGCAAGCACTCTACCACTGAGCCCCAGTAGTGACAAGTGTATAAACAGATAAATATGTAGATTGGTAGGTAGGTAGGTAGATAGATAGATAGATAGATAGATAGATAGATAGATAGATAGATAGATAGATAGATAGATAGATAGATAGATAGATAAATAGATAGATAGATAGATAAATAGATAGATAGATAGAGACTGAGAGAGATGTAGATGAATATAACGAGAGATGTCTATATATTACGAAATTGCATACACGATACTACTACCAATTATTGGCAATTAAATTATTCTTTCCTTTTTTATCATGATTGAATACATAATGAAGTATTAATTGAGAATTTGTCAGTGTAGTATAATTGTTGTATATAATTTTATAATATAATCCTACACTAACTACTAATTTAATTGTTACTTTTACAACATTCCATTTGTACAGATGTATATTAGAAAGCATTTCTTAGAATCTCCCACCATTCATTTGTGGCAGTCGTGAGATTCGACCTCCAGGCCTAAGTTGCTGGTTTTGGCTTGGCTTCCCTAATAGCCCACCAAACATCAGCAATGTAAGGTCATGTACACTTTCTGGGCATTGTCATTTAGACCCAGTATGGTCACAATACAAAGGAAAAAAAAGTAAAGTAAAACCACCTGCTTGAACTTCTTAGTTTTATCCTTCTCCTTTCTATTTTTTTTTGCCAGCCCCGAGATTTGTTCTCAGGTCCTAGGATCCCAGGTTCGGCTGTGACAGAGACTCCAAGACCTGAGTTCAAGCGTGGTGCATGGCACAAAACAAAATAATAATAATAATGATCTGGCTTGGAATTTTCACCATTTTCTGGCAGGTCTGGGATTTGAACTCAGAGTCTGGGTAACTCTGTGGCACTATGGGTGAAGGGAAAGGTCACCGTCCTTGAAGACAAGAAATTCAGACAAGTTCTCAGGGCCTGAATTGAAGCCCCAGCACTGGAAAAAATAATACTCATATATGAGATGTATTTACATACATGGGTTTACTCCATATGACATTTATTACCCTTAGTTATTTAGTATTATTACACATATAACATTTATTTTATTACATCATATCACATATACTGAGACCCAGGACTTTCACAGAGAAGGGAATAAAGCTGTCAAAACTGGCTTCTTACTCCACGAATAAATTTTTGGCCATGCTGGGATTTCAACTCACGGCCTACAATGCCCAATCCATAAATAGGGTCAGAGTCTTAGCACATCAGCTTCCGGCAAACTGAGCTACCAGGAAGTTCTGAGGACCTGTGATCAAGCCACAGTAGTGCCATATATATATGTGTGTGTGTGTGTGTGTGTGTGTGTGTGTGTGTGTGTGTGTGTGTATACACACATATATATATGCAGACAGAGGGAATATGAGGATATTATTATATCATATATATTATTACCAATTATTGGTTATTAAGTTATGCTTCCATTTAATGAAGTATCATCATTAAATACTTATAAAAGCATTAATAAAAAACAATCAATATCCGTAATCATACTAGATATGATACTATAATGGAAAATATAAATTCAATAATTTTTGTGTGGCATTCTAAAATAGAATCATGAATTAATTGCAAATTTAATTATTACTTTTGTAACATTCCATTAGCATTCACATGAATAGGAATGAGTTGGTCGGGATCTCCCTCCATTTGTGGGTGGCAGTTCTAGCATTCGAATTCCAAGCCTGGGAAGTTTACTTCGATGTAAACCATCGGAATGACATTGTGAAGATTTCAAATTGTCACGAAAAAAAGAACAAAAGAAGAAAAGAAAGTCAGGTTATCAGTGGCTCCTGCCTCTAATCCTAGCTCCTCAGGAGGCTGAGATGCCAATTTGAATTCAGCCTGGGTAGGAAAGTCCGCGACACTTGTATTTCTTAAGAGGTCACAGGAAAACAATACAAAACAACAACAACCACAAAAAACCCTGAGTGGCCAAGCACTACCTTGGAACAAAAGGAGCTCTGGGACAGGGCTTGATGATGGGCATTCAGCAGGTTGCTCATGCCCAATCCCCCAACCTGTGCAAGCTGGAATAAGCCCTCAGAGAATACTAAGTCTGAACAAGCAGATTGAACAAAGCATCCTTCCCTGCCATTTAAGAACTGAAGCCACGATGGCTTTGCCTGGTCTGGTGTGTGCAACTGGTGTGTACAACAGGTGTATTATGTTCTGGCTCAGGTGTCCCATCAGGACACTTAGCAGCCAGGTACTTCTTCAGGGAAACCACAGTTCCTAGGCTGTAGGAATTGTCAAAGTTTGTGGCTCCATATCCTCTATATCTCTGTAGGATGTGAGCCTAGACCTCTGGGACCTGGTGGCCATCACTCATTCATCATTCCTCATTGCTGAGTCTCAGACTGGTACCAAATCCTGGAAAAGATAGGAAATAGCCAGCGATTTCTGTGCCAAAAATGATAATCCAATAAATTCCACCCGTATTGCTTCTGTTAGAAGTGATCTTTGGGCTGTGAATGTGGCTTTACTGGTAGAGTGCTTACTTAGCAAGCACAAAGCCCTAGGTTCGATTCGTCAATACCACAGAAAAAGAAAAGCCAAATGTGCCACTGTGGCTTAAGTGATAAAATTGCTAGCCTTGAGCAAAAGAAGCTCAGATACATGCCCAGATCTTGAGTTCTAGCCCCAAGACTGGCAAAAAAATGAGCATGGTGAGACATAGTCTTCTGGGACTCAGGAGGGCCGAGGTAATGGGTAAGAGGTAGAGGGCAGGTGCTGATGGCTCACCCCTGTAATCTTAGCTACTCAGAAGGCTGAGATCTGATGATCCTAATTGCAAGCAGGAAAGTCTATATGAGATTCTTTTCTCCAATTAAACACCCAAAAAGCCAGAAGTAGAGCTGTGGTTCAAGTAATGGAGTGATAGTCTTGAGCACAAAACCTCAGGGATAGCATCCAGGCCATGAATTCAAACCTAAGGACTGGCACACGCACACATGCACACACACACACACACACACACACACACACACACACACACACACACACACACAAACACAAACACACACACACACACCAAGATAAAGCATTTTCCAGTCAGCCTGCACAAGTTCCATCTCTAGACACTCAATATTAAAAAAAAAAGAGTGAGAAGGGAAGGAAAGACGTACTCCAGGAGGTGATATAACCAGTACCAAAATTCCACAGTAGTTTAAGATGTGGAACAGGACAGAGAGCCTCAGGCAGAAGGTACAGCATGGGCAAAGGCCCTGAGGTATGGTTTAGAGCAAGTGGTGTGGGTGGAATGAAGGTTCTGTGGCTTCAGACAAGTTTGGCATAACACTCAAGGCTGGGACAAGGTTTGTACTTGAGTCACAGGTAGGGCAGAGGGTGGGGTCCCAGAATGGGGCACAGGGGAAGATTAGCTTGTCTTTTCACCAAGGACTCCAGCCATTTCCTGTAGCGGGGAGCCTATTGTTCACAGCTCCTGACCCTCAGACCTCCTTTGCATGGAGGAGTCAGGGCAAATTCAGGGAAGATCGCTTGCTTAAGAAAAGCTTCTAGCCCATTGCCACCAGTGGCTCAACCCCTGTAAATCCTTGCTACTCAGGAGACTGAGATCAGAGATCAAGGGTGAAATCCAGCTCAGGGGAGGAAAGTTAGTGAGACTCTTCTTGATGATGAACTACCAAAAGCCAGAAATGGAGCTGTGGCTCAAGTGGCAGTTTGCCAATATTGAGGGAATAGTTAAGTGACCATAGGCCTGACTCTGAGTTCAAGCCCCAGTACTGGCACAGAAAAAATAAAGAAAAGCTTTCAAGAGCTCCTAGTCCACTGTGGTGAAAGGCCAGATCAGCCAGGCATGGGTGGCTCATACCGGTCTTCCTAGCTCCTCAGGAGGCTGAGATCTGAGGATTGCCATTCAAAGCCAGCCTGGGCAGGAGAATCTGGGAGACTCTCATTTCCAAGGAACCACCAGAAAAACTGGAAGTGGCAGTGTGGCTGAAGAGGTAAGCTAAAGAGCTGAGAGATACCACCCAGGCCCAGAGTTCAAGCCCCATGACTAATACCTGGCCTGCTTTGACCTCATGCTCGGGCTCTAGTCAGAGTTCTTTGCAGTGGGCTTCTGAAGGTCTCCCAATATCTAGGTGTCCTACAAGTCTTGAGAGCAGCCTCCTTGGAGGCCTTTGCCTACAGAGCTGGCCACAATACCAGAGAAGGATCGAGCCTTGTGGCACGGAGGTCATCAGCCGGGTCATGAGAATGGCCTCTGTCCTGAGTGCAGTGTGGATCTGAGCAGTAAATCGACATCTCAGACCATGGTTCTGGGCCAGGAGTGGTAGACCAGTTAACGCCCGCTCACAAGGGAATCACAATAATGCAAATTTCTCAGGCACACTTTGGGAGGTGTTGATTTGGGCTCATGAAAGACTTGAAGGCTCAGGAATCCAAAGTCGGCTGGCTGCTGCTTGTAGCAATCGCTATATCCCAGGAGTCCCGGGGCTCAGAGCCCTGCTTTCCTCACCAGTGCTCAGGGGCAGATGAAGGTCTGCAATCATGGGCCGACTACTAAGGAGCATCCCTAGTGTCCTTCCCTTGGTCCTCTGGCCCTGTGCACAGATGGAGGCGCAGGTTCCATGGAACTTACTGCCATGGTCCAGACCCCTCATCCCATGAAGGACTTAGGGAGAAACAACTGATATGGCTTGAGAGTTTACTATGATTATGCCTCAGGACTGCCCCCAGTTTTAGCTCAGCTTATCATTATCACCTTCCTCTGTGTGTGTGTGTGTGTGTGTGTGTGTGTGTGTGTGTGTGTGTGTGTGTGTGTGAGTGTGTGTGTGTGCATGCCTCTTGGTAGTAGGGCTTGAAGTCAGGGCCAGGGCTCTGTCCCTCAGTTTTTTCATTCAAAGATAACACTTTACCACTTAAGCCACAGCTTTTCTTCCAGCTTTTGGGTGGTTCTTGGGAGAGGAGGGTTTCACAGACATTTCTTGCTGGGCTGCCTCTGAATGTCAATCTTCAGATCTCAGCCACCCAAGGGAACTGGGAATATGAGAGCATCACCCATTAGCATCTGGCCACACTTTCCTTCTTGGATAAAACAGAAAACCTCTCTCCTAGTCAAGTACCCATCTACAGCTATCCCTCCTAACCCTACCTCTACCACTCTAGGCTTCAGAGGAGTCATACCCTACCCTGAGGACAAAGAAATGGTATGCATTGACAGGTTTGAGCTTGATGTTCTCCACACAGTCAGGGGCTGCTGGGAGCTGATTTAGAGGTCAGAGTTCTAGGCCAGGGCAAGTAGCAGCTGTTAAAAAAGAAAGTATAATTAAATAGGTATACATGTGGACCCATTGGAACAATGAGATGTACAAGTATTATGTCGAAAACGAACTTTACAACTTTTGGGGGGATGCAGAGCATTGGGTCGGGGGGGCAGGGAAAGATGGGAAGGGATGGGAATGAGAAACAAAGGAGGAAGCTACAATGCTTGGTAAGAAATATATTCATTATCTTGCCCATGTTATTGTAACCCCTCTGTACAGTATTTTCACAATAAAAAAATAAAAAAAGAAAGTATGAAAAGACATCCATGCAGCTGGATGCCAGTGGCGCATGTCTATAATCCTAGCTACTCAAGGCTGACACCAGAGGATCAATCAAGATCAAAGCTAGCCTGGGCAGACTCTTATCTCCAATAAATCAGCAAAAAGCTGGGAAGCACAGCTACTATAGTTCAAGTGGTAGAGTACCAACCTTGTGAAAACAAACTAAAGGTTACCCCCTAGGCTCTGAGCTCAAACCCTGGTAAACACACACACATACACACACACACACACACACACACACACACACACACACACACACACACACACAACCCATAAGCATGCAAAATCAGAGATTTCTACACTGCAATCTTTGGTTATTCTTTACCTTTTCCCCACTAAGCCTGGTGGCTGTTGACCTAGGAGTTCGATGCATCCAACACCATCTGACATCTATAATTTTGGGGAACAGAATGGCTAGAACGTCAGCCTTCCCTCATCCCAGCTCCTTGATTGGGTCATGGTCTATCCAGGCCTTCTGGGGATCCTTTTACAGACTCACCAAGATGATTTTAAAAGGCATCGCATGCTGGGCACTTGTGGCTCACACCTGTCATCCTAGATACTCAGGAAGCTGAGATTTGGCTTCCAAGCTAGCCTGGGCTGGAAAGTTTATGAGACTCTTATCCTCAATGAACCATCAGAAAACAAGAAGTGGCCCTGAAAAAGAGCTCAGGGACAGCACCCCTGGCCAACAACAACAAGGAGAGGCATTACATGTTGTCTTTGGGATTGGCATGGGCCAAATATAATTTGAATTTTCAAGTGCACCAAGATAAAGCAGTACCTCCTTTAGTCCCATGCTCCTCCATCTTGTCACACACTGTGGCCTTGGCCATGTTTTGGGTCAGGATTTCTCTGGCTGGACAGGAGGCCTCTAAGGAGGAAGATCCCACAGCAATCACCCCACATCCTTCCACCCTGCTCATCCTGCTGCTTCTGCTCTTTGCAATAGACCTTCTTCCTGGAATCCATCTGTGAGGTCATCACCTGATGAGTGATGGGTCCAGCCTAACTCTGGGCAGTCAGAAGTGGAAGTTGATCTGGGACTAGGAGCTTCCACCCTGGGTGTGGGCTGAAGCCAGGGCTGACATTTATTTCATCCTGAGCCTTGCAGGTGTGGGGAGACAATGTAGACTCCACAATGAGTCAGGTAAGATCAGAATCTGGAGGATCACATGTGTGGGGGAGGCTGTGGGGCTCAGGAAGCTATTGTTCTTGGTACTCCACTTTCGGGACTCCCTTCTCCCTCTCTCATCCCTCAATGGTAAAAGAGAAACTTTAAATAAGGGTGTCAAAGAGGGGGCAGGGAAGTATTTCTATGTGAACCAGACCTGTGCTTCATATTCATCCTAGCCCCTACTTCATATTTATCTGAAGAATGGCTATATGGGTTTTGGGGCAGGGGATTATCCTAGTTGAGAATGTAGCTCAGTGATAGAGTGGTCGCCTAGCTTGCCTGAATCCCTGGGTTTGATTCCACACAGAAAAATCTGGAAGGGGAGGTGGGGCTCAACTGTTAGAGCACCACCCTTGATCAAAAAGAGCTCAGGAACAGTGGCCAGACCCTGAGTTTAAGCCCTATGACTGGAAGAACAAATCTTTGTGGAGGCTTTTTTCCCCCTTTGATCACAATTTATTCTTTGTGATGAGCATAATATGGGACTCTTCCCTGGCCACCAATGTGCCATTAGATATCCCTTGAATTTGGGCCTCCTTCCCGTAGCCTCTGCTCTACCCTTCCCTCACCAGGCAGATGGAGGTCTAGAGAAGGCCATCTGTCCACCTAGTTATGGTGACCCCTGCATGCCAGCAGTGGGCAGCTCTGGATGTGGGGCATCTGTGGCAGGACATGCTTTGAGGGGGTGTCCTCTATGGGATATGGAACCCTGACCTCTCTTCTTGCAGTTTCCAAACGATCTTGAAGTTGCAATTTTCCCAAACCTTTCTGCTCCTCCCTCATTGTTCCCACCCAGGAGCCTGAGGCCTCTGAAGCAGCAGCAGTAGTGGGGGGCTCACCCTGTATCGGCACCTGGAGCCCCCTGCGAGGAGCGGCAGCAGCTCCTGCAGCTCTCTCCTCTTCTCCATTATCTCTTGGGACAGCCAGAATATGAACTCAGCTTTCTCCCAACACAGCTGATCCAGGATGAACATTTGTCCTTTACACACCAGGAGAGACTCCTGGATGGTGCGGATATGTGCTGACAGCTGGTTGCATCAATGGTGGAGCTCATCTGCTGGACTCTGGACGTCCACCTCATCAAACAGGTCGTGGATGAAGCAGATTTTCTTCTTTTGTCCCACGTGTCCCACTTCCCATCCTCACACACACTTTGGTGGCAGGCAGCTCATGGGCAGGGGACCTATGGCTCCAGCTCTTTCTGGCACAGAGGTGCTGGGGGGGGCAAGTGTCTGCAGCAGGCCTGATGTTCCTGTTGTAGGAATTTCCCCCTGTGGATCTCAGCCTCCAAGAGTGCTTGCAGAGCCATGTCCATCTCAGTTTGGGGGATGTCTCCATCCTCTGCAATGGACACATCAGGGAGAGTCGCTTCCTCAACCTTTGCTTCTCCAGGGCTCATACCTTCCCCTTCTCCAGGGAAAGCCAGCAAACTAAGCTAGGCCTGTATGTGCTCCTCCTGTGGTCTGGTCACTTCCAGGCACTTGAGGTTGTCCTGCCACTTTGGGGGCACCAACTGGTCCCCCCAGTTGGTTGGGCCCTGCACTTGCTTCAGCTGCTCCAGCAGCTGGGTCTGCCTCTGCAGGTGTTGCTGCAGGGCCTACTTCTCAGAGATCAGGCACTCATTGGAGGCAATGTGCTGCTCACAGGTGGCTCTGAGCACCTACAGCTGGGCCAGAGACTGCTCCTGCTGCTCCTGCAGCTCCAGCACCATTTGGCTTTCTCTCTCTAAGCCACCTGTTTCCATTCCTCTATCTTCTCCTCTGAATAGTCCAGCTCTTCCCACAGATGTTTCTTCATCTGCTGCTCTGAGTCCAGGATGCTAGTGAGCTCCCCCTTCTCACTGCTCACCCTGTGGAGAGCATCCCACAGCAGGGCCAGCTGTTCTTCCGGTTGTGGGTCACACACACATGGGCATCTGGGGTCTCAGGGATCTCCTACCAATCATCAACTTTCTTCTCCAATCTCTACAGTTGCTCCCGCTGCTCCGCGTTCTGGAGATGGATCCTCTGCTTTTCCTGGACCTGTTGTGAAGTTGTTCCTCAAGGTTTTTCAACTCCATCTGCATTCAGTAGACCTGGCCCTGAAGCTGCTGCATGGCTTGAGATGGTCCTGTGGGGGGGGCATGATTCTGCGAGCTTCCTTCTCAGTTCCCCCAGCTCATTCTCTAGGTGCAGCACTTGCCTCGCCCCTCAATCCTCCTCTGTCAGTGATGTATGTCATGATTGAATGGGCAGTTCTTGAATGATTCTAGGGTAAAATTATACACAATTATATTATAGGACACTGATCAATTTTAATCAATACTTTATGAAGCATTTAAACATTCACATTCATTAAATGGAGGCAGAATGCAATAATTAAGAATAGTATAGAGATGCCATTTTATCTGCCAGGACTGGGATTGGAACTCATGGTTTGGGTCACTCTGTTACACTGTGTGGGAAGGGGAAGGTCGCCTTCTTGAAGTCAAAAAATTCAAGTCTGTTCCTTAGGCCTGATATGGATCCTCAGCACTAGAAAACATCCTATTCATGTACATTTTAGATATATGATTTATATTTACATACATATGTTGACTCCATATTGTATTCAGCATAGTTATTGATTTTATTTTTTGTTTTATTCATGTATTGACTGTTTATTTTACTGACTATTATTGCATATAGAACATTTATTACTTTGATTACATAGGATCTAGGTCTGCATATGTATTCCACTTCATACCTGACATCCAGGATTTTCACAGAAAAGGAAAACATGTCACCATCACCTTCTTTCTCTATGATTCATTATTGGGAGTGCTGGCATCTGAACTCACAGCCTACAGGGCCAAATTCATGAATGACTGAGTGTCAGCATACCATCTTGGGGCACATTGAGCTGACAAGAAGTTCTCAGGACCTGAGATCGAGCCCCAGGGGTTGACAAAAGAAGAACAGATTGACACTCAGATGGCGGTACGCTAGTAAATATATATCTTTATATTCTGCTAGAGATGTCTATCCATTATTCAGTTATATAGTCCACATTTGTACCAATTCTTGGGTATATATTATGCCTCCATAGTCTGATTCTGTATTTGTTGATATAAAAATGTTTTAAATGGTTAGATTGTAAAATAAATTTTTAATAAAGTGCCAAAAAAAGAAATTAAATCCAGTTAGAAGGAAAATTTGTTTGGGGAGAGTAGTTTATTCTGTAGCAAGTCTCACTTCAGCAATAAATTCAAAAGCTAGACCTCAAGTAAGTGAAATAAACTAAGAAATGGAGTTGAGAAAAGAAAAAAAGTAACTCCACCCACTCTTTCTTCCCTGGACAGCTGGTGTGGGTAAAAATGCCTCATGGTCCTGAATTGGAACTTTAGTGGCAAGGACCTTACTGGGTGGTGCAAACTTCACTGTTGCCTATTAAATTAGCATGAAAACAGCATTGGCTCCATCAGTTTCAAGTGAAATAGGCATTGGACCAATATACAGAGAACGCTACAAGATGGACTGTTCATAGACACTCAGAGGATCGTTTAAGGATAAGACTTAGTGTTAATTAATAATAACTAGTGTGTTTCTATGATTTACTTGTTTTCGATTAAATTTACATTTAAAGCCTGTTCATTGTGTGGAGAGAATGAAATTTTTAGGATTTGGTAAGAAGGAATCAAGGATTTGATTGGACATGAAAACCAGTGGGGGATGTATAAAGCAGCAGCGCCCTAATAATCAGCACGGCCCACTAATCAATGTGGCCCCATGTCCTGGCCCACTGGAGTGCATGGGTCATGCCACCAAAGGGGGCAGGGCATGCTGCTGGAGGGAGTAGGATGTCATCCTCACATGAGCTTTGAAGAAGTGATTGAGGAATGTGTAGTTTGTGAAGTGATGGTTGAAAAGTGTTAAGCAGGAGATCAATTGGAGTGATGGAGGGGTTCACGCTATATATAGGCTGCCTGGTCACAGCAAAGGAATTGGAGGAAATCAAGGGAAGACCTGGAAGGAAGGAAGTGGTGAGACAGCAGGAGGGGAAAGACCTGGGAGAAGAGGAATTTGAGGGAGAGCAGGAGTGGAAGGATGTCAATTGGCCACCAAGCCAGAGAAGTGTAGGCCTGTGGAGAGTGGAGAGGCCTAAAGAGAAGAAGGAAGTGATGGAAGGGAAAAAGGGAAATGAAGGAAAGGTCTATAAAGAAGGAGGGAGTAAGAGTATAGGAAAAAGCCTTACCTATTGAAGTTTGGAGCTTTGGAGATGATAATTTGGGGGGTTGGTGGTTTGCACACTAATTAACTATGTGCAGGGCTGCCCATTGGAGGTCTGCGATTTGGTGGTTGGGCCTGGCTTGTCACTGAGTGTACAGCCCAGGACAAGGTAAATACAGGCCCATTTCTAGTGTAAATAAAATTATCGTCAATATGCCTCATTGGATTGTCTTTTTTTTTGGGGGGGTCCAGTTGTGGGGCCTGAACTCTGGGCATGGGCGCTGTCCCTCAGCTCTTCAGCTCAAGGCTAGCGCTCTACCACTTGAGCCACAGCGCTACTTCCGGCTTTTTTCTTTTTGCTTATGTGGTGCTGAGGAATCGAACCCAGGGCCTCAGGCATGCAAGGCACTCACTCTACCACTGAGCCATCTTCCCAGCCCTGGATTGTCTTGTTTTATGCATCATAAGTATATGAGTTCACAACTTAATAGTGTCAAAGTCTATGAATTTTGTAAAATGTTATGAGGTCATAATAGGTTTGCAAAACCCAATGGGACAGTGGTATCACAATGGCAATATGATGTCACAATATCAAGTCATAATAATAATATTTATATGCTATAATTAGTTGGTGATGCCATAATGATGATGAGGTCACAATAGGTAAATGATGTCACAACGGATTGATGATGTCACAATGGCAGGCTGGACTTCAATTTTTTCTTTTTTCATTGTGAAAATACTGTACAGAGGGGTTACAATTACATGGGCAAGATGATGAGTACATTTCTTATCAAGCATTGTAGCCTCCTCCTTTATTTCCCCTTCCCATCCTTCCATCCTCCCCCTGCCCTCCCACCCAATCCTCCCCAATTCCCCCTCCCCCGCACCAAAGTTGTAAAATTCGTTTCCGACATAATGACTTGTACATAACTCCAAATGAGAATATAAATTCAGAATGGGATTGTGAGATCTACAAAGTAATACATTGGCCCAAATGTTATGAACTCCCAACAGGTATGTGAAGTCACAATGTGACACAATGATCATGAAATCTGACAGAGTGATGACATAATGTTCATGATATCAGAGTAGATTTCTAATATCACTTGTCATACCTGAAATATGAAGTAAAAAACAGATTATGAGATCACAATGTTCCTATGTATCACAAGGGCATCATGTCAAAGTTATGAGGGGAGGACTGGTTAATGATGTCACACTGGTGATCCTGCCTCCAAGGGTTTGTAATATTGCAATGGTATAACTGATCTCAATCACTGACCACAGTGATTATATGACTAAACAACTGAATTTTTTGTCACAAAGGCCATATGCTTTTTCAAAGTTGCTAAGAGGTCATAACCGATTAAAATGTCACAATGTGATTGTGATGTCACAATGGCAATGTGATGATGTAATAGGTTTGTGATATCAAGGTAGTAATGAAGTCACGCATGCATGTGGTGTGTGTGTGTGTGTGTGTGTGTGTGTGTGTGTGTGTGTGTGTGTTTGTGTGAACTGAGAGCTTAGGCTCTATCCCTGTTTTCTTGCTCGAGCCTAGTGCTCTGCCACTTGAGCCACAGTGCTCTTGCTTTTCAATGGTTAATTGTAGGTAAGAGTCTCGAAGACTTTTCTGTCCAGGGTTGCTTTGAAGCATGATGGGACTCTAGGGAAGCAAGAATAAACACAACTCGCAGGTACAATCCCTATGGTGGGAGAATCCTGCTCCCTGGTGGCCAGATGCGGAACGTGTGGGGCCTTGCCATCGTCCTCTAGAGTTCAATTGGGGGAAGTGACCAGGGCCAAGCTGATTTTTGCTCACCCTGAGTGGTGATGCCAGAGCAGGTTTGTTCCACCCTGAGCCAAGAGAGCTCCAGGAGGCCTGGCTTCCAGGGGCACAAGGAAGGAATAGGTCAGCTCCAGGCCCAGCTAAGAGCCTTTGCCCACGGACACCCCTACTTGACCTTCCTGATCACCATAAGACCTGTCAAAAGCAATCAGCAAAAAAAAAAAAAATGGAACTGTGGGTCAACGTGCTAGATCTTTAGCTTTGAACCAAAGAGATCAGGGACAGGGCCCCAAAACTTTTAGTTCAAGACCCCAAGCTGACCTTCCCCAATAAAACACAGGTTGTTTAAAGTAAACAAGTAGGATTTATTAATTGTTTCTGAAGAATGGTGATTCTGAAGAAAGTACCCTAATTCTAATGACAGCTGAACTTGTGAGCTATGTGCTGAGTCCTTCACAGGGTGCTGTTTGCTGGGGCCTTCCCACATGGGGTTTTGTGCTGAGTCCTCAAAAAATTGCTGTTTGCTGTGTCATCCCAAAGGATGCTACGTGCTGAGTCCCTGCGAAAAGTGGGCCGTGCTGGGTTTTTCAAAGGGTGAGGTGTGCTGAGTCCATTACACAACATACTGTATGCTGAGTCCTTCAAAAGGTGTGGTGTGCTAATTCATCCCAAAGGGTGCTGCTATGTGCTGAGCCATTGACAAGAGAGGGAGGAGGTGAATTTTTCAAATGCTGTGTGCCGAGACCCTAACACAGGATGCTCTGTACTGTCCTTCAAATGGTGCTCTTGGCTGAGTCCTTTGACAGTGTGGTATGTGTTGAGTCCTTCCACAGCCTGGTATGTGCTTTCAAAATTGTGCTATGGGCTAAGTTTTTTGAAGGGTGCTGTGCACTGAGTGTTTTACACAGGGTGCTATGTACTAAGCCCTTCAAAGGGGGCTGTGTGCTGAGTCCTTTACACAGGGTGCTTTGTGCTGTTTTTTTGGAAGTGTGCTGTGTGCTGAGTCATCTCAAAGGGTGCTATGTTCTGAGTCCTTGAGAAGCAGTTATCCCCAACAATCACACACATACAAACACACACACATATGCAAACACACACACACACACACACACACACACACACACACACACACACAGGTCACTGTATACCTGCTTGGTGTGTGGAGTGGAGGGGGGTGGAGTAGAGTCTCCTCTAGTGGTGGGGCTGAGGGGAAATTTGATCCCCTGGGCTGGTACTGGGGTTGGGGGGAATGATGAGCTGAGGTAAGGCTACAATTGCCATGGCCTAGAAGCCTTAGGGCCCAGTCAGGGCTGGGCTTGCAGCAGGGGTGGAAGGTGGGGCTGTGGGGAAGGGGGAATGGCCAAGGGAAGGTTGGGTGGGACCCAGGGCACACTGCATTGGCAGCGGGGGTGGGTGCATCCCATGAGAGCAAGGCAGCCCAGGAGAGGGGTTGGGGCAGAGAGAGAGAAGAGAGAGAAGAGGGAGCACAAACACAAGGACAGGCAGCTTCATCGGCTGGTGACCTCCTCAATCTTAGCGCAGATCCTGGCTGGGAGCGCAGAGCATGTGGAGCCTGTGCAGCAGCCACATTACCACAGGCAGCAATGCAGAGGCGTGATGGACATGGCAGCCCTGAGTCTGAGGTCCCAGAGCAGGAAGCATGACCATCGCAGTTGCGGAGGTGGGGGCAGCGTGGCTGAAGAGGACCTGTGTTGCCCTAAGACTTCCTCGAGGGGGCGCTAGGACCCCATGACTGCCATTTTCAGAGGCAGAGGTGGGTCTGTTTGCTGGCTCAGCCTTTTCTTGGCAATTATGTGAGCATATGACAGGAAGATACTCAGAAAGGGTTCAAATGGGGCCTATTATTTATCATGCTGCAGGTATGGGAATATGAAACAAAACATGGCTCTCTTTCATCCTTACCTATCGCCATGAGGAAGTGGATCCTTCTCTGTTCAGTTTTGTAGCTAGGGAAAATGAGGCACAGAGAACCTGGGTGACCTACACACGGCCCCCAGCTGACAGGAAGCTCTGCCTGACTTCTCTGCCATGCTCCCTAGGACAATGATTGCTATTCAGTCCACTTCTTGTGGTGGGAAGTCCACTTATTGTCAGTTGTGGGGCTTGAACTCTGGGACTGGGCACTGTCTCCAAGCTCCTCACATCAAGGCCAGCATTCTACCACTTGAGCCACAGCACCACTTCCAGTTTTCTGGTGGTTCTTTGGAGATAAGAGTTTCACAGTCGTTCCTGCCTGGGTTGGCTATGAACCATGATCCTTATATGTCAATCTCCTGTGTAGTTACCATTATAGGCCTGTGCCACAGGCACCGGCTTAAGTGTACTTTTGACTTTCTCTCTCTCTCACTATCTCACAGGAACATGATGAATGGGTGCTGGAGGAGGTGGTCCAATGTCCCCAAGTGTCTGGGATCCAAGGTGGCCCTGTCAATTTAGAGTTCGGCTGTGGGTCAGGAGCTTTCTCACTCAGCCTGTTGAACTAGCTCCTTGAGGTAAGCCCTCTGTGCCTGGGCTAGACCGTGATGGTTACTCATTTTCAAACCGTCTGGTGCGTCCTTCCCAAATACCATTTGCTAAGACAGTTAAAGGAAAGTGGATGAGGAGGTGTCGTGTTGTCCAACTGCACAGCATGATCCTCAGCCTCTGATCCTCACTGCCACTTATCTGGCCAGACCCCGATTATAAGAATGAATTCATTCTATATCTACTTCAATTTGCTGGGGTGTGTTGTTTCAGGGAGTAGGGTCGGTGTGCCGAGTAATGATCCGAGACCTAACACCTCCTGGGGGACATTTGTTCTTGTGACAGAGCCAAGTCATTGCTGTGGATAAGGAAAAAGCCGCCATCAGACTGACCCGGAACAATGCTCAAAGGTAGGTAGGCTGTTGAAGTATCAAACCCACTCATGTCTGCTTCCCACTCACAACAAAGGGGGTTCAGTGAGGGTGGCCTGGCACTGGCTCTAGGGGATTATACAAGGATGGTGGCAGTCAGGTGCCAGTGGATCTCACCCATCATCCTGGTTATTCGGAAGGCTGAGGTCTGATGGTCATGACTCAGAGCCAGCCCAGGCAGGAGAGTCTGAGAGATCCTTATCTCCCATAAATCACCTCCCCCACCCACAAAAAAGCCAGATGTGGTGCTGTGGCTCAAGTGTTAGAGCCTCAGCCTTGAGTAAAAGAAGCTCAGGGGTGACACTCAGGCTCTGAATCCAAGACGTACGACTCACAAAAACATAAAATAAATTAATAGTGGGCACCTGTTATCTTACTACCAAAAGGGGTGGATTCAGTCTTCTCTCTGGTACTTGTAGCCAAATGTAAGGGGCTTCCCTTGATGTTCCTCTAAACCTCTCCTTCTTTCTATTATCTCTCCTGGCTTCAGTTGTGGGATAGAATTCAGATCATCCCACTTGGTGTGACCTTACATAACCTCCTCTACCCACCTTCCTTGGGGTGGGGGGATCCTGGATGTACTGACCACTGGGAGAATGAAGTACCAGAGAGATGGGGGTAGGTAATCTCGAAAGTCATACTCAAACACACACACACTCACCTAGCCAACTCAGACTAGCCTTTTCCAAAGACACTTTATCTCCTTGGATTAACTGACCTAGGAGAGGAACTTGATCCGCTGTAAATGACTATTTTAACTAGGGTTTGTTAGTTGACAGGAAATAAACAGAAGCTCAAAAGAAAGGCCCTGGTGCCTGTCACCCCTGGCTCAGGCTCACACCTGACAACCTGGTTACTTGAGAAGCAGAGATGTGAGGATCAAAGCCACCCATAAGCTGAAAAGTCAGTGAGATTCTACTCACCATGGAACAACCAAAAAAACAGAAGTGGAGCTTTGGCCCAAGTGGTAGAGTACCAGCCTTGAGCACAAAAACTCAGAGAGGCAGCTCCCAGATCCTCAGTTCAAGCCCACAAAAAGAAATGGCCCCATTTGTTGCCCCCAGACTGCCTGGGCCTCGAGTGCCTTGTCACGGAGTGCAATAAAGCACTGGTATTTGGGTAGTGTATCAGAGCCTTCAGAAATTGAGTGATGGAAGCCAGGCCTTCCCCTTTGTGCGCTCTCAACCCACCTCAGCTGGAAGACAGAGCATGGCAAGATCGGCAGCTTGCAGAGTGGAAAAGATCCCCTCTTTCAGGGTGATTGGAGTGGGCTTCTTAGAGACAGCACTTGAAAAGGGATATTGCTTAACAAGGATGATCTGACAGGAAGCACAGAGAGCAAAGATTATGTAGATAAAAGAAAACATAGCAGAGTATGTTCATTTCCAGCTAGGGCTGCTGGTGAGAAACTCGGTAAAGATGTGCAAGGCTGTCCCTAGACAGGCCCAAGGGTTTACAGAACAGCTATCCAGGGTTGGGATTTTGTTTTAGCAGTAGGTGGCTCGCGTGGCACAAAGGAAATCCTGGTTTCAATTCCTAGGTCCCACATACACAGAAAAAGCCAGAAGTGGCACCTTGGCTCATGTGGAAGAGTGCTCGCCTTGAACAAAAGTAACTCGCGGACAGTGCCTGGGCCACGAAGTCAAGCCCCAAGACTGTCAACATAAAACAGCACTCTAAGGGACCTCGGTGACATGTGTGTGGCTGTGTCCTGTAGCTTGTTGTAGATCCATCCATGTTTTGTGTCTCCTTTTTGATAGAGGGGATCTGGACACTCCTTCTCTCCAGAGCAACCCTAGACCTGCTTATCAGCAACCCTCCCAACGTCTTCCATCGAAACATGGAGCAGCTTGCTGCAGACATTCTCAGGTACTGGTTGGGTGGGGCGGGTGGGATACAGGGCAGGCCCCAGAAGTCCTAGTGGGTCTGATCTGCCTCGGAAGACCAGGCCATCCAGAGGAGGAAGATGGGAGCTTAGAGAGGAGTAGTGATTTGAAGGGGGCACTTTAATGCCCATGGCCCTACCCAGATTCAGAGCCTCCATTTGCTGTCCCTGAGGGAGGTAGAAGAGTGTCTAGGTGATAGTGTCTAGAGGAGGATGAGGTGGAAATTCTAAAGAATGAGACACCATAAGCCGCGCGCTGGTGGCTCACGCCTGTCATCTTGGCTACTTGGGAGGCTAAGCCCAGAGGATCCTGTTTCTCAGCCCAGGCAGGAAAGTCCCATGAGAGTCTCATCACCAATCTCCAACAAGAAGTGGCACCATGACTCAAGTGGTAGAACACTGGCCTTGAGCAAAAAATCATTGTCAGTGACAGTACCCAAGCCCTGAGTTCAGGCCCCTCAACCAAAAATACAAAAAGAATGACACCCCTTGCTTGCAAGAGATGATGGAGTGGGGTTGTTGTGGTTGGGAGAACAGGTGCTGGCCTCAGTGTACAGACATTTCTAAGAACTCCCCAGGTTTGCCCCAGTGTGAAGTCACAGCAGGATGTGCATTGCCTTACCAAGAACTCCAGAGGTTGTATCCTATCTTAGGCAAGGAGTGGGCAAATGGGAGCAGGGGTAGAAGGGTATTGTCAATGTTATTCTCTCCATTAAAGGAAGAATGGTTTTGGATGCTTGTGTCAAAGTCTGAAGTGAAAGGTTGCATGTGCTTTGTGGCCTGACAATTTGGGTTTCCCCTGGGTGTAAGAAGGTGGTTGAAGCCAGGAGCTGCCCTTGGCTCACAACTGTCATCCTAGTTATTCAAGAGACAGAGATCTGAGGATCACAGTTCAAAGCCAGCTCAGGCAGGAAAGTCTGAGAGACTTTATCTCCAGTGAACCACCAGAAAACTGGAGGTGGCTATGCTCCAGTGGTAGAGCGCACACCTTCAGCTGAAGAGCCGAGGGATTGCACACAGGCTCAAAGTTCAAACCCCATGACCAACAACCAAAAATAAGGTGGCTGAGTTTTCTTCATAGCGGTTTGCATAGTTGGAAATGCCATGCTGAGTTATGAGCTATTTCAGATGTGTGAGAGGCTCTGAGTTTTGTCTACATTTGGTCTGAGGATGGTAGAGCCATCTTTCCAGGGATTAGGATGTTCAGGTGTTCTGGGACTGCTGAGGCCTTGCATTATCTGTGTGTGTGTGTGTGTGTGTGTGTGTGTGTGTGTGTGTGTGTGTGTGTGTGTGTGTGTGTGTGTGTGTGTGTGTATGTGTGTGTATGTGTGTGTGTGTGTGTATTTTTCCCTCGTCTTTCTCTGTCCACTTCTAGGGTGCCTGTCTGCCTCTTCCTGACCTCAGATGAGAGACCCTCATATACCAGCTTTTCTTTGGGGCCCAAGACCGGCTGTCCATATCTTTGTTCGCCTCCAGGGGATTCTGGGTCCTCAGTGCCAGCTGGCATATGTTCTCCCCTGCCTCTTGGGGGACAGGGTCAGTCATACGTTGTCCTGTCCTTTTCCTCAGCTGGGCGTATGGCTGCACGTCCCACTCCCAGCAGGCTGGCAGTGGAGTGGGGGAAGGGTGATTGCCAGTGGCTCTGGCCAGATCAAGCTTGATAGCTGACTGAAGGCTGCCCAAGCAAGGATGATCTGGGGCTACATGGGAGGTGAAGCCAAGGTGGCTTGGAAGTGTCGGTCAGTATCTAGGAAATGTCAAGGTACCTTATCACAAGCAAGTCTAACTTCCAGGCCCAGGGGGCCTCTCAGGTCATTCTAGAAAATGATGCCCAGAATACAGAGGCACAGACTTTAGATTCCAGGGCCAGGGTACTGTGGGATGAGACTGGTATGGCCAGTACCTCAATGTTCTGAGACATTAGCCTTGATGTGGCAATGCCCCGCTTGTGTTAGTTCACTTCTTAACCCAGTGCTGGCCACACACTGGCTACTTGTGCTGTGGAAGTGGCAGGAGCAGAAGTGAGATCTAGGATGACCAAAATCTGGATTTATGGACTGATTGGGGTGGGGGTGTCTTTAAAAAAATCTTAGAGCTGGAACTCAGAGCTTGGCACTGTCCCTGAGCTTCCTTTGCTCAAAACTAACACTTTAACACTTGAACCACAACTCACCTTTCATCTTTTTTAGTAGTTTAGTAGTCATAAGTGTCTCATATACATTCCTGCCTGGGCTGGCTTCAAGTTACCACCCTAAGAGCTCACCCTCTTGAGTACCTAGGATTGCTGGTATGAGCCAATGGCACCTGCTAAGGATGTTTGTTTGTTTGTGTATGTGTTTCTGTGTGTTTGTGTCTGTGTGTGTGTGTGTGTGTGTGTGTGTGTGTGTGTGTGTGTGTGTGTGTGTGTGTGTGTGTGTGTGTGTGTGTGTGTGTGTTTACCGGGGCTTGAACTCAGAGCCTAGGAGCTATCCTTCAGCTTGTTTGCACAATATTGGTGCTGTACCACTTGAACTACAGTAGCACCACTTCCCATCTTTTTGGTGATTCATTGGAGATAAGAGTCTGCCAAGGCTAGCTTTTAATCTTAATTGATCCTCCAGTGTCAGCCTTGAGTAGCTAGGTTTATAGGCATGAGCCATTGGCATCCAGATGCAAGGATATTTTTTCATCCTCTCTTCTGTTCTAACAGCTGTCTACTTGCCCTGGCCTAGAACTCTGACCTCCACTTCAACTCCCACCAGCCCCTGATTGTGTGGAGAACATAAAGCTTAAACATGATCCCATTTCTTTATCCTCAGGGGAGGAGGTTATATTTCATCTGAAACCTGGAGTACGAAGGGTAGCTGTAGATGGGTGCTCAGCTGGGAGAGAGGTAGTCTGTTTTAGCCAAGAAGAAAAGTGTGGCCAGATGCTAGAAAAAAGCTGTGGCTCAAGTGGTAGAGTGCTAGCCATGAATGAAAAAATGTGAGGTCAAGCCCTAGTACCAAGATGTGTACTTGCTCATGCACACACACACACACATACAGAGAGAGTGGAAGGAGGCAATGATGAGCTGAGCTAGAACTGAGGGCAATCCTGAGGCATAGTCACAGTAAACTCTCAATCCAGATCAAGTGTTTTCTCCCTAAGTCCTTCTTGGGCTGAGGGGTCTGGGCCATGGCAGTAAGTTCCATGGAACCTACCCCTCCATCCTTGCATAGGGCCACAGGACCAAGGGAAGGACACTAGGGATGCTCCTTTGTAGTCAGCCCACGTTTGTAGACCTTCATCTGCACCCAAGCCCTGGTGAGGAAAGCAGGGTTCCAAGCCCTTGGACTCCTGTGATAGTGACTGTTATAAGCAACAGCCAGTTGGCTGTGGATTCCTGAGCCTACAAGATTTTCATGAGCTCAACTCAATACCTGCCCAAGGTGTGCCTGACAAATTCACTCTTGTGATATCTGTGTGAGTGGATGTTACCCGGTGTGACATTTTTTAAACTCCTGCCCCTCCTGGCCCAGAACCGTGGTCTGAGATGGCGATTATTGCTCAGATCCACAGTGAACCGATGACAGATGCCATTCTGATAATCTCCATGCCCCAAGACTTGACCCTTTTCTGGTACTGTGGCCTGCTCTGTAGGCAATGGCCTACAAACAGGCCATTTCCTACAATTGCCTCAAGACTTGCAGGACACCTAGACATTGGGAGACCCTCAGGGCCCCACTGGAAAGTATTTTGCCTAGAGCCACCCAGTGAGGTCCAAGCAGTCCAGGTGTTGATCATGGAGCTTGAACTCTGGGCATGGGCTCTCTTCCCCAGTTCTTAATTTTACCACCTGAGCTACAGAACTACTTCTGGTTTTCAGGAAGTTCCTTGAAGATCAGAGTCTCCCTGACTTTCCTGCCCGGGCTGGATTTGAACTGCGATCCTCACATCTCAGCCTCTTGAGGAGCTAGGAGGACAGATATGAGCCACCTGTGCCCGGCTGACCTGGCCTTTCACCACAATGGACTAGGAAATCCTGAAAGCTTTTCTTTATTTTTTCTGTGCCAGTACTGGGGCTTGAACTCAGGGTCTGGGCTCTGGTCTCTTAACATTTTTCCTCAAAGTTAGCACTCTACCACTTGAGCCAAAGCTCCATTTCTGGCTTTTGGTTGTTCATCAGCAAGAAGAGTCTCACTAATTTTCCTCCCCTGAACTGGCTTGACTGTCAATCTCTATCTCAGTCACCTGACTAGGTAGGATTTACAGTATAGCACTGATAGCATGGGGCGAGAAGCTTTTCTTAAGCAAGTGTTCTTCCCTGCATTTGCCCTGACTCCGTCATGAAAAGGAGGTCTGAGGGTCAGGAGCTGTGAAAAATAGGCTTCTAGCCACAGGAAATGACTGGGGTCCCTGGTGTAAAGCCAAGCTAATCTTCCCCGTGGGCCTCATTCTAGGAACCCCACCTTCTACCCTGTGACTCAAGTATAAACCTTGACCCAGCCTTGAATGTCCTGCCAGACTTTTCTGAAGCCACAGAGCCTATATTCAACCACACCACCTGCTCTACATCACACCTCAAGACCTTTGCCCATGCTGTACCTTCTGCCTAAGGCTCTCTGTCCTGTATCCACAACTTAAAACTCCCTCAGAATTTTGACACTGGTTATATCTACTCCTGGAGCAAATATTTCTTTCCCTTGTCCCTCTTTTTTATATTGAGTTGCTAGAGATGGAATTTTTGCAGGCTGACTGGAAAATGCTCTATCTAGATGTGTGTGTGTGTGTGTGTGTGTGAGAGAGAGAGAGAGAGAGAGAGAGAGAGAGAGAGAGTGTGTGTGTGTGTGTGTGTGTGTGTGTGTGTGTGTGTGTGTGTGTGTGTGTGTGTGATTGTCCTTGGTTTGAATTCATGGCCTGGATGCTATCCTATCCCTGAGCTTTTGTGCTCAAGGCTAGCACTGTACTACTTGAACCACAGATCTATTTCTGGCTTTTGGGGTGTTTAATTGGAGAAAAATTTCTCGTACAAACTTTCCTGCCTGCAATTGGGATCCTTAAATCTCAGCCTCCTGAGTAGCTTACAAGGGTGAGCCACCAGCACCTGCCCTTTACCCTACCTCTTACCTATAAACTTGGTCCTCCTCTGAGTTCCAGAAAAATATGTCTCACCAGGTTCACTTTTTTTTGCCTGTCTTCATACTTGAACTCAGGGTCTGGGCAAGTTCCTGAGCTCCTTTTTCTCAAGGCTATCACTTTAGCCACAGTGCGACTTTTGGCTTTTGCTATTTGTGTGGTACTGAGGAATCGAACAGGATTTAATGCATGCTAGGCAAGCACTCTACCACTAAGCCACATTCACAGCCCAAGGTTCACTTCTAACGGGAGTTATGAGGGTGAGATTTATTGGCATACCTCTTTTGGCATAGAAATTGCTGACTATTTCATATCTTTGTCAAGATTTGGGACCAGCCTTTGACTAGGCAATGAGGAATGATAAATGACTGATAGCTACCAGGCCCCAGAGGTCTAGGCTCACATCCTATGGAGGGATAGAGAATATGGAGCCAGAAAGTTTGACAACTCCTACAGTCTAGGAACTGTGGTCTCCCTGGAGGCAGTGGCTGGCAGCAAGGTGTCCAGGTGGGACACCTCAGCCCTAATATAAAGCTTCAGTTATTAAATGGAAGAGAAGGATGCTTTGTTTAAGTTGCCAGCCTAGACTTAGTACTCTCTGAAGGTTTGTCCCAGCTTTCCCAGGTTGGGGGACTGGGCATGGGCAACCTGCTGAATGCCCATCATCCATACATCATCCATCCATACACAGAGATATGGACTTATTGCCTCCTTTGGCGGGGGGCAGTTCCGTGTTTGTACTATGAGCCTAGGCCTTGTCCCTGAGCTCCTTTTGCTCAAGGGTAGTGCTCTTCTATTGAGCCACAGCCCCATTCATGTTTTTTTTTTCCTGTGATATCTTTGAAATAAGAGTGTTGCGGCATTTCCTGCCCTGGTTGAATTCAAATTAGCATTCTCCACATCTCTGCTTCCTGAGGAGCTAGGATTACAGGCAGGAGCCCCTGGGTCCTGTGTTTCTTTTCTTCTTGTTGTTCTTTTTTTGTAATTGGAACAATCTGAAATCTTCATGTTGTCATTCCAATGGTTTGCATTCGAAGTAAACTACCCAGGCCTGGAGTTCGAATGCCAGGACTGCCACCCACAAATGGAAGGAGGTCCTGACAAACTCATTCCTATTTTTGTGAATGCCAATGGAATATTATAAAAGTAATAATTAAATTTGCAGTTAATTCATGATTCCATTTTAGAATGCCACACAAAAATTATTGGATTATCATCCATTATAGCACCATGATATAATTCCCCTAAAGGAAGGATATTGAATAATTTTTAATATTTTCATAACTATTCAACCAGGATATTTCATTAAATGGAGGCATAATTTGATAACTAATAATTGGTAATAATGTGTATAATTTAATATCCTCACATTCCTTCTCTCTGTATGCATATATATAAACATCTATCTATCTATATCTATTTGTCTATCTATTTATCTATCTATCTATCTATCTCTCTATCTATCTATCTATCTATCTATCTATCTATCTATCTATCTATCTATCTATCTATCTATCTATCTATCTATTTATCTATCTATCTATATTGAGCACTCCTGTGGCTTGATCACAGGTCCTCAGAACTTCCTGGCAGCTCAGTTTTCCGGAGGCTGGTGTGCTAAGATTGTGACCCCATTTATCGAATGGCAGTGTAGGACATGAGTTGAAATCCCAGCATGACCAAAAATGTATTCGTGGTGTAAGAAGCGAATTTTGACTCATTTTTTCCCTTTCCTGTGAAAGTCCTGGGTCTAAGTATCAGGGATAATCCATATGCAAATATATCCTATGTGATATGATGTAATAAAAGAAATGTTATATGTGTAAGAATGCTAATTAAATATGGGTAATAAACATCATATGCACTAAACCCATGTATGTTAGTAGGTCTCATATGTTAATATTACTTTTTTCAGTTCTGGGGCTTCAATTCATACCCTGGGAACTGGTCTGAGTTTCTTGTCTTCAAGGACAGTGAGCCTTTCCCCTTCACCCATACTACCACGGTTATCCAGACCCTGAGTTCAAATACAAGGCCTGCCAGAAAAATGGTGCAAATTCCAAGCCAAGGCCCTATTATTATTGTTGTTGTTGTTGTTGTTGTTGTTATTGCCTGAGCACAGGGCTTGCACTCAATTTTGGCATCTCTGCCACAACAAACCCTTGGATCCTAGGACCTGAGTTCAAATCTTGAGGCTGGCAAAAATAAAAATAAAAAGGAGGAGCATAAAACTGAGAAGTTCAAGAAGGTGGTTTTACTTATTTTTCCCTTTGTATTGTAACCATCCTGCATGTAAAAGACAAGGCCCAGAAAGTGTACGTGACCTTGCATTGCTGATGTTTGCTATTCTATTAAGGAAGCCATAGCTGAAACTGGCAACTTAGGTCTGGAGGTTGAATCCCGGGATTGCCACCAATGAATGGCGGAGATTCTAAGAAACACATTCCCATATATATCCATACAAATAGAATGTTATAAAAGTAAAAATTAAATTAGTAGTGTATGATTGTATTATAAAATTATACACAATTACACTACATTGACTAATTTTCAATTAATGTTTTATTATGTATTCAATCATAATTCTTAAAAAAAGGAAGGTATAATTTAATTGCCAATAATCAGTAGTAATATCGTATATGCAATTTCATAGTATATAGACATCTCTCTCTTGTTTTATGCATCTACATCTACATCTATCTATCCATCTATCTATCTATCTATCTATCTATCTATCTATCTATCTATCTATCTATCTGTCTGTCTGTCTGTCTGTCTGTCTGTCTGTCTATCTATCTATCTATCTATCTATCTATCTATCTATCTATCTATCTATCTATCTATCTATCTATCTACATATCTATCTACCAAGCTACACAATCTATCTGTTTATACTCTTGTCACTACTGGAGCTCAGTGGTAAAGTGCTCGCCTAGTACATACAAAGCCCTGGGTTCGATTCTTCACTACCGTGTGCACAGAAATATCCAGAAGTCCTGCTGTCGCTCAAGCAGTCAAGCACTAGCTTTGAGCATAAAAGCTTAGGGACTGTGTCTAGACTCTTACTCAAGACCCAGGAAAGGCACCAAAAAAAAAGATAGAATGTTCTGAGTGCAACTATATAATGATAGCACTGAAAATACCTCAGCACAGAGCAAGCCAAGAGTCTGGTTCTGACAGCTGCCCTCAAACCTGACTTAGCCAGAGGTAAACCACTGTAACCCAGATCCACAGAATCAGATGCTGCTGGCTCACTCACCTCTGTCATCCAAGATACTCGGGGACTGAGACCTGACACTGGTAGGCTTAAAACCCAGCCCTGGCAGGAAGTCTGTGAAACTCTGAACTGTGGCTCAAACTGGTAGAGCTCTAGCCTTGAGCAAAAGATCTTAGGACAGTACCCCCAAACTTTCAGTGTAATCCCCGTGGCTGACTCCACTTCCCAAAAAAAACCCACCCCTCTTAATCATTAAATGTGAACTTTGTGTTTGTTATGTGTTTCTGAAAGAATGGTGATGCTGATGAAAACACCCTAATACTAATGACAGCTTGTGGGATACAGCTATGTGATGAGTCCTTCATGAGGTGTTGCGTGCTGAGTCCTTCATGGGGTACATTCTTTGACCTGATCCTTGTAAGAGTTCCACAAGTCAGATGATTATGCAGATGAGGAAGTTGAGGCTCAGATATGTCCCCCTGTCAGTGCCAAAATTATGTATGTACCTAACTCCAGTGAGTTGTCTCCTGAAGACAATTGTTTTGGTTTATTTTTCTTGGTCGTGAACCTTGAACTCAGGGCCTAGTCACTGACCCTTCCCTGTTGGGCCAATGGACAGCACCCTACCATGTGGAGCCAAGAACCCTCTTGCAAAAGAGTGTTACAGTTTAGGCAACTGTAGCTGAGGTCTGTCATCCTTCCTATTCAGGAAGCTGAGATATGACGATCTCGGTTCCAAACTATCCCAGACACAAAAGGTCTCTTGGGACTATTATCCCCTATTCACCACTTAGAAACTTGAAGTGGAAGCTGGGCACCAGCAACTCGCACCTGCCATTCTAGCTATTCAGGAGAATGAGAGCTGAGGATCACAGTCCAAAGCCAGCCTGGGCAGGAAATTCCTTGAGAGGTTTCTCTCCAATGAACTACCAAAAACTTGCAGGGTTGCTGTAGCTCAAGTGGTAGAGCACTTGAATTTAGCTGAAGAGCACAAGGACAGCACCCAGGCCTACACTTCAATTCCTCCATCTTATAAGAACAAAAAGAAAGAAACATGAAGTGGATTGCTGGGAAAGTGCCTTAGAGTAGAGTGCTTTACATGTATGAATCCCTGGGCTTGATTACTTAGTACCACATCACTAGAATAAAGCCTGAAGTTGCTGTGTGGCTCAAGTGGTAGAGTGTTATCCTTGTACAGGAGTTCAAGCTCCAGGACAAATGTATACACACACATTCATGCACAGACACACACACACACACACTCACACATACACCACACACATACATACACACACACAGATACCAGAAGTGAAGCTGTGACACCAAATGGTAAATTGTTGAGCTTCTGTTCTGAGCTCATGGTCAGCACCAAGGCCCTCTGTTCAACCCGCAAACCTAGCCACCCAGTACCCAACTAGGAGAGACCAAAGGTTTCAAAACCTGATGGCTTCACCAATCCTAAATGACAGGAAGTATTGTGATATTACACATTTGTTTAGATTTAGCAAGATTCCAGAACCTGGGAAGCCACCGTTGCCAATAATGAATTATTTTATTAGGTTCAGCTCCCCTGTTGTCTACCAGAAGGACCCTTGAATTTATTGTAGCAAGTTATTTCAACACTGGAACATAGTCTAACAAAGAAAGGATAAGTGCAGGGAATTTGGCCTGCCCACGGGACCTGGCACAAATGGAGGCTTCCTGTCAAAACAGCACTGAGGAAAGAGATAGCTTGAGGTACAAAGAGGCCTTTCTCTCCTGGCCTTCAGAGCCTGCCCACACTCCTGCTCACTAATTGGCCCGGATGGATTTGTTTGTTACACAGCTGTACAGGAGTGAGTTCTTTTGTCTGCCTGTTCCAACAATGAGGCAGACTTTCTCCAGCAGTCCCTGGTATGGAGAAAACCTCTAGCTACAATGGGAACAGTGAAGGGAGCCCCAGAATATGCACTGCCTTGAAGCACTGTCTGTGCTATGAAATCATTCTATTCAAAGCAAATTTCCTAGCTGGGTGCCTTTCATCTTAGGGACTCTGGACATTCACTGATAGAAATACATGGTATTTTGTAAACTGTGCCATGTGTTTACAGCTGTATTGAAGAACACACCCTTAATATATCATTAGAAAACATTGGTTATTGAATAGAATCTATATGAGAATGTAATTTGAACTAATTACACTAATTTGAAAACTACATATTAGTCCAATAAAATGTAGAAATAAATGGCTTTATTTATAAGAAAATAATACCACCAAGAAAAGTGAGTATACATTAGAGAGATTGCAGTAATAACATTACGGTTTTTACTGTCTCTACCTGTTTATGTGATTGTATTTCTTGATATTGAAAGTGACCTCTTTTTATTCTTATTGGATGTAATCCAACGCTGTTTATTACTATGTATTCAATGTGGGAAATCTAGCTTCAAAAATCTGTAAAGTTTTTTTTTTCCTTTTCAATCACAACATTGTCATTATCAGGGTACACTGTGGTCATCATAATCTACATCAAAATTATTATTAACATTATACATGCTATTTAAAGTCTGATATGTATCTATGATTTTGAGATTATTTCTTTTGATTAATAATTCTAATGTTACCACTGTGCATGCATCCATATTAAAATTTTGAACCCTAAACAGGTAGCTTTACTATATACTTATAGCAAATTATTGCATAGATTTTTGAAGCATTGCATATTTCTAACCAGTATGAATTAACTTCCTTTCTCCCCACCACTACGAACAAATATTTAAGAGTTTGAACATAATTATTTTAAGTAATATACTGTAAATGTTACTACAATATCATGTGTATATCTAAAATTCCCCTGAAAGTATTAAACTCTACATTCTATTGAAATATTAGTTATTTTATTCTAGGAAACTTTTGGGAAAATAAACTGTATATCTTTGAAATGAACAAGGTCAAAAAATAGTAGCATAAAATTTTTAGAGGGAGTCTGTATTCAGAAATATACATATATATATATATATATAAAATGTGTAGAAAGATACATTTTAGAGATTGTCATCAGAAATATCTACATATATCTATATTTATGTATAGAACAATGTACGTTATAGTGAAACAAAAATCTTAAAACATAATTAAAATTTAAAAAATACATCAAACCAAGTGTCAGTGACTCACGCCTATAATTTGAGCTATTCTGGGTAATAAGATCTTAGAATTATGTTCAAAACTAGCCCAGACAGAAAAGTACTTGTTAGAATCTTATCTCCAATTAACCACTTAAAACAGGAATTAGCTCTGTGCCTCAAGTTGTAGAATGCTGGCTGTGAGCATAAAATGGTTTAGAGACAATGCCCAGCCCTTCAAACAACAAAAACAACCACAACAACAACAAAATATATCACATTAATTTCACAAAAGCATCTTTCAACTACTGTGAACATTTCTTAGAAACATGAATATATACCCCTGGAAAATGTTCAGCAAAAATATAGAATATTTCCGTCTATGTTAAAGACATGATTAGATTGTTTCAGATATTTAGGTAAGGATTAGGAATTAAGAACAATGATAATATATTGGAACTTGCCTTTTATTCTATTTTACTGTAGTAATAAAATGTTATTTTTAATGATTATATAAAATTACTCTTGTTTGGTATTTGAATTACAATAAGTGATAACCATTTTTAAATGATTTCCATAGGAAAGGATCATTTATTTAATGGTATCAATTGTATTGTAATTTCAAAATAATTACGATTATTATTCCAAGGCTGGTTCACTCTAAGACTGTATTTGTTTTCTTGTTCTAGTTTTCATATGTTGGAAGAAATTAAAATTCCAAAAATTCAATGGATGTTGGCATTCAGGAACATCTTCATAGATACTAATATTGGAGTCCCTTCAGTGGAATTGTTTCTGTTCATTTGTTATTTTCATAAATAAATCAAGATGATTATTATTTGTTTCTTTTCACTGCTATTGGCTCTTATCTTGAGAATACTTTTTTCCTAGCAAAGTAGAAAAAAGCAATTGGATTGAGCAAGTAACATATGGCTTTCATAAAATGCAGGTGCAGAGAATTGTGTCTTCTGGCATTTGCTAAGTTTCTTCCAGAAAAGGATATCAACCACTTATAAGTGATGCATAATTCCTAGGTATTCCAGTTATCACATAGACTTTTAGATTGAGTTATCTCTGTATAAACTCAAAAAAAATACCAAAATACCTCAAAATCAACAGAAATCACATTTTGTTTTAAAATCTGTAGTTTAAAAAGAATTTTTAGCCAACACTGAAAACATCTTTTTAGGTATTCTGCAATTTTTGTGAAGTATTTTTAACAGTAGTTAAATGCTTTCTATGTCAAATTTTTAGAAACCTTTATTGATCCAATGTCATGAATTTTTACATTTATGTTTTATAGGTTTTTACATCTCACATTTATTTTGATAATCATTTTTTATTTTAAATTTGTGAATAAGGTTTGAGGTAGTAGTCTAAGATCAGACTTTAAATCTAGAGAGGCAATAGTGCCAATACACCCATTTAAGATTCTATTTTTATTTCATAAAGTCATGGCATCCTTTTCAAAATCTATTGACCATAAGACTAAGAATTTATTTTTGATACATTCTTCTATGTGTTTGTTCTTATAGTAGGGCTATGTTGTTTTCACTACTAAACATGGTAACAAGATTCAAATCTAGTATGAAGGCTCAAGCTACACAATTTTACAAGATTGTTTTGAATGATCTGTATTCCTTGAACCATATGAGTTTATTGAGCAAATGGACCAATATTCTACAGAGATATCTAGAAGTTTGAGAGTCATTAATATTTTGCACCTTGTGAAAACATAAGACCCCAGATATTATATAGAGAAAAATGTCTTTAGGGAATGCTTGAAGCAACTAAAATTAATTTAGGAATGAGTTAAGATATAACACTATAGCCTAATAAAACTGAATGATAACAACTTGAGCTGTACTAGAGAGGAGAGTGAGAGCGGATAGAATGATGGACCACATAGGAGCAGTATATCATTGGTATTGTGTTTCAAAAAACAGAAAGACTTCAGAGAAGAGAAGGAAGAACATAATCAATGTGTCCTGAATCAACTTTCTTTTTAATCCACCTAATAGTGTGGACTGAGAGTCAGAGAAGATGGGAAAAAAATAAAATAGAAAATAAAGCATTGTATAGAACTCTTACAATGTAAATAAATTCTAATAGAAATATGATCATTAATTTCCAAAGAAATAAGATTAAGAATAGGTAAACTCTAAAGGCAAAAAAATGAAGAGAAAAAAGAAGCAAAGTAAAACTTTAATCCATAACAAATACAAGAGTTTCGAAGTGGAAAGGCAGTGAAAATATTCTAATTAACAAAATAACAAAGTTGCTAACATTGATAGAATATGGATCACATTGTATCATATATAATTTTAAAACAACATATTAGTAATGAAAATTTAAGTCATAATTTAAAACACTATTTATATTATAACTAAACAGTATAGTTCAGTGGTTAAATTTGGCCTAGCATATGTGAAACAATGGTGTGATTTCCCAAGCATTACAAAGTACACACAAAGCACACACACACGCAAAAACCACATAAACACACACACACACATACACATCACATACACACTTTTGGAATATTGATATTATCATATTAAACACAGGAAATTATCACAAATAGTAAAACTAGGTTAATATATAAAATCATAATATTGCTCTTACTATTTAAAAGTTTAGTAGAAATAAAATAATCACAATATGGGGCTGGGAAGTTGGTTTAGTGGTAGAGCACTTGCCTTGCATGTCTGAGGCCCTGGGTTCGATTCCTCAGCACCACATAAGCAAAAAGAAAAAAGCCAGAAGTGGTGCGTGCTGTGGCTCAAGTGGTAGAGCACTAGCCTTGAGCTGAAGAGCTGTGGGACAGCACCCAGGTCCAGAGTTCAGGCCCATGACAGGACCCCCCAAAAATATTACAATATACTTGGATTTTTGTAGATTAATTTAATTGAAAATTAAGACATAGAAAACATGAGAACCTTTGCAAACAAGTTTTAACTAATAAACATTTTAAAACATGTATCCTTTTATTTTGACAAAAGATTGATGTTACTGGTGTTTTAACTCAAGATTTAGAATATGATAGCCAGTATTCTATATGGATATATCTCTAATGATTTCACTCTGGATATTTTTATAATAAGGTATCATAGTTTCTCAGGCTCTCCCGAATTACAAAACCTATTTGCAATTCCGGCCATAGCTAGAAAATTGAAGCCACAAATTACCATGCCCAGCTCAAACTTTTTTTAATTCAAGTACAAATATTTACAAAAACGTGATCAAGTAATGAAGCCTTTCTTAATAAAGTATGTGCTTCTAGAAAATACAGTATTTGTTACCTGGAAAAATATGTTTATAATTATAAGAAATTAAATTTATTTAAATTCACCAACCATATAAAATTATTTACAATAATTTTAAATATTCACATGTTAAATATTTTAAAAGCAAAATATATGTGTATGAATAATTTACATGTGTAAAAAATATGCAAAATTAAATTAACTAATTCTACAATTCTGAAAAAAGAATTACCCTAAAGAAACAAAAGAATAGTAATTAAGTTCAAAATTTGAAAGTTAGAAAATAAGATGGAGTACAATTTAGTTGGCAATAACTGTAAACCCTCTGTATATCAATTTTATAATAAAAAATGCATGAACAAAGAAAGCAAAAGTACCCATTGATCAATAGCAAAAGCAAAAGTATCAGTAGTTGTTTGAGTGTAGAAAAAAAATCGATGGCGGGGATAACAAGAAATATACTCATTACCTTACTTATGTAATTGAAACCCCTCTGCAAATTAACTTTACAATAAAATTAAATTGAAATTAAAAATGAACCAAATAATATACCAATTAAAAATTCTTAGAAGCCATTGGTTAAAAACTTTGTAGCGGGGCGCTGGTGGCTCACGCCTGTAATCCTAGCTACTCAGGAGGCTGAGAGCTGAGGATCGCGGTTCAAAGCCAGCCCGGGCAGGAGAGACCGTGAGACTCCTATCTCCAATAAACCACCAGAAAACCGGAAGTGGCGCTGTAGCTCAAGTGGTAGAGCGCTCGCCTTGAGCTGAAGAGCTGAGGGCCAGCGCCCAGGCCCAGAGTTCAAGCCGCACGACCGACAAAAAAAAAAAAAAAACTTTGTAAACAACTGCCCCAAGTAACCCAAGGAATATACTTTGATGAGACTGTTTAAATACTTGAACTTCAGCAGAGAAGCAAAATATTAAAAAAAAAATTGATACAAAGTAAAGTAATAAATCAGAATATATTACTATAATAATCATTAGGAGAATTTTCAGTGATAGTCAAATATGTAAGCTATGAGACAATATGCCATTCGTTTGCACTTAGTAAGTGAGAAAGAATTTTCTAGGTCTTTTTAAATATATCATAAGTTTAATGAAGAAACTATTATGTCACATCATATGATAATCAGATAAAGATTATATTAGAGCAAAGAACAGATTATACTATGTTTTTGGATGTTAATGTATATACTTATTTTGGTTGGGGGAAATTGTGGGGATTTCAACTTGGAGTATTGTTCTTGCTGGCTGGCATCATATCAGTGGTTAATTTTAGGATAGTGGTTCCCTTTCCACAAGAACATGCACCGGATCTGTCCTTTTAACCTTCCCATCATCAATGGCATCAGAGTTAAACACCAAATCGTCTAGCTTCAAAACTTGGCTGGCTTGGATACTGCAGTCCTTCCAATCTTAGTCTCTAGATAGTGCAGGATGGTGTAAATGATCCAATGCATCCAGCTATAGATTGAGAAGTAAGTCCACTAAAATTTGGCCTGGATTCTGTTCTCAAACCTCCTAAGTAGTTAAGAGTACAGATGGGAGCCACTGGTGCCAAGCAATTACAGTATTTTAAAGCAATTAGACATATATATTTATGACTTAGGCTTGTGATTACCTCAGGAAAAGAATAAAAGTTTAGTGAAGAATAGAGAACAGGCAGAATTTTAACTAGCTAATCAGAGGCTGAATAAGTTAGCTAGCTACTCAGGAGACTGAGATCTGATGAACACTGTTCAAAGCCAGTCCAATCATGAAAATACATATGATTATCTCCAAAAAGCCAGAAGTGGAGCAGTGGCTCAAGTGGTAGAACACTATCCTTGGGCACAGAAACCTAGGGGATAGTGCCCAGGCTTTATTCCACCTCACGAATGATGAATGCATGCATGAATATATGCACATGTGCATGTGTGTAGACACACGTGTGTGCACACACAAACAAATGAGTAGTTAAATGCAGAGTTCTTTTTTTTAACCTTTCTGTACTTTAATTCCCTGTATTAGTTTACCAATTAACAAAATCAGCTAAGCACCTTTTTACATACAACTCATCATGTTTCTCTAAAGTCTACTCTCTTTTTAGAAGCCTGCGTTTATTTGACCCAAAAGTAAATTATTCAGGAAGTCAATTCATCTCCCTCAACTCTGTAGTGTTAGATGATTGTTTAGGTTCTTCCTAGCAACATGATTTTGTGAAATCCTGCATCAACTAGCATATTTCTTTCATGAGACAGGAAGCCTCTGTCAAACAACTAATAACAGATTTTTCTCCTCCTGGCAAGCATCTGTAGTTTTATTGTCTTCATATAATGCATGATCTGTGTATGCAAAACACTGCTGTGAAAATAAAAAGACCCTTCTCAGCGCTAAGCATTAGTATGCCATTCATACATATGAAGGTGTTTAAATATTACTGAAATTGTTTTGGAATAAATAATGTTCACCTTGACTATCTTGAGAAGGAAGAATTGGGTTCTCAGCACTTTAGGTAAAAACTTGAGTGAAAGAAAAAAAAAAGAAAAGTGATGAACAACTCAACTCATACATTCAAAGGAAACAAAACAACTTAATAAAACAGAAATTAATTCAGTACTCAAGAACCTGCAGGAAATTCAAAGATTTTTTAAAAATAATCTATGATATGCTTATGAAAATCCTAACTATATGGGAGTCTACTGTTATGAGAATAGTGGTTAAAGCCCAGAATTGACAGACAGGTCTCTACACAGTGCCAGGCACCTGTTATTCTAAATTCCAGGAAAAATAACATCAAGTGGACTGAGCCCATGTTCATACACAAGTAGGAAGCCAGATTCTATCTGAAAATTAATCAGTATAATTTGTGCTGGGAGCATGACAAAGTGGAAGGAACACCAATTTAGGAGACACAAGACACTCAATTGAAACTCTAATATTATGAGTATTAAAGAAAAAAGCTATGACTTTAAATATTTGGAATAATTGTAAGATTTGAGTATCTGTGTGGAGAAAAATCCATGGCAGAGATAGAGTGAATCCATGAAGCAATGCTTTCTACTTAATTGATAATGGTATGTGGTACTCCAGACATAACAGAGTTATCTTGAAAATCAGCATGGATATGCATTTGGGTGATGGAAATACTCTACTTACACAGGTGTAAATTAAACAGATTTTTTTGGGGGAGAGGTAAATTGAAGTTCTTGAACTAAGAGCCTGGGTGATATCCCTGAGCTTTTTCTCTCAAGGCTACCACTCTATTTCTATGAGCCACAGTTGCAATTTTGATTTTCTGTCAGTTGTTTGGAGATAAGAGGCAGGCTCATGGAATTTTCTGCCCAGGATGGCTTCAAACTTGATTGTCAGATCTCATCCTCCCGAATAACCAGGATTCCCAGCATAAGCCATTGATGTTTTTAATAATTTAGTAAATTGTAGAGTTACAGAAGTTATAAATTATCACCTGTATAATAATTATACATTATAACCTGTGTAATATATGTGTACGTATGTATCAATGCATATGGAAAGAAATATTTTAACATATTTTTGTATCTATAGTAGATTTATGAAATCATCCTTCATTATAAAATAAATTGGAAATAAAAGTTAATAAGGAGCAAAACAAATGGAATTTTCATGTGTCTTGTTGAATGGAATAGGAATTGCGAGAATCAGTTTGGGAAAACCATTTTTACTTTAACAAAGTGGATAATGCCTATTAATTCCAATCCATTTATTTGCCTATATTGTGCATCCTCACACATGTGTCAAAATCAAACCACACTTCTTTGCCTTTGTATTTAGATCACCAGTTATAATTTAGGAGATAGATGAAGTAATCAAATAAAGATTAAAATAATAGTAATGAGGCTATGAGTTAGAGCTGAAAATGATTTTAAATATGATAATAGCTAATTAAATTGCATATTTCTTACTTTTACTCTATTGTCATGTCCCTCATTGCCACATCAGGAAAGTACATAGAAGGTTCTCACTAAATTATGTGTACAATTATGAAAAAAAATGTATTGAAAGAATATGGGCAGAGTGTGGTTTTAGCTTATTGAGACCTGTAGGGGGTAGTGTGTTTTTGAGGACTTGCAATACATTGTGATGGAGATGAAGGGAGGGATGTGCTTATCCTGGAAAACTGGCAAGAGGATTGTTCCCAGAAAGATAGCGATGAATTCTTCCAAAAGTTTACAGTAAAATCACTTTCACAACCATGGTCTCTGCTGCACTATTCACTATAGTCAAGTTATGGAAACAGCCAAGATGCCCTTTGGCGGAGGGATGGTTGGAGAAAAGTGTGGGACATATACACAATTGAATTGCACCCATCCATTATGAAGACTGTTACATTATTTGCAAAGAAGATCTAAAAATATATTAATTAAACTAAGTCAGAGCCAGACACACAAAGGACCCATGTTCTGTCATGTATTTGGAAACTAGAACTTTATGCAAATTTACACAACAGCATTAACCAAAGCATGCTGTTTGCAAAGGAGTATTTAACAGGTGTAATTTCTTATAAAATTGAACTTTTAATCCAACAAAATGAATACCAGGCAACTATCACTTGGAAGATGTGAGTAGAAGTCAAAGGGAAGGAAATTAAGAGAGTTATGGGGGAAGAGAGTGAAGGCATAATATTCAATGCAGATAGTATGAAATTAGAAGAAATGAAATTAAGTGAAGTTTGGAAGGGGGTGGAAAAGTTACGTAAACATCCATTGTACTTACAATCTTGGGCTTAAACTCAAGTCCAAGGAATTATTCCTCACCTTTTTTTCCCTCAAGTTTAACACTCTACAACTTGAGGCACAGCACTACATCCAGTGTGTCTTTTTCTGTTTATGTGGTACTGGGGAATTGAACCCAGGATTTCATGCATGCTAGGCAATAACCGTACCATGAAGCCACCTTGCCAGAGCCCTAAATGACTTTTTTAAGATGGCATTACATTTTCATTCCATAAGTATTTATCATAATTTTAGCCAGAAATTTTAGCTAGAAAAGGACGTAGAACACAATACTAAATCCAGTAAGGCTAGATGGACAATGATTAACCATCACGGTCTAGCCAGCCTCAGAGGGGCTTACCTCATGGAGCTGATACAACAGACTGAACGAGACAGATCCTGACCCACAGCCCACCTCCAGAATGAGAGAACTACCTTGGTTCCAGTCTCATGGGGATGCTGGGCCACCTCCTCTAGCACCCATTCAATCAGTTCCTGTGAGAGAGAGAGAACAAAAAAGAAGGTCAGAATTACAATTAAGCCAGGTGCTGGTGGCTCAGCCTATAATCTTAACTGTACAGGAGGCTGAGATATTCAACCCAGGCAGGAATATCTGTGAGACTCTTATCTCCAAAGAACCACCAGAAAACCAGAAGTGATGCTGTGACTCAAGTGGTATAGTGCTAGCCTTGAACTGAGGAGCTTGGGTACAAAGCCCAGGCCCAGAGTTCAAGCCCCACGAATGACAAGCAATTGACTTCCCACCACAAGAAGTGGACTGAATAGCACCCAATATCCTAGGGATCATGGCAGAAAAGTCAGGCTGAGCTTCCTCTCAGCTGGGAGTCATGTGTAGGTCACCCGGCTTCTCCATGCCTTAGTTTCCCCAGCTACAAAACTGAACAAAGTGAAGGTTCCCTTCCTCATGGGGATAGGGTTATAATGAATGAGAGCCAAGCTTTGTTTTATAATACCATACCTGTCACACCATTAATAACACACACCATTTGAGCCCTTTCCGGTATCTTCCTGCTATGTGCTTATAGAATTACTGAGAACTGTACCCAACTGCCACTCACCCTGTGCCTGGCCCTGCTCCAGAGATCCCTCTGTATTAATCCCTTGTTTCCTCACAACTTTCCCATGAGGAGATTGAGGACCAAGGGTAGAGGCCCAACCCAGAGCTTGACCCGTGGTCAATAATCAGCTGCCATGGACTGAGTTTGGTACAATCCGTCTAAACCAATGACTGAGCATGGTGCTGCATGTCTACCATCCCAACTACAGAGGATTGGCCCTGGTGGTGCATGCCTGAAAAAGTTAGGAGGACTGCGATCCAGCCCAGCCTGAGCATATATTAAGTGTCCAACTCAGAAATGCCAAGACAGAAAAGCTTGGCTCGCATGGTAGAAGATCTTACTGGCAAGTCAAAGGCCTGAGGTCAAACCCTAATATACCAAAAAGAACCAGAGGCCAAGTGCCAGAGGCTCATGCCTATAATCATATTACTCAGGAGGCTGAGATCTGAAGATCAAAGTTCAACATTTAAAATAGGGTTGGCCTTGCCCATCATGATGAGAAGACCCGGAGTCTGACCTTTTCTTTTGCACTCCATACTAGCAGGGATCACATCCTTACTATGTGCTAGCCATGCTCTCTGTCCCCCAGGAAAGCCATCCCCTGCAGGCCACATTCCCAGTCCTCCCAAGCTCTCACTGCCACCAACTAGGCCCAAGGGAGTACACAGCTCCAGGGCACACAGATCCCTTGTTCTTGTAATTTAAATGTTGAGTCCCCTTCAAGCATCTCACCCTGGAAGTGGCGCTGTAGCTCAAGTGGTAGTGCTCTCGCCTTCAGTTGAAGAGCTGAGGGACAAGACCCAGACCCAGAGTTCAAGCCCCACGACCGACAAAAAAAAAAAAAAAAAGCATCTCACCCTTCCAGGTCCCCAGTCCTCAGCTGCTAAGCCCATGCACCCCCAATGATAGCAGGTAGAAGTTACCAAAGCATCCAGCCTCCTTGTTACAGCCCATTTCTACACACACACACACACAGACACACACACACACACACACACACACACACACACATCCAGACTGGTGACAGAAGATTCGTCTATGCAGGAACTTCAATTTGCCAAGGGATCATTCACCTGAGCACAGTCAGGCTGTACAAGGAGAATATGATCTCTCTCTCTCTCTCTCTCTCTCTCTCTCTCTCTCTCTCTCTCTCTCTCTCTCTCTCTCTCTCTCTCTCTCTTTCTCTCTCTGTGCCTCTCTCTGTCTCTGTCTCTCTCTGTCTGTCTCTCTGTCTCTGTCTCTGTCTCTCTCTCTAAGGATCTCTCACTCTCTCTCTCTCTCTCTCTCTCTCTCTCTCTCTCTCTCTCTCTCTCTCTCTCTCTCACACACACACACACACACACACACACACACTCAGAATAGTGCCTCTCCTGAGTTTGTTGGAGATCAGATGGACCAAGAGCACCAGCAGAACCTGGCAGAGCTGGGAAATGTGATCACCCTGTGAGAAATGTTTACAGCTGGTGTGTGTGGGGGGGAGCAGACCATGTGTATGTGTGTGGGGGAGGATGTTTTCCCATATATTCACTTATGCTCTGACCTCCAGCACCCTCACCACCCTACTGGGCTTTTCTTGGACCCTCTTCAGGTGAAAGTGTGATTGAGCGCAGAAGACAAGGGCTCACACAGCAAAGGGGTCTATCTTCTACATGCAACACACCCTACCTCCAGAAAAAAGGAAAAGACCCCAGAAGACAGGTGTGGACATGCTGTTTCCCATCTCTAACTAAGGCCACCAGGTTCCAACCAGGGATAAGAAGGGTGCAAATGTGCTGCTGTGTGGCTCCCACTGCTTCAGGCTAGGGGCTCTGTGGCACCCACTCCTCACACAACCCTCTATCTCCCCGTTTTCTGGGACACTGGCTGCTAGGGATGGGGGTGGGATCCTCAGGTCAACATCAACCGTCACCCCTGGGATGCATTTGTGGCAGAGCCCTGGCCAGAATGTGGGGCACGGGGGAGGCATGGGTCCAGGTGAGGGGGGAGAAATCGGGTTGGGGGTGCGGTCCTGCGTGGTGACCACTCACATGTAATGCTGGGAGAAGCTGTTGGCACTGCTCCAGGTGGGACGAGCAGCAATGGTGGAGGCATGGCAGACACTCAGGCCTGGAGCAGAGGACGGAAGGGCCAGGACCAGATTAAGGCTGCAAGCTGGCCAGCGGTGCACCATTGCACCATTGCCTGAGGACTCCAAGAGGCACTGTGGGTCTGAGCCAGCTGCACCAGGTTTGAAACTGCTCTGTGGGGAAGAGGGGGTGGGGCCAGGGCACAGGCAGGCACTTGTTGGGGCTAAGCAAGGCCTCTCCTCCTAGGCCTCAAGTTTCTTGCTCACCACTCAGCCACCTCTAACTTCCTCAACTGCTGGTAGTGATGTCAACAAAGAGGGAATCCTGGTGCTTCTAGGCAACATGGAATGTGGGTGTGGCCGCCATTCTTGTATCTCATTAGTCAGAAAGAACCATGAAAGAATGGGGATGTGGCTGGAATCCTGTGATGCAAGCAGAATGGGCAGAGTCAAGATGAGAGCAGCCGTTTTCCACAGGAAACTTTGTCCAATCCAGTTGGGGACAAGAGTGTGACCTGCTTTAGCTGGATGGCTGCACAGATTGTTGTGTATGTCGGTTGCGAGTCCCAGACCTTGAACTCAGGATCTGGGCACAGTCCTTGAGCTGCTTTTGCTCAAGGGTAGCCCTCTACAACTGGAGCTACATGGCTCTATTTCTTGCTTTGTTAGCACAAGTTGGACAGGGTTCTCAAGGACTTTCCTGCCTAGGGTGACTTTGACCATGATACTCCTATCACAGCCTTGTAAGTATCAAGGAGGACTGCTGAGAGCCACTGATGCCTGCCTAATCATTGGTCTTGCTGATGTTCTAGGACAGAGCGGTGAGTTCCCTATCCTCAGGATTAAGTGGTGGGAGCTGGAGCCCACAGTTTAAATCCTGATCCTGCCACCTCCAAATGGTAGGACATCCTAAGAAACTCACTCCTATCCTTATCAATACCAATGGAATGTGATGTATGTCATGATTGAATGGACAGTTCTTGAGTGATTCTAGGATAAAATTATACACAATTATACCCTAGGACACTAATCGATTTTAACTAACAGTTTATGAAGCATTTAAAAAAATCACATTCATTAAATAGAGACATAATGAAATACCTAAGAATTGGGTGTCACATAGTATAAAGGTGCCATATTTTCTGCCAGACTGGATATGAACTCATGGTCTGGGTAACACTGTTGCACTGTGTGAGAAGGGGAAGCTTGCCTCCTTAAAGTCAAGAAACTCAAGTCTGTTCCTTAGGCCCGAAATCTATCCCCACCACTAGAAAACATCCTATTCGTGTACATTTTAAATATATTATTTATATTTACATACATATGTTGACTCCATATTGTATTCAGTGTAGTTATTCATATTATTTTTAGTTTTATTCATGTATTGACCTTATTTTATTGACTATTATGACATATAGAACAGTGATTACATTGATTACATAGGATCTAGGTCTGCATATGTATTCCACTTCATACCTGACACCCAAGACATACACAAAAAATGAAAACATGTGTCATTATCAGCTTCTTACTTCATGATTCATTTTTTGGGAATGCTGGCATCTGAACTCACAGCCTACAAGGCCCAATTCATGAATGAGTGAGTGTCAGTACGCCATCTTGTGGCAAATTGAGGTTACAGGCAGTTCCCAGGACCTGAGATTGAGCCCCAGGGTTTAACAAAATAAGATTGACACGCAGATGGTAGTATGCTAATAAATAAATAAATAAATAAATAAATAAATAAATAAATATATATATATATATATATATATATATATATATATATCTTTATGGAGTGCCAGAGATGTCTATCCATTATTTCAGTTATATAGACTCCATTCCTACCAATTCTTGGATATTTATTATGCCTTCATGTAATTAATGTGATTGTTTTCATCCTTAAAAAAATATTAAGTAAATCAATCAGTGTCCTGAAATTATTGCATTCCTGTAAGTAATAGTATTCTTTTAATGCTTCATAAATATTAAATAAAATCAGACTCCTAAAATCATGCTGTCTAATTTTATAGGAGCATCATTCATAATCAACTCATTCAACCATGACATTGAAATCATTCCATTATTATTCCTATGGATGGGAATGAGTCTTTTAGAATCTCCTGCCATTGGTTGGTGTCGGGAGGGGGATTCAAAATCAGGACCTACATTGCCACGTGGGTCTATGGCTTTTCCAATAGTCCCTCAACATTCAGCAATACAAGGTGAAGTACCTTCAGTGTCATTGAGACCCAAGGGATTCACCGTGCAAAGGAAGAAAACATAAATAGGCCGCATTCTTTTCTGTGGATTTTTTTCCACACAAGGCCTGGGCATCTAGGATACCAGAATCAGCTGTGGGTCCAGTGGCTGAACCCCTGCATAGTATGATCAAAGCTGAGGCAGAGTTGCCCTGACATGAGTTCAAGTGCCCTGCTGAGCAAAATTTAAAAAAAAAATTAAAAGAAACTAGCTCTCTGGCTTGCAATTCACACCGTTTATTCTGCCAAGCTTTGGATTTGAACTCAGGATCTGGGTAAATCTGCAGCACCTTGGAAGAAGGGGAAGCTCACTGTACTTGAAGATAAGAAAGTCAGGCCTGTACTCTAGGCTTGATTTCAAACCCTAACCCTGGAAAAAGTACTATTTATGTACATTGTAAACACAGTATTTATCCCTACCTATGGATGTTCAGTCCATACACATTTAGTATGGTTGTTGTTTGTAATTTTTTCTTATTCATTAATTTACCATTGATTTTACTATGATGATACCTATTCTGTTTATTATATTGACGACATCTTATCACATGGCATCTAGATTTGCAGATGGGTTTTCCATCAAGCCTGACAACTAGGAGTCTCAGAGAAAAGGAAAAAAGTTTCACATTCTACTTCTTACTCCATGATCCAATTGTTGGTAGTGCTGGGAACTGAACTCAGTGCTTAGCAGGACCAATTGGAGAATAGTTCAAGGTGAACACACCAGCCTGTGAGCAACTAAGGAGTTAGACCATTCCCAGGATCTGACATCCCCATGCTGAGCCATGATAGTCATAAATTCATTATTTAAACATAGGATCTATATTTACATAGATGTGTGGACAGAGTCTTGCATTTGGTGTACTTCTTATTTTCTATCTTCTCCATGGACATATTGTGAAATTTACTGAGTATGGTAACAGATATAACAGTGCTTACATGGATGACAACCTATTGCATAGCTGTAGGGTTTCCTATGCATTCCCAAGCTGAGACCCACAACTTTCACAGGACAGAAAACCAGGTGAATAGATGGGGTTCTCACATAAAGATTCATCTTTTGGCAGTGTTGGGATTTGAACTTAGAGCCTAAGAGGCCCAATTGGGGAAAGGGTCAAGGTGAGGACACCAGCCTGTGAGCAACGAAGGAGATAGCCTGTTCCCAGGACCTGACATCGAGTCCCAGGGAGGGCCAGATTGCCATAAATTCATAATTTAAACAGTATCTATATTTACATACATATGTGGACAGCATCTTGCCTTCAGTGCACTTCTTCTCCTTATTTTGTGCCTAATTCATTGAGGTATTATGTATTTTACTGAGTATGGTTACAGGTATAACTGTGCTGACATGGATGACAGTCGGTTTCCATGGTTATAGGGTTGCCTATGCATTCTCGATCCTAGTTGAGACCCAGGACTTTCACAGAAGAGGAAAACATGTGCAATGAAAGGCTTCTGGCAACAGAATGAAAGTTTTTTCAGTCCTGGGATTTGAACTGAGGTAGCTCTGTTGCAGTGTGGGGGAAGGGGAAGATCACCATCCTTGAAGACTACAATGCCATGCCTGGTCCAGGGCCTGATTTGAAGCTCTAGCAGTGGATGAAATAACAAGCTCACCTTTTTTTAAACTTGGGATCTCTATTTACCTGCAGGTGTGGTATGCATCTTGCATTCGGTATAGTAATTCTTGTTATTTTGTGTCATATTCATGGATGTATTGTGTATTTTATTGAGTTTGGTGACAGATATAACTGTGCTGACATGGATGACAACGTATTTCCATGGCTATAGATTTGCCTATATAGCATTCTCTGATCTCGCTGAGACCCAGGAATTTCACATCACAGGAAAACAGGTGGATCGATGGGCTTCTCACCTCAAGGTGAATCTTTTGGCAGTGCAGGGATTTGAACTCAAGGCCTAGCAGGACCAATTGTTGAATGGGTCATGGTGAACACAAAAGCCTGTGAGACACTAAGGATCTAGTCCATTCTCAAGACCTGAGATCCAGCCCTGTTGGGGGCCAATATAGTTATAAATTCATAATGTAAACAGAGTATCTATATTTCCATACATGGGTGAGCAGCATCTTGAGTTTGGTGTAGTCATTCTCTTTATTTTGTGTCTTATTCATTGATGTATTGTGCATTTCTTGAGTATAGGATGACAGATATAACTGTGGTCACCTTGATGACAACCTATTCCTTTCAGTATAGAGTTGCTTATGCATTCTCCATCGTAGCTGAGACCAGGATTGCACATCACAGGAAAACAGGTGCAACGAAGAGCTTCTCATATCAGGGTGAATATTTGGCAGTGTTTGGATTGTAACTCGGGGCCTAGGAGGCCCAACTGCCCAATGGGTCCACATGAGCACACGAGCCTGTGAGACACTAAGGGGCTGGGCCATTCCCCGGAACTGAGATTGAGCCCCAGGGAGGCCACAATAGTCCTGAAAGCATCATTTCAACATGGAATATATATTCACATCTGTGTGTGGACTGCATTGTGCATTTAGTGTAATTATTCTATTTTGTATGCTATTCATGGATGTATTATGTAATTTCTTGAGTATATGATGACAGGTATAACTGGGATGACATGGATGACAACCTATTCCCATGACCACAGCTTGGCCAATGCATTCTCCATCCTAGCAGAGACCCAGGACTTGCACAGGAAAGTAAAACACGTGCAACATCTGACATCAAGATGAATCTTTTGGCACTGCTGGGAACGGAACACAGGGCCTAGCTAGCCCAATTGACGAATGGGTCCATGTGATCATACCAGCCTGTGAGCCACTAAGGAACAAGGCCATTCCCAGGACCTGAGATGGAGCCCATAGATGCGGAGACAGGGGGAGGGCACACAGCAGTCATCCAATCATAAGTACATATTTGTATATGGTAGGAGTGACGGTGACCAGTGATGGAATCCAATCTAAGATGTGTCTACTGATTCTTGGATCTTTCCTGAAGCCTCCATTTCATGAATATGATGATTATTGTCATGCTTAAACAACGCTTTTTTACAAATAAGAGATACCCCATGTGTCTTGCCTATCATTTCCTACTCACATGATGCAAGAACTACTCGTTCAAGGATGAGATCGATATCATTCCATGACTCTTTGTGGTACAGAAACCAGTATCTCAGGATTTCCTGCCATTGCCTACTCATAAGGGGGGCTGAATTCAAGCCTCAGGCGTGCACAACATACTCCTTATATTTTATTTATATATTATTTTAAGTATAGGATTTATACGTCCATACAGATGTTCAGTACATATCGTGTTTGGTGTGGTTATTCATTTTATTTCTTGTTTTATTGATTTACCATTTTTTGACTCTGATGACACCTGTACCATTTATTACATTGTTTACATCCTATCACGTAGCATCTAGATTTGTAGATGTATTCTCCATCATGCCTGACACTTAGGACTCTCCCAGAAAAGAAAATATGTGTCACACTTGGCTTCTTAATCCAAGATTAAATTTTTGGCAGTGCTTGGATCTGAACTCAGGGACTAGCAATCCCAATTCATGAATGGGTGATTGTGAGCACAGCAGCCTCTAGCCAATGAAGCTGTCTGGGTGTTCCCAGGAACTGAGATGGAGCCCCAAGTTTAGCCAAAACAGCAGTACATGGATAGGCAGATGGTGGTATACAAATAAATATGTATTGGTAAACAGTGCCAGAGCAGTCTGTCTATGATTGAATGGTATCTACTACGTTCCTACAAACTCTTTGGTATTTATTATATTGACATTGAAATAATATTTTTTCATGCTTAATAAACTATCAATTAAGATCAATCAGCATCGCAGGATTATTGCATCCAATTTTAGACTAGACAAATACATGAACTTCTTTTTCAATCGGTATTCTTATGCATAGGAAGGAGTCTCTTGTGATCTCCTGCCATTGGTAGGTATCAGGACCAGAATTTGAACCCAAGGCCTATGTTGATATTGTTGGCTTATGGCTTCCCTGATAGGCTGCCAGCCATCAGCAATGGCAGGTCAGATCCACTTTGCTACCATGTCATTCAAATCCAGGATGGTCACCGTGCAAACAAAAAATCATAAAACTCCCTAGCCCTCTACAGCTCGCCACTTTTTGTGCTGTCTCGCTTTTCTTTGTTCTTCCTGCAAGCCCTCTGTGTCTAGTGTCCCAGGATCGACTATGGGTCTGGAGGCTGCACCTGAGCCTAGGGCAATTGAAGCTGAGGCAGAGTTGCCAAGACCTGAGTTCAGGCCCTGTGCTTGGAAAAATTAAAGAATTAGTTAATTATAAAGAATTAGTTAATTAATTAGCTAAATTAAAAAAAATAAAGCACCCTGGTTTGGAATTTCTGCCAGCTTTTTTTTCGTAGCCTGGGATTTGAACTCAGGGTCTTGGTAAATCCATAGCAATGTGAGGGAAGGTGCAGAGTTGCTACCACTTGAGTTCAAACCCTATGCCAAGCCAAAAATAAATAATTAAGTCACTGACCTTGGCAGGGAGAGGTAGTTGTGGAGATGGGAGGGAAGGGATGGTAGGTGTAGGGCACATGGGCATCAAAGATGGCGCTGAGAGGGAGTTGAGTGGGCAGAGCCCAAGTTGTTTATGTTAAAATCTGACTGGCTGCCACAACCAGGCAAAGTGACGTTAGTGCTTGAACAGTTTGCAGATAGCAGGGAAAGTATAGAAAGCTTAAGTGCATGATACGGTGACCTCTACAGTGATTGGTTGGTTCCTTTTCCTTCCCTTCCATGCCATGTAGTTTTTTGCTTTAAAAAGTGCTTGCTGCATGGCAATAAATGAGTTCCTGCTTGACTTGACTCAGTGCTGTGTCTGACTGTTTCCAGGGCTAGTGGAGGCTGGGGAATGGGGGAGCGGCGCACTTACCTTTCCTCCAACCTAGTCAGTTTTCCACAGGACAGATAAAGACCCAACATCTGGCATCCAATGTGGGGCACGAAAGGAAAATATTCTGGCTGAGGCTAAGGGGTCTCTAAGGGTAAATGAAACCCTTAGTATGGGTAATGCTATCTCACAGGAGGAGGAGGGGGCAACATTAGTCCTAGAGGGAGTACAAGAGGACTGGGGAAGTGGTAAGGAAAAGGAATTGGTCAAATTCAACTGAGAATGCAGTGATCAGACAAAAGCATGCGCAGGGGAAGTCAAAACGAGGGTGAAGGTTCCCCCCTCTGACTCAGGTGCCTCTAATGGTCCTTAGGCCCTCACTCTATTCCCACAATTTGGGGGGAGATATGGCACCCTATGCAGCCCTACAGAGTGACCTGGAAGATGTGGACCCCTACAGATCTTCCACAGAGGGGCCGAGAGCCGGGGAAGTAACCGATACAGAGTCCTGCCCTGTAAAGGAAGGGCCACCCAGGAGCCGGGACCCTGGGCCAAAGGATTCACTTCCCTAAGCATATTTGGTCAATCTGGCACCAGGAGCTAACAGACCCTTGGAATGGTCTCCATGGGAAGCCAAGGATCTTAAAGAGCTCCGCAAGGCAGTGGTGGAGGATGGCCCAAAATCTCCTTGAGCCCAAAACCTATCACAGGACATTGCTTATCACCCGTGTGTCCCTAAGGACTGGCTGGATGTGGCCAAAGTTGTCCTCACCAGTCCTCAGTTTATTAAATGGTGTGCCTTCTTTAAGGAGGAATGCAGAGTGTGGGTGGAGAATAACTGGCAGGCTCAACCTGAGATACCAATTACATATGCCATGTTAACAGGGGCAGGAGAAGGGTACTTCACTGGTGTCCAACAGGCCGCAATACCTGGCCCATACCGTGACAAGGTGAGGCAGGCAGGACTTGCCATGTGGTACAAATTGTATGAAGGGCCCACTGAGTCCCCCATAGCAGGAGTGAGACAAAAACTGTGTGAGCTTCTAGTGTTCACATCAAAGTGCCAATGGGGGACCTCCAAGATCAGTTTTTAAAGCTACTGGTTTGGGAAGGGATGAATGTAGACCACTAAACAGCCTGCGCAGGATTGAGAGAGAATTCCCTGAGCAGATGGGTGGTGGCCTCACTAAATGTGAACACAACAGCCCCAGTCCCAATCATTATCTTTAGCTTCACAGGCTCAGACATCTGCAATGACTGAGTCTATTACCCAGGGTCTGGCAGGCCAGGTCCAAGGAATCCCAAGGCCATCAGGGAGAGAGACTTGTTTTAAATACAGAGGAGGGCCACTATAAGGACTGTTGAAAACAATCACTCCACCAACCAGCCCAGAGGGTCCAAAGCAACCCCTACACCCTGCCCCAGGTGCAGGAAGGGGTACCATTGGACAAAGGATTGTCGATCCAAATTTGATTTAGATGGGAAGGCTTTAAACTAGGGGAGAGGCATCCTCCAGCCCCATTAACTCAAGGAAGAACCCCCTCTGTTGTAAGGCCCAGGCAGCCTCATGGCACGACGACCCAGGCCCATTGGAACATCCCCCTGGTGGAAGGACCCCTCCCTATAATGAGTGTTTTCATAGGTGGAAAGCACTTTTACTGCCTAATTGAAATGAAAGCAGATTGAATTGTACTCAGGGAGGAGGATGTGCCCTTGGACTGGAAGCTTGCAACAGGGCCCCCGATATTGAGAGTGGGGGGCAATTCTCAACCCGAGAGACGGTAGCCCTTATGAAACGGACTAGCCCAGATGGAGAGCAGGGAAAGATATGCCCTCTAGTGGCAAAAAAAAACCTCACCACCAATTTACTAGGGCAAGACATGCTAAGACAAATGGATGCAATGGTCACTACAGACCATGGGGCATCCTGTGATGATATCCTGGATAGAGAAGAAGCACAAAGGCTTAAACAGGATCTACAGGGAATTAAGAAAAAGGATTTTCAACTTTCCTAAACATAGAGAAGAACATAAGGGACCCACTCGGTGCACCCCTCAATCCTAAAGGCCATTGTTCCCCCACCCAGTACCTCCCATTAGGTGGAAACGGGGAAGCCCTATTTGGGTAGAGCAGTGGCCTTTGACCAAACCTAAACGTGTAGTCATCCACCTTTTGGTGTAGAAACAGATAAACGCTGAGCACATACGTCCTTGAGTCTTTGGAACACATCTGTATTTGTTATCCAAAAAGAATCCAGGGCCTGGCGCATGCTCCAAGATCTACAGAAGGTAAATGAAAGGATGAAGCTAGTAGGAATGCCCCTAAGAGGTATGCCCTGGACTCCCGCCATACCTTCAGAATATACCTGGGTTGTGATTGATATTAAAAATTGTTTTTTTTTCTATCCCCTTGCATCTGGATGACTGCAAGAAGTTTGCTTTTTCCATCCCTTCTCTTAATTTTTCCCAGCCTGATCGGAATTTTGAATGGACAGTGCTGCCACAGGGAATGGCCAATCGCCTGGTCTTTTGCCAACAATACTTGGCCACAATTTTAGGGCCTGTGCTGGGTTCAGATACCTCCCTTGCCTATGCCTACATGGATGATATAATTCTGGGGCACCAAGACCCAGCCACATGGAGGGCCTTCTGGCCCAGGTTCTCAACATATTAAAAAAGGGTGGGGTGGCTTCCATAGCCCTAAATAAAATTAAAAAGGTATCTCCTTTTAAGGTGCTCAGAACCCACGTTACCTTGACTAAGACCAGCCCCCCTTAAGCCTTTGCTGGATATTCCAGCCTCTCTAACCTTAACCCAACTTCAGAGTCTTTTAGGGGAAATCACTTGGGTGTTGCCATGGGTTCCCATCCCTAAACATAGTCTTGTACCCTTATTTGCCCTACTAAAAGACAGGAGGCCCCAAGAAGTTATTACAATTACAGACAGCCATCGGGAAATATTTTTAAAGTTCCAAAGAGCCCTGGATGAAGTTTTCCTGAAGAGGTTTCCTATTCTTGTGCCCATTTCCCTCTGGTTGTTTGCGAGTGTCACATTGATTTCTGCAGTTTTGAACTCAAAGAGGGGAGCCATTAGAGTGAGTTCACACTCCCCTGGGAAGCATGTCTCAGTGTACTCTCAGGTAGACCAACTTGCAGATAATATTGTCAAGGGAAGGTACCAAGCCCAAAGGCATTATGACCTTGACCCTCACTTCATTGTTATTGCTTTTCAGATGGCAGATGTTGAGTGGCTCACTCGAGCCAATGCTCATCTTGTTCTCTCCTTGGAGGGGTTTCTAGTTCAATTTGACTGCCATTATGGGCCATCCAAATGGACTGTCATGTTATGGCGACTTCTCTCATAATGCCTTCTCTATTTTCTCCTATACCTATTCCTAGAGCCCTCCATGTTTTTACTCATGGAGGTAAAGCAGGCTCTGTGTATGCAGCCTTTGAGGAGCAACAAAATATCTCAAGCCAACAAAGATTTCAACCTTGTCAAGGGTCAGCACAATATAAAGAAGTGCTGGCCGTAATTATGGCCCTTCAGGACATTAAAAAACCCTTTAATTTGTATTCGGATAGCCTATATATGATTAACTTTCTCCCTCATATTCCCCAGACACATATTAAGATGGATGAGAACCCTATTTTACCTCTTATGGTTACCCTTAAGGGCCTATTAGGAGGGCGAGGAGCCACTATACATATTCAACATTTAAGAGGACATTCAAAACTTCCTGGGTTTTTATCCCTAGGCAATAATTGGGCAGACCAGTTAGCTACTGGCCCACAAGCATTGACCACATGATTTAACCCACATGAATTGGAGAGGTCTTCAGCATGGATTTCCTCAGATTCCTGTAAAGGACCTCAAAAGGATAGTACATACCTGTAAAATATGCCAGCCCTTCTTAAAAGTACCCCCGCTACAATCACCAGGGGCAGATCCCAGAGGCCTCAAACACAACGTCCTCTGGCAAACTGATATTACTCATTTCCCAGACTTTGCTAAGCTTAAATATATCTTTGTCTCTATAGACACCTACTCAAGAGCATGCTGGCCACATTTACATACAGGAGAAATAAATAAACATTCACAAGCACATTTTCTTCAATGCTTTGCTACTTTGGTTCTGCCAGCACAAGTTAAAACCCATAATGGATTCTGTTTTGTTAGTAAAGCAATGTCAGGGTTTTTTGACAAATGGCATATTAATCATACTACAGGAATTCCATATAATCCCCAAGGTCAAGCAATTATAGAAGGAAATCACCAGTGTCTTAAGGAGCAATTATTTAAAAAAAGGGGGAAGTTAACCCCCCATATACAGTAACAGATAGCTTTGTTTACAATTAACATTTTAAATTTTTCAAAAGGGGCAACTGAGTCCAGATTTCAGAAGCACTGGGGACAACTAAACCCTAACCCCCAACTGAAAGTCAGGTGGAAGGACCCCCTGACACAACAATTGAGAGAACCTGACCCCCTAGTTACCATGGGCAAGGGATTCAGATATGATTTTCTCATAGGGGAGACAGCCCCCATTTGGATGATGGCCAGGAACCTTAAGTTTTTACCCATTTCCTCTATACAGGAGGATGCCCAAGGATAAACTAACCAACAAGGAAAGAAAATGGCAATGGTGGTTGAGGCTTGTGTTTAAAATGAGGGAAAGCTAAAAATATAACTACTAACCATCCCCAAGGGTAATTGTGTTCTAACAATTGCAGATGGTGATACTCCAGCTGTTGGCTGTCCTGACCCTCCCAGTCCAGGCAATGGCCCTACGGAATCCACACCAACCTCAATGGGTGACCTGGGAAGTGATCAGTACTGACAATGGAGAAATCATCAATGGCACCAAAAGAGAAGCTGTCCCTTCGACCTGGTGACCTGACCTTCATTTTGAAACTTGTGACCTGGCAAGAGGATCCTGGGATGCTGGAGATTAAGTGTGGGGGACCACGAGGATGCACCTTGCCTCATGTGTGGTACCCCCAATACCCAGGCTGCCCCCATGCTTTAAAGAGGGCAACCTTATGAGATAATGACTTTTATTTATGTCCTAGAAGTAATTGAACTGCTTAAGACATTTCTAACTTTGTTGGGGCTGATGTTTATTAACATTTACTGAGCAGGAAAAAAGGATAACTAACTGGGAGGTGGGCAGGATAGAGCCCAAGAGATCCAACTCATGGCTCTCCCCATCCATTATGATAAGCTCAGTGCCGAAGATTACCCCATACCTTAGGGGAAGCAAGAAAAGAGGAGGTGCCAATTGGGCAAACCTCGTAAGAGATGCCCTGACCCGAACTTCAGCAAAGAGGTGGGTCTGCCATTAAAACAAAAAGGGGGAAATCTGTAGGGTACATGGGCAGCAAAGGTGGAGTCGAGAGGCAGTTGAGTGGGCAGAGCCCGAGTTGTTTATGTTAAAATCTGACTGGGTACTACAACCAGGTGAAGTGATGTCAGTGCTTGAATAGCTCGCAGACAGCAGGGAAAGTATAGAAAGCTAAGGCGCATGATATGGTTACCTCTACAATGATGGTTGGTTACTTTTCCTCCCCTTCCATGACACGTGATTTTTGCTTTAAAAATTGCTTGCTGCATGGTAATAAACGAGTTCCTGCTTGACTTGACTCCCTGCTTGACTTGACTCTGACTGTCTCCTGTGCTAGGGGAAACTGGGGATCTGGCTAGCGGTGCACTTACCTTTCCTTGGACCCCATCTGACTTCAGAGGGACAGCCGAAGATCCAACAGGTAAGGGGAGAACAAAGGAGGAAGCAACAATGCTAAATAGGAAATGTACTCATTACTTTGCTCATGTAACTGTAACCCCTCTGTACAACATTTTTACAATTAATAAAACATACAAAAATAATGTAGTGCTCAAAGAAGCACTTTAGGGGTAAGGGAAGGATATTGAATACAAAATTCTACATTGCTTTTTTTAAAAATGTTCAGCATGGAACTAAATAAACATAACTGCTTCCATTAAAAATATTAAGTCACTGTCCTGGAACTGGGGCCAGTATTCCTGCCATTGATGGGATTTGAGCTCACTGTCTGGGTAACTCTTTTACACCAACTCTTTTACACCAGGGGAAGTTTACTGCCCTTGAGGAAAAGAAATTAATATAGAGTTCCCAGGGCCTGCAATAAGGCTCTGCAATGTAAAACATATTTCTATACATGTGTAATATATGATATATATGTACATATGCATGTTTATTATATATACTATTATTTATTTTGTATTCATTTTATGGTTTATTGTATTTAGTATTATTATACACATAATATTTATTATATTTTGTACATCTATTATAAAATTATACACAATAAATTAGATCATTGACTCGTTTTTCATTAATACTTTGTTTAGTGTTGAAACTTAATACATAATTAAATGGAGGCATTTGTCACAGTCATCACATGTTTAGAGTCAGTCCCCAGTATGAGCTTTGTCTTATTTATCTTTGTACAACTTCCTATAGGGATATCTTTAGAGGATTTATACTCAGAGGCCTTTTCTTGAGGATAGGCAAGTTGTGGGATAAAATTGAAAAGGTGGGGCTGGGAATGTGGCTTAGTGGTAGAGAGCTTGCTCAGCATGCATGGATGCCAGGGTTTGAATCCTCAGTGCCACATACGCAGAAAAAGACTGAAGCTGTGGAGTGGCTCAAGTGGTAGAGCAACTAGCCTTGAGAAAAAGAAGCTCAGAGACAGTACTCAGGCCTTAAGATCAAGCCTCAGGACTGGCAAAAACAATGGGCCAGATGCCGGTGATTCAAACCTGGAACCCTAGCTTCTCAGGAGGCTACGATCTGATGACCACAGTTCAAAGACAGCCTAGGCAAGGAAAGCCTGTTAGACTCTTATGTCCAATGAACCACCAAAAGACCCCATGTGGTGCTGTGTCTCAAGTAGAGTGTCTTGAATAGAAGGGCTCAGGGACAATGCCCAGGCTTCATTTTGAGACACACAACTGGAAAACGAGTGAGGGGTAATCAAAGTACTTTTCCTATTTGCTAATTATGAGGACATTTTCTGGAAAATTAACTCTGATGTACACCAAAGTTGGAGTCAGACTCAAGGTTCAAGTATAGCAGATCCAAATGTCCAGCCTTTCGGATTGTAGCATTATAACCTATGTCCTACAGGTTTCTGAAATGTCCAATGTTGAAAGGCATAATATGCTCCTCAAACCCTTTGTGATAAGCACTTGACCTCTATTGTCAATGTCATTACAGTTCCTAAACTAGCAGAACACCTGTAGCTCAGGCCCGTCACCCTAGCTCAGGAGGCTGAGGTCTCAGGATCACAGGGTGAAGCCAGCCAAGGCAGGAAAGTCTATGACACTCTGACTTCCACTTCTGAAAGGTCAGATGTCCAAGAGCTTCCTGTTTTTCCCTTGGTAATGAGAGGTTACTTACACTCTAAATGTTCTTAGAGTTCTCAAGCTATAGAAACAGGAAAGAAACATTGTTGACCCATTCTGGCTTGAAATGAAGTTTTAAGGAACCAAGTCTTAGCCTTTTTTGCAGGAAGAACTCCAGTGTAACACTGTATTTGAAGGAAAGAAAACAGTTGAAAAAGCCAGGCTAGGTTAAGAGACCTAGGCCTGCAGCATTAGGAGGCAGAATGAACACACTCAACAGGGAAGTGAGCTGCAAAACTACTTCATTCATTCCAGGCACAGCCAGCAATGGGGGGAAACCTGAAACACTTGATAGAGTTACACCAGCCTCAGGCTTTTCTCAGCCTCTTAAAACAATGACTAATTAACCTTCCTCCCTCAGGTGAAAGGAGCCTCAGGTTATCTTTACATTAATAATAGAGAGCCAGTTTAATGGGTGAGAGGGAAGGAACAGAGTAGAAAAACGCTACTCTCTGGTTTTAGGGAGTGCATTTGTGACTGTCACATTTGAAGGCCCTTCTTCTTCCTCTGCCATTCCATTCTCCTTCTTTCATTCTCCACATCATTAATGCAAATCCCCAGTCCAAGGAGTGGCAGGGCCCTTTCTCTACTATCTCCAAGCACCTGAGTTAGAACCTGGCTCTGCCCTCTTGGCTCTGGGGCCTTCGGCTGCCTGAGAAGTGAGACAGAGACAGGCTTCCTGCTCTGTGGTTGTGTGAAGGAGATGCTGGTGGCCTGGCACAGTGCAGAAGACCTCATGACTGGGAATCGTTCCCTTCTTTCCTCCTGACTTCCAAGACAAGATTAATCTATCTATCTATCTATCTATCTATCTATCTATCTATCTATCTATCTATCTATCTATCTATCTATCTATCTATCTATCTATCTATCTATCATCTATCTACCTACCTACCTACCTCCTTACATACCTACCTACCTAGTGAGATAGCTATCTCTTTGCCAGTTCTTGGGTTGAACTCAAGGCCTGGGCACTGTCTCTACCACTCTTCTACTTGAGACACAGCAGCAATTCTGGTTTTCCTGGGTATGTGCTACTGAGGAATTGAGCCCAGGGCTTCTTGCAGGCTAGGCAAGCACTCTCTCTCTAATCCACATTCCCAGCCTCCTCATCTTTTTCTTAATGGTAGTTTTTATGTAAGTATGGTACTATCTTATGTCCCCAAGTTTAACTTTGTGAATGCCTGTTATTTCTACAAACCCTGATCTTCTCTTCCTCTGCCTGATTTGTGTTTGTTCCTGCCTTGACCTCATAATAAAATCATAACAAATGCTGCTGAGAGCTTAAGTGTGCATCATATAAGGACACAGGCCTGGAATCCTGGAAGATAAAAGCCATAGACCAGAAATGAAGAGAATGATGTGGTATGTGCAACAAGCATATCTGAAAAATAAATCAGTAAATAAAAGCAGAAGCAAAGCATATGGTCTGTTTGCACTCAGGGAGGTAATATACACACATAATTTGTGTGTATAATTTGTGTGGCCATCCCAGGGCTTAAACTCAGGGCTCCATGTATTCCTCAGCTGTTTTGCTCAAGGCTAAGTCTCTACCTCTACCACAGCTCCACTTCCAGCTATCTGGTCATTAATTGGATATAAGGGACACCCAAGCTTGCCTAGTCTGTCCGGTATCTCCTACTCAGCTCCCTCAAAGCTGGAAGTCTACGTTTGGGCCATTGCTCCATTTCTGGTTTTCTAGTGTTTTTTTGGAGATAAGAGTCTCACAGACTTTCCTGCTCGGGCTGGCTTTGGATGGCCATCTCCTGAGGAGGCTTCAAGGGGCTTTCCTCAGAGATTTTCTGAGAAGCCGTTCCATGCAAAACCTTAGTCTAAATCTTGGGAGGTACTAGGAAAACAGAAACATGAAGATTCTTCTAGTGTGTTCTAGATATTTAAGGTTGAAGACACATAACATTCATAACTATTAGATCATTTTATGCAGACAGTACGAGGATCACTCCAGCTTTCAGTCCTCTCATCCTGAGACAGTAAATTCACTGCAACTCAAAGCTAACTGACAGAGCTGGCATGAACTGGACCTTAGCTCTCAAATCCTATGACACTCATTTCTCACTTTTGGCTTCTGAGAAAATCCTTCTCAGAGAAAGCAGCTATAAAGAACATTAGGTAATTTACATATAAATTCAAACTATTGGAATGAACCTGTGAAGAAGTTAGATTGTCCAGATTAAAAAAATGAAGAAGAAAAGAAAGGCAGGTGCCAGTGTCTGCTGACTATAATCCCAGCTCCTCAGGTGGATGAGATGTAGAGATTCTCAGTTTGAATCCAGCCAAGGTAAGAGAGTCCTTGACATGCTTTTTCTAAGAGATAACAAAAAAACCCAGAAGTGGGACTGTGATTCAAGGCTAATGTATTACCTTTGAGCAAAAGGAGCTCAGGATCAACCCCTAGGCTCATAGTTCAACCCCAGGACCTGCCCCCCCCAAATAGCCTTTACCTCCATGTCTTTGTGTATATATGGATGCATTCCTATTGGTGAAGCTCCAGAGTAGCCTAGCTATTATGAATGGCACCAAGCTTGGAAATTTGTTCCCAATACAATGATTTCATAGCACAGATATGGCTTTCATGACAGTTCATGTTCTTGGGCTCCCCTACGTGGGCCCAGTGTAGCCTAAGGGTTTCTATGTATCCTAGGCCTGCTGGAAGATGTCTGTCTCATTGTCTGGACAGGCAGACAAAAGGCTCCTCTCCTGTACAGCTGTGTAACGAACAACTCCAATTAGTGGGGATGAGTGTGGGCAGGCTCTGAAGACAAGGAGAAAAAGGCCTTTTTGTACCCCAAGCTATCTCTTTCCCCAGTGCTCTGTTTTGACAGTAAGTCTTCATTTGTGCCACCTCCATTGGCAGGCCAAGTTCCCTGCACTCATCCTTTCTTTGTTAGACTATGTTCCAGTGTTCACATACAGTGCTAAATGTAATTCAGGAATCCTTCTGGAACACAACTAGGGCGCTGAAACTAATGAAATGTTTCATTGCAGACGATGATGGGCCTATAATACCTCTCCTAGGTTTCCTGAAGATTGGTAAATCCAAGCCCATGTTGGATATCACAATTCTTCCTGTCATATGGGGCTGGTGAAGCTCATGAGATTTTGAAATCTTTCACCTCTCCTAGTTGGACCTTAGGTGACTAGGTTTTGATTGTGAACACAGGGCCTGGGTCCTGGCCATGACCTCAGAGCAGAACTCCATTGCTTGACCATTTTGTGTCACAGCTTCTCTTCTGCTTTCTCTGTGTTGTGTGTGTGTGTGTGTGTGTGTGTGTGTGTGTGTGTGTGTGTGTGTGTGTGTGTCCATACACTAGTCTTGGAGCTTGAACTCAGGACGTGAGCACTGTACCTAGTTTCTCTTGTAAAAATATAGCCCTCTTCCACTTGAGCCACAGAGCCTATTCAGGCTTTTTTTTGGGTAATGTACTGAGTAATCAAGCCAATGGTTTCATATATTCAAAGCACTCTACCCCTAAGGTACATTCCCAGGCCTTTACTTCAGATTTGTTAGTTTGTTTCTGTCTTTTTTGTTGTTGTTGTAGTCGGTTGTAGGAGTGGAAGTCAGGGCCTGGGTGCTGTCCCTGAGTTCTTTAGCTCAAGTATTGTACCCTACCACTTTAGCCACAGAGCCACTTCAGGTTTTCTCATGGTTCATTGGAGCTAAATGTCTCAAGCAATTTCCTGCCCAGGCTAGTTGCGAACCATGTCCTTCAGATATCATCCTCCTGAGTAGCTAGGATGACAGGCATGAGCCACAAGCACCCAGTTTCCACTTAAGGATTCTTAGTGGTGAATTGGAGATAATAATCTCATGGGACCATTTGTAGTTTGGAACCCAGATCCTCGGATCTCAGCTTCCTGAAAAGGCAGGATGAGAGTCCTCAGCTATAGATGCTTAGGCCATGGCACTCTGCTGCAAGGGGGTCCTTGCCTCCATGTGGTGGGGTTCTAACCAAAAGCCCAATAGTTAAGGGTCAATACCTAGGCCATGAGTTCAAGGTTCATATCTGAGAATAAACAAACAAACAATTTCCTGCAGGAGACATCTCACCCACTATTCAGTAATACATAATTTTGTCCCTGCCATGGAGACATATCTGAGCCTCAATATTCTTGTCTGCATAATCATGTCACTTTTAGAGCTCTTACAAGGACCAGATGAAAGAATGGACCCTGTGAAGGACACAGCACATGGCACACTTCGAAGGACTGAGAACACAGCATCATATGAAAGACTCAGCACACAGCACCCAATGCAGGACTCAGCACACTGCACCCTGTGAAGGACTCAGCAGATAACACCTTGTGCAGGACTCAGCACAGTGCACCCTATGACGGACTCAGCACATAGTTCTATTCTAGAAGCTGTCAATAGAATTAGTGTGCTTTCATCATTATCACCATTGTTTGAGGAATGTTTCAAAAATCACACAAGTTCACATCTAATGGTTTAGTGGGGTATTTTTTGGGGGGTGTTACCCATGGGTATTGAACTCAATGCAGGGGGCTACTGTATTAATAACATTTGCTCAAGGCTAGAGCTCTACCAATTTGAGCCACATTTCCAAGAATCTCGCAGACTTCCTGCCAGGGTTGGGTTTTAAATCCCCCAAGCAGCCAGGATGATGGGGGTAAACCAGCAGCCTCTGGTTCCTTGGAGCTGTGTTGCAGCAGTTTATATATGGCTAAGTCAGGTTAGGTGGCAGCTGTCAGCACCAGACTCCTAGCTTGCTCTGTGATGATGTATTTGAAGTCCTGCCCTTCTATAGTTGCAATTAGAACATTCTACCTTTTATTGGTGGCAGTCCTGGGCCTTGAGTAAGGGCTTAGACACTCCCTAAGCTTTGTGCCCCAGGCTGGTACACAATTGATTGAAAGAAAGCATAACGTCAGGGTTTTCTGTTTATGTGGCACTGAGGAATCGAACTCAGAGTTTCATCCTTACTAGGGAAGCACTCAACCACCGAGCCTCAGGCGTGAATGAGGTATAAATAGATAGAGCTTCCTTATATGAATATTATATACACAAAAAGAGATATCTCTATATTATTAAATCATAGATATTACTGCCAATTATTAGATATTAAATTATGTCTCCATTTAATTCAGTGTCCCAGTTGAACAATTAATAAAGCATTAATTAATAATTACTCAATATCTTGTTATCATATATGTACATATATGCATACATATATGTACATATTTTATAGAATGAGACAGATGTCTATATATAATTAAATTATGCATCATGTGTCACTACCAATTATTAGGTATTTAATTATGTATCAATTTACTTTTTATTCGGTTAATGCTTAATAAAATAGTAATAAAACTTAATTAACATCCTATAATTATTGCATCTAATTTATCCTAGAAGGATTCACTAATTCAACCCTTTATCATTTATTGTAGTGACAATTATCCAACCTATACCATTTATTACATTTATGACATCCTATTACAAAGCATATAGATTTTCATACGAATTATAGAGCCTGACACTGAACACTTTTAAAGCAAAAGAAAACGTGTCATGCTTGGCTTTTCACTCCATGATTACATTTTTGACAGTGCTGGGATCTAAACTCAGGGCCTAGAAGTTCATGAATGGGTGACTGCCAGCACAGCAGCCTCTAGCCAATTCAGCTCCTAGGCAGTTCCCAAGCCCTGAGATCAAGCCCCATATGTTGACTCCATATTGTGCTTATTTTAGTTATTCATTTAATTTTTTGTTTTATTCATTTATTTACCATTTATTTTATTGACTATTATTACACATGGAATATTTTTTACACTTATTACAGAGGATATAGGTTTGCCTGTGTTTGAAACTTCACACCTGACACCCAGGACATTAATAGAAAAGGAAAACATGTGTCACCATGGGATTCTTACTCCACGATTCAATTTTTGTGAGTTGTGGCATCTGAACTCACAGCCTACAAGGCCCAATTCATGAATGGGTGAGTGTCAGCATGCCAGACTGGTGCATATTGAGCCAACCAGAAGTTCCCAGCACCTGAGATCTAGGCACAGCGGTTGACAAAATAAGAACAGATTGACATGCAGATGGCAGTACACAAATAAATATAGATCTTTATAGAGTGCCAGAGATGTCTATACAATATTCAGTTATATATGCTACATTCCTACTAATTCTTGGGTATTTATTATGCCTCCATGTAATTAATATTGTTTTCATCCTTAATGAATTATTAATTAAATCACTGTCCCGAATTATTGTTTCCATGTAATTAATAGTATTCTTTTAATATGTCAAAAATATTCATTAAAATCCATTGGCCTTCTAAAGTCACTCTAATTTTATAGTAGTGTCATTCAGGAACAACTTATTCAACCTTGGCATTCATAAACGAGACTTTTAGGATCTCCCGCCATTGTCAGGACGGGCTTCCAACCAGGGCGTATGTTTCTATGTTGGCCTATGGCTTCCCTGGTAGCCCACCAGCCTTCAGCAATGCCAGGTTATCAACACTTTTCAGCAGTATTATTCAGACCTAGGAAGGTCACTTTGCAATGAAAACAAATGTAAAACCTGCAGCCATCTGCAAGTTGCTGTTTTTTTTTTTTTCCTGTGTCGTTTTATTTATTTCCTGTCAGTCTTTGGGGCCCAAGAAGCCAGGTTCAGCTGTGGGTCCAGTGGCTGTACCCCAGCCTAGAGTGATTAAAGCTGAGACAGAGTTGCCATGACCTGAGTTCAAGCCTGTGCTTGACAAAATAAAAATACATACTTACATGCATATATACATACATTAAAAATATTTTAAAAATTTTAAGGCTCCTTGGCTTGGAATTCATGTCATTTTTTTTTTCTGCCAGACCTGGGATTTGAACTCAGGGTCTGGGTAAATCTGCAGCACTGTGGGGGAAGGGGAAGCTCACCGTGCTGGAAGAGAAGAAAGTCAGGCCTGTTCCCAGGGTCTGAACTCAAGTCGTAGCACTCTTATATATTCTAAATACATGACTTATATTTACATACACATGTTTACTGCATATTGCGGTTAGTGTAGTTATTCATTTGGTGGTTTATTTATTTATTATGTATATTAGTGAGTATGATTACACATATAACATTTTTTACATCCTATTACATAGGACATAGATTTGCCTGTGCATTATACATCATTCCTGAGACCCAGGACTTTCACCAATTAGGAAAACAAAAGGGACAATTGGCTTCTTCCACCAGGATTAACTTTTTGGCAGTTCTGTGATTTGAAATCCGGGCCTAGAAGGCCCACTTCATGAATGGGTAAATGTTAGCACACCATTAAGATGCAAGTGAAGTTGGCAGGCAATTTTGATGACCTGAGATCAAGCCCTAGAAGTGGCCAATATATAAACACATAGATGTGTAGATGCAGTGCGTGTGTGTATTTACAGATGTATGTGTAGCTATAAATGTATACAAAGACAGATAGACATTTATGTAGATTCTAGTGTATAACTCTATATAAAGTGATGTCTATGTCTTATTTTTATATATTCTATTACTACCAATTATTTGGTCTAAAATTATACCTTCATTCATTAATCACAGTAGAAAACTTAATGAAGAATTAAATTAATCAGCTACTTGAATTTATTGCATACAATCTTATACTAGAATGACTAGCTAATTAGTAATTCAATTAGTACATTTCAAATATTCTTAGTGTTCCTATACATAAGAACGAGTTTTCTAGGATCTTCAGCAGTGTGTTGGTGCCAGTCCCAGGATCCAACTCAGGGCCTAGGTGTGTGGGATGTGCTCAGGCTTCACTGACAGCCCGCCAGCCTTCAGCCATGCAAGGACAATTTCAATTTTCAAGCAGAGTCATTGAGACCCAGGATGGTCAAGTGCAAAGGAAACAAAGGTAAAACGGTTGTGTACAACTTCCTTGTTTTTTCGCTCCTCCATTTGTGTTGGTTTGATGGGTTTTTATTTTTGCCAGTGCTGGGAGTTCAACTCGGGTCCTAGGATCCCTGGATCATCTGTGGGTGTAAATGCTGCACTCCAGCCTAGGGTAATCATGGTTTAAGACACAATAAAATGCTTCTTTAAGCAAAAAGAGCTCAGGGAAAATGTCTATGCTCACAGTTCAACCCTCAGGATTTGCCAGACAAAAAAGTGCAAGTAACTCCATGTGTCTGTGGATGTATGCATGAATTTCCATTGGTGAACATTGAAAGGCACCCAACTAGGAAATTTGCTTTGAATAGAATTATTTCATTGCACAGAGAATGCTTTCAAAACAGTGCATGTTTCTTGTTCCCCTCATTGTTCCCAGTGTAGCCTGAGCGGTTCTCCACACCCCAGGCTGCTGGAGGAAGTTTGCCTCATTGTTGGAACAGGAAGACAAAAAGCCTCACTCCTTTACAGCTGTGTAACAAACAATTCATCTGGGGAAATTAGTGAGGATGTGTATGGGTGGGCTTTGAAATCCAGGAGGGAAAGGCCACTTTGTACCCCAAGCTATTTCTCTCCCCAGTTCCCTTTTTTGACAAGAAACCTTCATTTTTGCCGCCTCTTGGGACAGGCCAAGTTCTCTGTACTTATCCTGTCTTTTTTAGACTATGTCCCAGGGTTGAAAAAAAAACTGCTACAATTAATTCAAGAGTCCTTCTGGCAGACAACTGGGAGCTGAACCTAATGAAATGATTCATTATTGGCATCGGTACCTCCCTAGTTTTCCAGAAGCGTGCTAAATCTAAGCATATGTGTAATATCACAGTGCTTCCTGTCATCTAGGGCTGGTGAAGCTCATCAGGTTTTGAAAAATTTGACCTCTCCTAGTTGGGCCCTGGGTGACAAGGTTTCGTGGTTGAAAATGGGGCCAGGGTGCTGACCATGAGCTCAGAGCAGGATCTTGAACTCAGGACCTGAACACTGTACCTGAGTTTCTCCTGTTCAAGGATAGCACTCTAACACTTGAGCCACAGAGCCAGGTCAGGCTTTTTTTCTAGTGATGTGATACTTAGGATTCAAACCCAGGGTTTCATATATGCACAGCACTTTTCCCCTAAGACCCATTCCCAGAATTCTACTTCAGGTTTCTTGTTTTCTTTTCTTGTAAGTTGGGGAAGTTGAAGTCTGAGCCTGGGTGCTGTCTCTGAGCTCTTCAGCTCAAGCTCTACCACTTGAGCTACAGCGCCCCTTCAGGCGTTCTGGTGGTCACTGGAGATAACTATCTCAAGGAATTTCCTGCCCAGGCTGGCTTTGGACCATGATTCTCAGCTCTCAGGATCCTGAGCAGCTAGGATGACAGAGGAGACTCAGTGGCGCCCTGCTTCCACTTTAAGTTGCTAAGTGGTGAATAGGAAATAAGTCTCATGGGACCTTTTGTGTCTGGGATAGTTTTTAACCAAGATTGTCAAATCTCAGCTCTCTGAGTAGGCAGAATGACAAACCTTAGCTACAGATGCCTAGGGTCCTTGGCTACACGTGATAGGGCACTAGCCAAGAGCCTAACAGGGAAGGGTCAGTGCCTAGGCCCTGAGTTCAACATTTATGACCAAGAAAAATAAACCAAAACAATTGTCTGCAGGAGACAACTCATTAGAGTTCAGTACATACATAATTTTAACCCTGATATGGGGACATATCTGAACCTTAACTTTCTCATCTGCGCAATCATCTTAGTTGTGGAGTTATTAAAAGGACCAGATGAAAGAATACACCTCATGAAGGACTCATCACATAGCTGTATCCCACAAGCTGTCATTAGAATTAGGGTGTTTTCATTAGTATCACCATTCTTTCAGAAACACGTCACAAATTGCACAAAGTTCACATCTAATTATTTAGAGGGATTTTTTTTTTGGGGGGGGGAGTTAGCCACGGGATTGCACTGAAAGTTTGGGGCTACTGTCCTTAGATCTTTAGCTCAAGACCAGAGTTCTACCACTTTGAGCCACAGCTCAGAATTTTGCAGAATTACTGCCAGCGTTGGGTTTTAAACCCACCAGTGTCAGACCTCAGCCCCTGAGTATCTTGGATGACTGGAGTGAGTGAACCAGCAGCATCTGGTTCCATGGAGTGGGATTGCAGAGGTTTACCTCTTGCTAAGTCAGATTACATGGCAGCTTTCAGCATCAGACTCCCAGCTTGCTCTGTGATGACATATTTGCAGTCCTATCCTTATGTCGTTGGATTCAGAATATTATTTATTTATTTTTTGGTGCCAGTCTTGTATCTTGAGTAAGAGTCTAAACATAGGCTTTTATGCTCAAAGCTAGTGCTCAATTGCATAAGTGACTGCTCCACGTCCAGATCTTTCTGTTCATGTGGTAGTGAGGAATCAAACCCAGGGCTTTGTACATACTAGGGGCACACTCTACCACTGAGCTCCAGGAGTGACAAGTACATAAACAGATAAATGTCTAGATTGTTAGATAGATAGATAGATAGATAGATAGATAGATAGATAGATAGATAGATAGATAGATAGATAGATAGATGGATAGATAGATAATAGATGTATATGTATAAAACAAGAGAGATGTCTGTATATTATGAAATTGCATATATGATATTACTACCAATTTTTTTGGGGGGGTTCTGGTAGTGGGGCCTGAACTCTGGGCCTGGGCGCTGTACCTCAGCTCTTCAGCTCAAGGCTAGCGCTCTACCACTGAGCCACCTCCGGTTTTTTTCTTTTTTGCTTATGTGGTGCTGAGGAATCGAACCCAGGGCCTCAGGCATGCAAGGCAAGCACTCTACCACTGAGCCACCTTCCCAGCCCATTACTACCAATTATTAGCAACCAAATTATTCCTTCCTTTTTTAAGTATCATGACTAAATAAATGATAAGGTATTAATTGAAAATTAGTCAATGAAGTATAATTGTGTATAATTTTATAATATGAAAATCATACACTGCTGCAATGCTTGATAAGAAATGTATGCATGCTTGATAAGAAATGTATGCATTATCCTGCCCATGTAATTGTAACCCCTCTGTACAGTATGTTCACAAAAAAATAAAATAAAATAAATTGTTACTTTTATAACATTCCATTTGTACAGATGTAATATCAGAATGTGTTTCTTAGACTCTCACACCTTTCATTAGTGACAGTTCCAGGATTAGACCTCTAGGCCTAAGTTGCCAGTTTCGGCTATGGCTTCCCTAATAGCCCACCAAACATCAGCAATGCAAGGACATGTGCACTTTCTGGGCCTTGTCATTTATACCCAGGATGGTCACAATACAAAGGAAAAAAAAGTAAAACCACCTTATTGAACTTGTGTTTTATCCTTTTTCTTATTTTTTTTTTTGCCAGCCCTGAGATTTGAACTCGGGTCCTAGGATCCCAGAGTCGGCTATGGCAGAGGTGCCAAGACCCAAGTTTAAGCCCCGTGCTTGGCCAATAAACAAACAAACAAATAAATAAATAAATAATAAGGCCCTGGCTTTGAATTTGTTTCATTTTTCTGGCAGGCCTGGCATTTGAACTCAGGGTCTGGGTAACTCTGTGGCATTGTGGGTGAAGGGGAAGCTCACCATCCTTAAAGACAAGAAATTTAGACCAGTTCCCAGGGTCTGAATTAAAGCCTCAGCACTGGAAAAAATAATATTCATATATGAGATTCATTTACACACATGGGTTTACTGCCTATAACATTTATTACCCTTATTTATTTAGTATTATTATACATATAACACTTCATTTATTACATTATATCACCTAGATTATATTTGCATACGGGTTATACATCGTACTGAGACCCAAGACTTTCACAGAAAAGGAAAAAAATGTGTAAAAATTGGCTTCTTACTAGACGAATAAATTTTTGGCCTTGCTGGGATTTTAACTCACAACCTAGAATGCCCAATCCATAAATTGGGTCTCAATCTTAGCACACCAGCCTCCAGCAAACTGATCTGCGAGGAAATTCTGAGGACCTTTGATCAAGCCACAGTGGTGCCCAATATATACATTGAAAGATATGTATATGTGTATGTATATATATAATATAATATACAGAAAGAGAGGTAATGTGCGGATATTCAATTATGTATATTATTACCAATAATTAGTTATTACATCACATTATGCCACTATTTAATGAAGTATCATGGTAGAATACTTATAAAAGTATTAATTAAAAATTAATCAATATCCTTCCATTAGGGGAATCATACCATGGTGCTAGAATGGAAGACATAAATCCAATAAAATTTGCTAAGACTGAGACCCAATTTTATGGATTGGGCATTCTAGGTTGTGAGTTAAAATCCCAGCAAGGCTACAAAATTATTCTAAATACAATCATGAATTAACTGCAAATTTAATTATTACTTTTATAACATTCCATTAGCATTCACAAAAATAAGAATGAGTGTGTCAGGATCTCTTTCCATTTGTGGGTAGCAGTCCTAGCATTCGAACTCCAGGACTGGGTAGTTTACTTCGAATGCAAACCATTGGAATGCCTTGAATATTTCAGATTGTCACGATAAAAAAAGAACAACAAGGGCCGGGAAGATGGCTCAGTGGTAGAGTGCTTGTCTTGCATGCCTGAGGCCCTGTGTTTGATTCCTCAGCACCATTTAAGCAACAAGAAAAAAGCACCATTTAAGCAACAAGAAAAAAGCTGGAACTGGTGCTGTGGCTCAAGTGGTAGAGTGCTAGCCTTGAGCTGAAGAGCTGAGGGACAGTGACCAGGCCCAGATTTCAGACTCCCTGAGCGGACCAAAAAAAAAAAAAAAAAAACAAAAACAAATAAAAAAGAACAACAAGAAGAAAAGAAACCCAGGTGTCAGTGGCTCCTGCCTGTAATCCTAACTCCTCAGGAGGCTGAGATGTAGAGAATGCCAATTTGAATTCAGCCAGGGCAGGAAAGTCAGCAACACTCTTATTTCTAAGAGATCACAGGAAAAGAAATGAGTGGGGCTGTGGCTCAAGTTGCGGAATGCTACCCCTGAGCAAAAGGAGCTCAGGGACAGGGCCTAGTCCCATAGTTAAACCCCATACATGCACCCTCGCAAAAAAAAGGGAGCAGTAACTCCATGTCTCTGTGTATGGATGGATGATGTATGGATGATGGGCATTCAGCAGGTTGCCCATGCCCAACCTCCCCAACCTGGGCAAGCTGGGACAAGCTCTCAGAGGATACTAAATCTGAGCTGGCAGGTTGAACAAAGCATCCCTCTGACATTTAATAACTGAAGCCCCGAAGGCTCTGCCTAGGCTGGTGTGGGCAGCGTATGTATTATGTTCTAGCAGAGGTGTCCCATTAGGACAACTAGCAGCCAGCCACTGCCTCCAGGAGTGGTCAAAGGTTATGGATCCATATTCTCTATCCCTCTGTAGGTTGTGAGCCTAGGCCTCTGGGACCTGGTGGCTCTCACTCATTCATCATTCTTCTTTGCCGAGTCAAAAACTTGTCCCAAATCGCAGCAAAGGTATGAAATAGTCAGTGATTTCTATGCCACAAGGGTAAGCCAATAAATCACACCCTCAAAATTCCTGTAACGTCAGCCTTGGTCTTCGAATGCGGCTTAGAGGTAGAGTGTTTACCTAGTGTGCATGAAGCCCTGGGTTTGATTCCTCAGTACCACAGAAACAGAAAAAGACAAAATTGGCACTGTGGCTAACCTTGAACAAAAGAAACTAAGGAACATGCCTAGACCCTGAGTTCAAGCCCCAACACTGACAAAAAAAGCGAGCCTGGTGAGACATATTCTTCTGGGACTCAGGAGGGCAGAAGTTAGAAGTAAGAGGTAGAGGGCAGGTGCTGGTGGCTCACCCCATTAATCTCAGCTACTCAGGAGGCTGAGTTCTGAGAATCCTAATTACAAGCAGCAAAGTCTAGATGAGACACTTTTCTCTAATTAAACACCCAAAAAGCCAGAAGTAGAGTTGTGATTAAAGTAGTAGAGTGCTAGCCTTGAGCACAAAAACTCAGGGATACCGTCCAGGCCATGAGTTCAAAACCAAGGACTGGCGCGCATGCACTCACACACACACACACACATACACACACACACAAACACACACACCCCAAGATAGAGCATTTGCCAGTTAGCCTGCACAAGTTCCATCTCTAGAGGGAAAAAGGAAGGAAGACTTGCTCCAGGAGATGATATAACCAGTGTCAAAATGCCACAGGAGATATAAGGCATGGAACAGGACAGAGTGCCTAGGGAGAAGGTACAACATGGGCAAAGGTGCTGTGGTGTGGTGTAGAGCAGGTGGTGTGGGTGGAATGAAGGTTCTGTGGCTTCAGACAAGTCTGGCAGGACATTCAAGTCTGGGTCAAGGTTTGTACTTAAGTCACAGGTAGGGAAGAGGGCGGGATCCCATTATAGGGCCAACGGGGAAGATTAGCTTGACTTTTCACCATGAATTCCAGCCATTTCCTGTGGCTGGAAGCCTATTTTTTACAGCTCCTGACCCTCAGGCATCCTTTGGATTTAGGAGTCAGGGCAACCACAGGGAAGAACTCTTGCTTAAGGAAAGCTTCTAACCCAATGCCACCAGTGGCTTAACCCCTATAAATCCTAGCTACTCAGGAGACTGGGTTCAGAGATCATGGGTCAAAGCCAGCTCAGAGGAGGAAACTTAGTGAGACTCTTCTTGCCAGTGATCTACCGAAATCCCGAAATGGCACTAGGGCTTAAGTGCTAGAGTTCCAGCCTTGAGGGAAAAAGTTAAGAGACCGGAGCCCAGACTCTGAGTTCAAGGCCAGCACTGGCACAGAAAAAATAAAGAAAAGCTTTCAGGAGCTCCTAGTCCACTGTGGTGAAAGGCCAAATCAAGTGGGCACCGGTGGCTCACACCTGTTCTTCTAGCTCCTCAGGAGGCTGAGATGTGAGGATTGTGGTTCAAAACCAGCCCAGGCAGGAAAGACAGGGAGACTTTGATATCCAAAGAACCTCCAGAAAAATGGAAGTGGCCCTGTGGCTCATGTGGTCATCTGAAGAGCTGGGGGACAGCGCCTAGGCCCAGAGTTCTGGCCCCATGACCAACCCCTGCCTGCTTGGACATAACTCTGTCCAAATACTCTGCCAAGAAGCAGAGTATTTTCTAGTGGGCCCCTGAGTTTCTCCCAATGTCTAGGTGTCCTACAAGTCTTGAGAGCAGCCCATTTGGAGGCCTTTGCCTACACAGCGAGCCACATTATCAGAAAGTGTCCAGTCTTGGGGCATGGAGGTCATTGTGCGGCTCATCAGAATGGAATCTGTCATGGGTGGAGTGTGGATCTGAGCAGTAAATCAGTCTCAGACCACGGTTCTGGGCCAGGAGGGTAAGAAGGTGGCATGGCAGGTAATGCCTGCTCAAGCAGGTATCACAAGAGTGCGAATCTCTCAGGCATACCATGGGCAGGTGTTGAATTGGGCTCATGAAAGACTTGTGGGCTCAGGAATCCACAGCCGGCTGGCTGCTGCTTGTAACTTTAGCTATCCCTGGAGTCCCAGGCATGGAACCCTGCTTTCCTCACCAGTGCTTGGGGTCCATTGAAGGTCTTCAATTGTGGGCCAACTACAAAAGAGCATCCACAGTGTCCTTTCCCTTGGTTCTGTGGCTCTGTGCACTGATGGAAGGGCAGGTTCCATGGAACTTACTGCCATGGCCCAGACACAGTCAGGAGCTGCAGGAAGGTGATGTTTACTGTAGGTCGAGTGGTAGAGCACCAACTTTGTCAAACAAGCTAAAGGATACCACCGAGGCTTTGAGTTTAAGGCCCTGTAAACTCCCACAAACACATACACACACACAAACACACACACGCACATACACACACACACACACACTCACGCACAAAAAAGCACACACAACAACATCCTAAGTAAGTCCCAATGGCTCATACCAGCAATCCTAGCTATTTAAGAGGCTGAGCTCTTAGGATGGCAGCTTGAAGCCAGCCCAGGCAGGAAAGTCCATGAGACTGTTCTCTCCAGTAAACTACTAAAAAAGATGAAAAGTGAGCTGTGGTTGAAGTGGTAGAGTGTTAGCTTTGAGCAAAGGAAGCTCAGGGAAAGTGCCTAGGCCCTGATTTCCAACTCGAAGATTTTTTTTTTTTTAAAGACACCGTTTGCCTGCACCTAACCCATAATCAGGACATAAATCCAGATTTTGGTCACCCAGGATCTCACTTACACTCCTGCTACTTTCATAGCACTGCCACAAGTGGCCGGAGTGTGGCCAGCACTGGATTAAGAAGTGAACGTACAACAAGAGGGGCATAGCCAGGTCAAGGCTAATACTCCAGAACATTGAGGCATTGGCCATCCCAGTCTCTCATGCCCCAGTTCCTGGACCTGGAATCTAAAGTGTGTGCCTTTGTATTCTGGGCAACCAGAAATGTCTAGAAGGACCTGAGAGGCCAAGCTGGGGCGGGAAGATAGACTTTCCTGCGACAAAGTACATTGACATTTCCTAGACACCAATGGATACTTCCAAGCCACCTTGGCCTCACCTCCCATGTAGCCCCAGATCCTCTTTGCTTGGGAGGCCTTCAGTCAGCTGTCAAGCTCGAGTTGGCCAGAGCCAATGGAAATCCCCTTTCCCCCACTCCAATGCCAGCCTGCAGGGAGGGACATGCAGCCAGAGGCCAAGATGAGGAAAAAGACAGGACATCGCACAACTAAGGACCCCCAAAAGGCAGTGGAGACCATCTGCCAGCTGGCCCTGCTGACCCAGAATCCCCTGGAGTTCCCAGAGATTTGGACAGGCTAGACTTGGATCCCAAAATAAAGCTGGAATGTAGGCCTCTGGCAATTTAGGACTCATTGTAGACCCTGATAGGGGACTAAAGGGCAAGGTCAGCATGGAGGAGGGGCACCATCCAAGGTCAGAAAGAATCAAACAGGTGAGACAGAGAAAGACGAGGGAAAAATACACACACACACACACAGAGACACACACACACACACACACACACACACACACACACACACACACACACACACACACACACAAGTAGCCCAAGGCCTCAGCAGTCCCTGAGCACTCTGAACATTATACACACAAGACAAGAATATGGCACTACTGTCTTCAGACCAACTATAGCTCAGGGCCTCTCACACATCTGGAATGGCTCAGAAAATAGCTTGACATTTCTTAAAAGTACACACTGCTATGCAGAAAATTCATCTACCTTATTTTTGGTTGTCGGTCATGGGGTTTGAACTCTGGTCCAGCGCACAGTCCTTCAGCTCTTCAGCTGAAGGTGAGCGCATTACCACTGGAGCCACAGTGCCACTTCTGGCTTTCTAGTGGTTCACTGGAGATAAAGTATCACAGATTTTCCTGCCCAAGCTGGCTTTGAACCTCAATCCTCAGATCTCATCCTCCTGAGTATCTAGGATGACGCATTGTGAGCCACCAGTGGCGCCCTGCTTCAGCCACCTTCTTAGACCCAGGGGAAACCCAACTCATCAGGCCACAAACCACAGGCAACCCTTCACTTCAGACATTGACAACAGCATCCAAAACCATTCTTCCATGGATGGAGAGCATATAATTGACACTACCATCCCACCCCTGCTCCCATTCACCCACTCCCTGCCTGCCACAGGCCATAACCTCTGTAGTTCTTGGTAAGGCACTGCCACCCTGCTGTGGTTTCACACTGGGGAAAACCTGGGGTGTTCTTAAAAATGTCTGTACAGTGAGGCCAACACCTGTTCTCCAAACCACAGCACCCCCACTATTTCACCATCTCTTGCAAACAAAGAAGGGGTGTTTTTCTTTCTTTTTTTCTTTCTTTCCTTCCTTCCTTCCTTCTTTCTTTCTTTCTTCCTTCCTTCCTTCCTTCCTTCCTTTCTTTCTTCCTTCCTTCCTTCCTTCCTTCCTTCCTTCCTTCCTTCCTTTCTTCCTTTCTTTCTTTCTTTCTTTCTTTCTTTCTTTCTTTCTTTCTTTCTTTCTTTCTTTCTTTCTTTCTTTCTTTCTTTCTCTCTTTCTTTCCTTCTCTTTCTTTCTTTCTTTCTTTCTTTCTTTCTTTCTTTCTTTCTTTCTTTCTTTCTTTCTTTCTTTCCTTCCTTCCTTCCTTCCTTCCTTCCTTCCTTCCTTCCTTCCTTCCTTCCTTCTTTCTTTCTTTCTTTCTTTCTTTCTTTCTTTCTTTCTTTCTTTCTTTCTTTCTTTCTTTCTTTCTTTCTTTCTTTCTTTCTGTTTTTTTGGTTGAGGGGCTTGAACTCAGGGCTTGGGTACTGTCCCTGAATTCTAATTTTCCTTAAGGCCAGTGCTCTACCACTCGAGCCACAGTGCCACTTCTGGTTGCAGATTGGAGATGAAGCTTTTGTGGGACTTTCCGGCCTGGTGTGGGAAATGAGATTGTCTGGATCTCAGCCTCCCAAGTGGCCAGGATGACAGGCATGGGATGACAGGCGTGAACCACCTGCACATGGCTTAAATTGTCTCATACTTCAGAATTTCAAGCTAGTCCTCCTCTAGAGGCTACCACCTAGACACCCCTCTACCTCCCTCAGGGACAACAAAGGGAGGATCAGAATCTGGGTGGGGCCAAGGACGTTAAAGGGCCCCTTCCACATCACTAGCCCTGTCTAAGCTCCCATTTACCTCCTCTGGATGTCCTGGTCATCCAGGGCAGATCAGACCCACTAGGAGTTCTGGGGCCTGCCCTGTATTCCCCCGCTCCCACCCCACCAAACAGGTACCTGAGGATTTCTGGGGCCAGCTGCTCCATGTCCTGGTGTAAGACATTGAGAGGGTTGCTGATAACACAGTCCAGGGGTGACAAGGGAAGAAGGAGTGTCAGCTCCCTTCTGTCAAAGAAGGAGACACAAAGCATGGATGGATCTACTAGAAGCCACAGGGCATAGCCATCCACCTGTCACCAAGGTCACTTGGAGAGCTGTTTTATATTGACAGCCCTTGGGCTTGCCCTTGAGGCCTGGGGCTGTCCCTGAGTTTCTTTGGCTCCAGATGAGCGCTCTTCCACCTGAGCCATGGTGCCACTTCCAGCATTTTCTGTGTATGCAGGACCTAGGAATCAAACCTGGGGTTTCCTGCATTCTAGGCAAACCCTCTACCTCTAAGACACAATCCCAGCCCTGCATAGCTGTTCTGTGACCCATTGGGCCTGTCTCCAGACAGTCTTGCACATCTGTACTGAGCTTCTCACCAACATCCCTGGCTGGAAATGAACATGCTCTGCTATGTCGTCCATCATCTGTGGCATCTTTGCTCTCTGTGCTTTCTGTCAGATCCTCCTTGTTAAGCAAGACCTCCTTTTCAAGTGTTGCCTCTAAGAAGCCCGTTCTGATCACCTTGGCAGAGCTGGAGCCTCTTTGCTCTGCAGGCTTCTGGCCTTATCAAGCTCTGCTTTCTGTCCAGTGTGGGTTGAGAGCGCACGAAGGGGAAGGCCTGGCTTCCACCACTGGATTTCTGAAGGCTCTGATACACCACCCAGGGACAGGTGTTGTATCACACTCCGAGAGAGGGTGCTTGAGGCCTGGGCAGTCTGTGGGCAGCAAGATGGGATCATTTCTTTGTGTGGGCTTGAACTCAGGATCTGGGAGCTGTCTCTCTGAGTTTATGTGCTCAAGGCTGGTATTCTACCACTTGAGCCACAGCTCTACTTCAGGCTTTTTTGTGGTTCCATGGAGAGTAGATTCTCACAGGCTGTCCAGCTTATGGCTGGCTTCAAACCGTGATCCTCAGATCTTCAGCCTCCCGAGTAGCCAGCATGACATGTGTTAGTCTGGGCCCCAAGTTAAGGGTACCAAAGGCTTTTTTTTTTTTGCTTCCATTTTTCTCCTGTCAACTAGCATGCCCTAGTTAAAATAATCATTTCCAGGGGATCAAGATCCTCTCCTAGGTCAGTTAATCCAAGGAGATAAAGTGTCTTTGGAAAAGGCTAGTCTGAGTTGGCCTAGTGGTGTTTTGGGGGAAGTGTGGGTGGGTGTGGGCATGGGTGTGTGGGTATGTGTCCAGGATACCTACTCCCATCTCTCTGGTGCCTAATCCTCTCAGCAGGGAGTGCATCCAGAAGGAAGGCGGGTGGGGGAGGGTACCTGAGGTCACATCCAGGGGGATGATCCGAATTATGTCCTGCAACTGAAGCCTGGACAGATAATGGAGGGAAAGAGAAGTTTTGGGGAACATCAAGGGAAGCCCCTTACCTTTGGCTAAAAGTACCAGCGAGAAGACTGAATCCTAATTCTTGGTAGACATAAAAGGTGTACACTGTTCATTTATTTTATTATTATTGTGTGAGTCCTAGGGCTTGGATTCAGGTCCTGGGTGTTATCCCTGAGCTTCTTTTGTTCAAGGCTGAGGCTTTACCACTTGAGCCACAGCACCAAATCTGGCTTTTTTGTCTGTGGGTTTGGGGGGAGTTGGTTTATGGGCGATATGAATCTCAGAGACTCTCCTGCCGGGGCTGGCTCTGAGTCATGACCATCAGACAGCAGCTTCCCAAAATAGCCAGGATGATGGGTGGGAGCCACAAGCTCCTGGCTGTCACCATCCATTTATAATCCCTTAGTCCCAGGGCTGAGCCACCCACACTGAGCCCCCTTGTTGGGAGTGGGAAGCAGACATGAGTGGGTTTGATACTTCAACAGCCTACCTATCTTTGAGCATTGTTCCGTGTCAGTCTGATGTTGCCTTCCTCCTTATCCACAGCTATGACTTGGCTTTGTTACAAGAACAAATGTCTCCCAGGAGGTGTTAGGTCTGGGGTCTTTCCTCTGCATCACACCCCCTAATTGAAACGACAAACCGCAGCAAAGGGTAGTAGACACAGAGTAATTTCATTGCCTTATAGCCAGGGTCTGGCCAGATAGGTGAGAGTGAAAGCCAGAGGCCCGGGATCGTACTGGGCAGGGGGACAATGTGACGCCTCTTCATCCACTTTCCTTCAAGGGTCTAGCAGAGGGATGTGGGGAAGGACTCATGGGATGAACAATGAATAACCATCACAGTCTAGCTGGGGCACAGAGGGGCTTACCTTATGAAGCTGGTTTAAAAGGCTGAGCAACACAGCTCCTGACCCACAGCCCACATCCAGAATGAGAGGGCCACCTTGGGTTCCAGCCAGATGGGGATGCTGGGCCATCTCCTCCAGCACCCATTCAACCAGTTCCTGTGTGTGTGAGAGAGAGAGACAGAGAGAGAAAGAAGGCCAGAATTACACTTAAGCTGGGTGCTGGTGGCTCAGGCTTATAATCCTAACTACACAGGAGGCTGAGATGTGAAGATCATGGATGATAGTTAGCCCGGCAGGAACATCTGTGAGATTCTTATCCTTAAAGAACCGCCAGAAAACCAGAAGTGATGCTGTGGTTCATGTGGTAGAGTGCTAGCCTTGATCTGAGGAGCTCGGGGACAGTGCCCAGGCCCAAAGCTCAAGCCCCATGACTGACAAGCAGTGGATTTCCTACCATAAGAAGTGGACTGCATAGCATCCACTGTCCTAGGGAGTATGGCAGAGAAGTCAGGCCAGGCTTCCCCTTGAACTGGGGGTCACGAGTAGGTCACCCAGATTCTCCAAGCCTCATTTTCCCCAGTTGCAAAACTGAATAGAGTGAAGGATCCCCTTCCTCATGTGGATATGGTAATGATGAAAGACAGCGATGTTTTGTTTCATAATCCCACACCTGTTGCATGATTAATAACAAACCCTATTTGCCACGCCACCTCCTGCTGAGTCTGCATGAGAGATCATGCCAGGCAAAGCATAAGCTTCATGGAAACATGCCTGCAGGAAGGTGGTGTTGGTTCAAGGATTCTTATACACTTGGCTGCACCTTTATTGCCTCTACTTTTATTCTTACTATATTCTTGGTTGTACATTTGTTGCCTTTATTCTCATTTTGGCTATTTTTCTATTGATCCATGAACAGAGCATGTTGTTTTTTTCTTCTCTAAATAATGAAGACTAGCACCAAAGATTAGATGTAGACAGTGTCCCAATCAATATATCATCTGATGTGACTCTGCCTCCAGAAACTCCTGCCACTTCACAAGCAGTTTTGCTGTTCACTCATAGTAAATATATAAATTTAAAATTTCCAGATATGTTACAACAAGCAGAATTAATGAATTAAACTAAACCAGAAGGAGTTATCCCAAAAGCACAGAGAATTATAGAAAAAGGGACCCCTGATAATAAAAGGAATAGATTCTTCCAACAGTTTTGACTAAGTTTAGTCCAGCTTAAGTTATAGGGAATAGATGGTGGTTTCCCACAAAATATAAAGTTAGTGACATCATATTTCCTGGCAATGAACCATTGCCTTATACAGAAATTTATAAAGATGAAAATAGATGGATTAATATAAAAGGAAAAAGAGTATCTTGGTACTCATTAGATTTTATGCAAAGATTTTGCAGCTCTAGACCATTATAGTGTTTGTTATGAAAATAACAACAAGATGGTTTAAAATGATGCTTAGAAATTTATGTGAACAAATATTGGGATTAAAATCATAGGAAACCAGAGATTGGAGGAAGATGCGGAAGAGAAGCTGGAGGCTAAACAAACTTTAGCATAGAAAGCCGTTTTAGTGTTCCAGTGAACATCCTAGGCCAGAGAATTACACCTAGTGTGCCATCACAGTACAGAGAGTTTGGTCAGAGAGGGAAAATCCAGGGAAAGGGACAGATCTGTGAACGTGCCAGCAGCTGTGGCAGCTTGGCAGCGGTGGAGGCGGCAGCTGTAGCTTCCATACCTGCAACACAGAGAGTCGATGACAAAGGCACCAGATGCAACGGGTGAGCGGATTCTACTTAACATCAGCATGAATTGACAAGGAGCAGATATCTGGTCTGCAGATCGCAGACCAGAGATGACCCAGGAACCAAGACTCTGGTGGCTTGTGTAGAAGCCTGATATCCTCACTCCTTCTCAGAGAGCAGAGGAGGGAAGGCACCCATCCTCCACCCCACTACTGGAGATTTCCATCTTCAATACTGAGAAAGGCCTCCATGAGCTTCCAGCTCCAACTCAGGCCTTGGGAGAAAACACGACCATCATTTAGCAGGTCACAGGAACCTGCCCAGACCTGCCCAGAAATTACTACCAAAAATATTTATTTTAAATCTTAATTCCAATTTAGCCAGTTCTACAAATTCCTACATAAGATGAACTTTGCTATTTCTCCAGGCTTAACATTTTGTAATCCTTCATCATTTGTTTGGAATCCAACAGAATGATACTTACTTTTTCAAAATTTTGGTTGGGAATCATGAGCCATTTTGCATCTAGTAATGTTCTGTAATGAAGAGAGCATTTAAAACACAACTGAGGAATATATATGAGCTGCATTTCATTAGGAAACGTGAGGTTTCAAAATATAATGACAAAATTAGTTCAAACTTCCAAGTCTGTATTATGTTCTTGTTTGGTTTGTTTTATTGAGACAAAATTATACTATCTGGTACAGGGAAGGTATCACTATGTAATTCTACTCTCTAATCACCTGTCTTAGTCTGAGTGCTAGAATTCCAGGCTTTTATCACATTACCCAGCTAGAGTTAGTTGGTTTATTTAATCTAGAAACAGACTATCAATTCTGAACTTCTCTGATTATCTTATCCACTAGACTAGCTGCTCAGAATGTTTAAGTACAATTTTCAAAGATGTTCTAACATTTACTTTTTGGTGTCTGCTCGTGGGGCCTGAACTCTGGGCCTGGGTGCTGTCCCTCAGCTCTTCAGCTCAAGGCTAGCGCTCAACCACTCGAGCCACAGTGCCTCTTCTGGCCTTATATCTTTTTGCTCATGTGTGGCTGAGGAATCGAACTCAGGGCCTCATGCGTGCAAGGCAAGTGCTCGACCACTGAGCAACCTTCCCAGGCCCTGTTCTAACATTTGACACAGGATATGAACATTTTCAGATGCACCTGCTCTGGTCTCTGATTCATTCCTCCATGGATGGACCTGATTACTTTAATAATGATTATTTGACTTTCTTATTATCTCTGGGCACTACCTATGTAATATTCTCAAGCTTTATTGGGGAAAGTTCACTTTCTTTTTTATGTTTAGTTGTTTTTTTTTAATTGTGAAAATACCATAGAGAAGGGTTACAATAACATGGGCAAGGTAATGAGTACATTTCTTATCAGGCATTATTGCCTCATACTTGAGGACTTTCTGATGTTAAAAATTATCATTTCTTCTAGTCTTACTCAGGACATATTTTCTATCATTTTCTAACTTTTCTACACATTCTGAAGATTGTTTCATGTATGTGTTTGCACATATCACTGCCTCTGTTTGTATGTGCATGTTTGTATGTATGTTTGCAAAAACCTCAAGCTCTTATCCAGCATTCTTGCTTATAACTGGTATTCCATCACTTATGCCTTTCTTCCAATGCAGCTTTTGGCTAGTTAATTATAGGTAGTGTCTCAAAGACTGTTCTTCCCACCCTGGATGCAAACTGAACTTCCCAAATATTTTTACATTCTTAGGTTTTATTTTTACAGGAGTATCAACTTTTAAACTAGAAACATTTTTATGAGTGGAAAGTCAAAACTGTAGCGCAGATTTTTAACACAAGAATTCATATAAAGTTAGATGAACATACACATTACATGTCCTGAATGTACGCTATTAGAAATGTGATCTTAAGCCGGGTGCCAGTGACTCATGCCTATAATCCTAGCTACTCAGGAGGCTGAGATTTGAGGATTTCAATTCAAATCCAGCACGAGTAGGAAAGTTTCCAAGGCAATTATCTCCAATTAACCACCAGAAAATTGGAAGTGGCATTGTGGGTCATATGGTAGACTTCTAGCCTTGTGCTGAACAGCAGAGGGACAGTGCCCAGGCCCAGACTTCAAGCCCCACTACTATAAAAAAAAAAGAGCAAAAAAGGAAAGAAAAAGAAATGTGATCTTAGCCACCAGTTAATTGCTAGTATAATTCCTGCTCTCTCAACATGGCATTTTTTCCAGTTAAGTTCATGCTCTTATATTCGACTTGCTTTGAAACCAGAATTATTCTTCCATTCTTCTTTTTTACAAATTTTCATGATTTAGAGCTAGTAGGTAAAAGAGAGAGACCTCATCCTTCATGTTCTACTTAGTAATAATGTCTATATCACTCCCATAGATCTACATACTGGCTTTGGCTTTATTGTTTCAAAGTTGTCTTTTTGCAGAGTCTTCTATAGTGTATTGAACCATTATACTTAAACACAGAGCTTCTCTGTCTCCTATTATTCCTATTGTTTCTCCTACTGTTAACTTATGTACACTTAGAAAATAATACACAACACACACACACTAACACAAAAAATGTTTCTGAGAACCTGTTCCCACTTAAATTGGTCTTAGTTTACAGAGCATTCATTCAATTTGAACATAATGTGCTCCAGGAAAATGGTTTTTTCATGCTTTTTATTGTAAAAATAGTGAACAGAGGGGTTAGAGTAACATAAGTAAGTTAATGAGTACATTCTTTTGCTTTTCCTCTGCCATCCCTTTTCTCCTCACTGTCCCAAATTCCCCCCTCCCCTCCCCAAGTTGTAAAGTTCGTTTTCTACATAGTGTCTTGTTCATCTCATTGTTACAATGGGTCATACTGTATCCTTGTTTCAGCATTTTGTTATTTCCTTTCCCCTCCCCATATTAGAAAAATATATATGCAAGATGCAGGTCACCGACATCAAATAGAGTGAAAACAGGGGTTATACCATGGAGGAAGAAAATAGAAGAGAAACAAAAAAATCACATAATACATATTAGATAGATTAAAAACAATAGCAAGAACGATAAAAACAAGTTGTGTCCCTATTTTGGGGCTCATTTCACTTAACAGTCTTATATGGCCATATGTACATGGATAATGTTTTATAAGCCATGTGAATTCCATATTTTCTCGTTACTAAGTGGCCTCGGGAACACGTGTTACCTCATGTCCAAAATATACTTGAGATATTCAGTGAAGCCAGAAAAAATTCATTTTACCTGGAGCAGCACTATAGATTGTTATTAGAAGTAAGTGGAAGGAACTGTTACTGCAAGTGGAAACTGATTCCAAGAGAGGAATTGAACATAGAGAAATGATAAACTTCAAGTTAATTTTTGTTGTCCTTTTTACTGTAGAAGGAAAGAATTCAGGTTTGAAAGAAACGCTGTCCCTGACTTGTTGGAGTGTGTTCTTTACTCATATAAAACTTTTCTGTAAACTTGTAGTTGAGAGTATTACAAAAGGAAACAATATTCCACTTGAAGGCCAGCATAGAAAAATGGAACTAATTTTGTTACAACGAGATGTACAAGACTTTATGTCGAAAAACGAACTTCACCACATTAGTCGGGGGGCTGGGGTTGGGGAAGAAAGAGGAAGGTATAGGAAGGGGAAAACAAAGGAGAGGGCAACAATGCTTGATAAGAAATGTACCAATGCAATGGCCATGTAATTGTACAGTATTTTCACAATAACAAAATCGAAAAAGGTGAAAAACACAACAAACAAACAAAAAACTGTTCTACTGCAAAGAAACAAAGAAATGGAAGTTTTAAAGTGTCTTATGCATGGATATTTCCCTCCTGAGATGATTCTTTTGTTGCAGAAGTCAGTTATCCATTCCTTTCGTCTGGTCCTGAGTTCTCCATAGCAATAAGGATTCCAAAAAGCAGGATCCATTGAGTATGTTCAGCAAAAGGATCCTCTTTTCAAACCAGTGCTTTAAGGATGATCCCAAAGAAGTACGTGGGGTTTTTTGTTTCCTTGTTTGCTTATTTAGTTTTTGCTGGTTCTGGGAATTGAACTCAGAGGCTGGACCCTGTCCCTGAACAGTTGTCTTTCCCGCCCACCTGCCCCAACGGTAGTACTCCACTGCTTGAGCCAAAATTCCACTTCTGGCTTTTTTGGTATTTAATTACAGGTAAGAGTTTGACTCATGCCAAACTTCTGCCTTTTTTGCCCTTAATCAGGGGTACGATTCTCAGGGACTTTATTTTTTTAACTACGTTCAAACAGCAATACTCAATTCACAGCCTCCCAAGTAGCTAGTATGAGATACATGAGCCCCCTACTCCCAACTTCTATTCACTACTTGCATATGAGTGTTCACAGACCAAATTATTTTACAATTTTATTGATTTCTACTACATCAAGCTTTCCTTTCTTATAATTTTAATGCCAAATTTAAGCATTCTTCATCTCCAAAATTCTCAAGACATCTTTCTTTGCTTTACATTTACATCACCCTTTTTGTTTTATATGCAGCTTTTTAATCCTGCTTGAAGTTAACATTTGAATAAAATGTTTAATTCAGTGTTCACTTTTTAATTTTCCCAAATACTGTCTACCCTATCACCACTTATTAAAGAGAATGTCACTCCACAAATGTTTGGTTTTACCCCTTATTAAATATCCTTTGATAATATTTATATTGATCTAATCTGGTGCCCTACAGACCCATTGAGCTGTATAATCTTTCCTATACAAATATAACATTTTACGCTAACAGTTTTAATATTGGATAGAGAAATATATTTCAGTTTATTTTCCTTTGTCAGTCAGTCAAATATAGCTGGTCAGGTGTTTTTAGAAATTGTCATAAACTTATAAATAAAACTGTGAACCTGGGCACTATTGGCTAATGCTTGTAATCCTAGCTGCATAGGAGGCTGAGATCTGAAGACTGCGGTTCAAAGCCAGCTGAAACAAGAATCTCCCTGAGACTCTTATGTCAAATTAACCATGAGAAAACCAGAAATGACACAGTTGCTCAATGAATAGAGAACTCACTTTAAGCTGAAGAGCTGAGGTACAGTGCCCAGTAACACATTTCAAGCCCAATGAATGACCAAAGACAAAAGGGAGTTGGCAATTTATATCTTTGTTCAATTGTATCCTCTAATCCACAAAAACTGTATGTCTCCATTTATTTAGATTTTTGCTTTTATATTCAGCATTGTATAATTTTCAATGATGGTGGGTGAACAACACTTTAATACATTTTCACATGTGTAAAGATAGCATAAAGAAGTTCACAGAAAACAGTTGAAAATTAAGGGGCAATGGGAATGGAGAAAGACAGAAACAAATTAATCAGGCCTTTGATCAATATGTGAGTGTGTAAAATATTTCAATAAGATTTCATTTTACAAATAATATACACCAATTAATAAATATCTTCCAAAGCATTGGTATTCAAGTATGACATAAAAGATAAATACAGATTCTGTGGAGAAATGAAAGATAGATGAGAAAATACATACTTATAGTAATTGTGTAAATAAACTAAGAAATTTTGTCAACATTCTGAGGGCTCATGCCTCATAGGACTAGAAGACTCTTGGTATCTAATATAGTACTAAAATGTTATACTTGAGCCTATCTTTAATACTGCTTAATAGTATTGTTTTTTGAGTCAGTATTGTTTTGTTGTTGTTGTTCGTGGTGGTGGTGGTGGTGTTGGTTCTGGTCCTGGTCCTGGTCCTTGCACTCTGGGCTTGGGTGCTTTCCCTCATCTCTTCATCTCAAGGCTAGAGCTCTACAACTTGAGCCAAAGCTCCACTTCTTGTATACTTATGGTTTATTGGAGATGAGTCTCATGGACTTTTCCTTCCCAGGCTGGCTTTGAACTGCTTTCCTCAGATCTCAGTTTCCTGAGTAGTTAGGAGTATAGGTGTGAGCCAATGGCACTGGTCTTGAGAGTATTCTTAGTACAAGGTAAACGTACAAGTGGTTTGGAATTAAGCTGTAGAATACTGCCTTTTTGGAGTCAGAAGACAGCTGTCAGGTACCTTATGAGTAGATTGATTTATCAAAAATTGAACATATAAATCCACATGGAATGCTACAAAACATTTTTGCGAAGTTCCAAAGATGATAAGGACATGAACTGCAATAATTACCTTGGTAATAAAGGATATGTTTGAGCGTTCTGTCCTTGTTGTTACTGTTGAAAATGTACAATGTCATTTTATTCATTTTGTTGTTGTTTCCTTTGTATATAATTTCCTCTATGGCATATCCCCTGTTGTCATTGTACTCGATTATGATACTCTGCATCTTGTATATACATGTCTAATCTGGGGAGGGGAAGGGGAATTACAAAACACTGAAACAAGGACACAGGATGACCCATTGCAACAAAGATACCCACAAGACAGTATATTGGAAACGAACTTTACCACTTCATGCTGTGAGGGGTGGGGAAATAGGAATGTGGGAGCTGAGGGTGGGTGGGAAGGGATAGTGGGACAACAAAAAGGAAGGGAAGCGGTAAAAATGATCAACAAGCAATTACTCATTGCTTTACTCATGTAACTGTAATCCCTCTGTACAATATCTTAACCATAAAATAAAGTAAAATCAATAAAGGACATGTTTGTCAAATAAAGTAAAATGATAACTTACAGACAAATGAAAATAATAATATACGTATATGTCTACATACATGAATGTTCACATCTGTATATTCACATATGTGTATATATATAGGTATTTGTATATATAAAAATATAAGTATGAATATATGCATGTGTACACATAGCGTGTATACATATACATTTATTTAAAGAGAATAGAATCAGAAATATAGTAAGAGCATATTAATGCCAACGAAAAACTTTAACCATCCTGAATAAGTTATCAAAAAATCCAAATACGTATCTCTATACTAATATACAACCAAAGAACATATTGAAAGGTCATAACATAACTAGACATTGCATACATATAGTGATTAGTGGAAGTAGAAACAATAAGAGATCACTGCACAACCACTATGTAGAAATTGGAATCCTTATGCATTGGTTCTTGGCACTTAAAGTGATATAGTCAGTTTGTTAAACATAGTGGCAATCTTTTAGATATTACACATAAAGTTGCCACTATGTTACAACATTTTGAATCATAACTTTATATACAAAATATATTTCAACATATGTCCCATGAGACACTTGTACAGGAATACACGTGGCAAAACCTTTTACAATAACATATAATAACATATAATAACATATTGACATGCCCATTGAGGGCATTACAAAAGTATGCACATGCATACGAAACAATACCACTAAGTCTACATTAAGCCACATTCCCAGCCCAATATACTGTATCTTGATGATCATTATCTCTCATCCCTCTCAATCCTATTTCATCCCTCAATTTACATAATTTTCTAGAATATTCACTGATTCAAAATGTCATATATAGTCACTCAGAGGATATATCTCATCATATTTTATCGATAGTCTTATTCATCATCATACTAAACCTATGCCTTTCAGAATTCTGTGATATTAAATTCTAAATTATCACTCAGATTAACACACTACTAATCTAAAATTTTTCCTAAGGTTAAAGAAAATGCAATCTGTAATTCTTCAATAAAGTACAACAATTCTTAGAAAGTTAAAGAGTTGGACTATGAACATCTCCTTCAGTTCTAGAACATTTTATCATCACTACCCTCTCAAAGTACTCTAATATTTATTAGTAGTCATTTCCTGTCATAATTTCAACCTATCCTCCACTTGAGAAGCAATTATTTCATATTCTACCTATACAGATGGGCCAATTTAAAAACCTAATATAATTAGATAATGTAGTCTATTTTACACATTTCTCCCATGTAATATTAGTGTTTCCAAAGTAAGTTCATGTAAACAACAACAGCAAAAAGAAGATTGACTCTTTAAGCAGTTTTAAAGATAGGCTCATGTCTAACATTTAAGTATTATCTTAGATACCAACAGACTTCTAATCCAGTGATCCATGAGCCCTCAGAATATTGACCAAATTTCTTAATTTACACAATTACTATGTTTTCTCATTTCTCTTTCTTTCATTTCAACGCAAAATCTGTTTATATCCTTTATGTCATACTTGTATACTAATGACTTTGGAAAGATATTTATTAGTTGGTGTATATTATTTGTAAGAAGTAATCTTACTGAAATAATTTACACTCACATATTGATCAAGGGCCTTATTAACCTTTTCTGTCTTTCTGCATTACCATTGCCCCTTAATTTTCAACTCTTTTCTTAGAATATCTTTGTCTAGCTTCATACATCGTCAAAATGAATTTCAGTGTTATTCACCCACTGTCATTGACAATTATACAATGCTGAATATAAAAGCAAAAATCTAAATGAATGGAGACATATAGTTTTTGTGGATTGGAGGATATGATTAAACAAAGATATTAATTTTCCCCCACAGCGCTATTTTTGGTCATTCATGGGGCTTGAAATCTGGCCTGGGCACTGTCCATCACCTCTTCAGCTCAAAGTGAGTTCTCTACCCATTGAGCAACTGTGTCACTTCTGGTTTTCTGGTGGTTAATTGGAGATCAGATTCACACAAACATTCCGGTTCCAGCTGGATTTGAACAGTAATTTTCAGATCTCAGCCTCCCATGCAACTAGGATTATAAGTGTGAGCCACCAGTACCCAGTTTCACAGTTTTATTTATAATGTTATGACAATTTCTGAAAACACTTGACAAGCACTCTTTGACTCATTAACAAAAAAAATAAACTGGAATATATTTCTCTGTACAATATTAACACTGTTAATGTAAAATGGTTATACAAATTGTAGAGGAAAGATTATACAACTCAATGGGTTTATAGGGCACCAGATTAGAGCCACATACATACTATCAAGGCATATTTAATGAGTGTAAAACCATTTTGTCAGGTTCCTAGAATATAAAATATGCAACCACCCACAGTATAGCACAGGAATTGATCTCTTCAGGCATTGTCTCATAGAAATAAAATGTAACGTTCGCCCAAAGGCCAAAGCACAGAGGTTTATAGCAGCATTATTTCCTCTAGTCAAAGAAACGGAAATCAATTCAAGCATTTTTCAGGTGAATGGGAAACAAATTGTGCTAAATTTTATAATGACAGAACCAAAAAGCAACTCGAGTGAACACAATACAATATTAAGGAATCCAATACCTGGGAATAATCTACCATAGATTAGAAGGCAATCCTAAATGCTTATTTATTGCATGATCTAGAAATCAGAGGAAAAAAATGTGTTGGTTGCCAAGATACAACAGGTTTGGGATGGGACAAAGAGAAGTAGTGTGTTTAATTATAAAAGTGAATCACGAGACAGACTTATTTTTGGTAAGAAACGTATCTGTAAATATGGTATATTCATATAGCGTTGATAAAACTATATAGGACTTAATATTTGCACAAAATAATTTAAATAACTGAAGTCTGAATAAGGTACAAAGTATTAGTGTACTACTTGTGATGTCATACTAGAAATATATAAATAAACTAGAATAATATTCAAGGGATTTCTCTGTTTTTTATTAGAGGATTTTTATTGTGAAAATACTGTACAGAGGGGTTACAGTTACATGCACAAGAGGATGAGTACATTTCTTATTAAGCATTTTAGCCTCCTCCTTTGTTTCCCCTTCCCATCCCATCCCACCCTCCCCCCCAACCAACCCTGCTCCACGCCACCACACTTGTAAAGTTCGTTTTCGACATAACGACATGTATGTCTCATTGTATCAATGGGTCCACCTGTATCCCTATTTAAGCGATTTGTTTTTTCCCTTCTCCTGTACAAATTATAACAATATCAAATACAATGAAAGCATGGGTTATACCATGGGGGAGGGACATACAAAGTAACAAAGAAATAATCTTATAAATGTGTTAGAAACACTTGCGTGAAAGAAAGAAAAAAGCATTTGAATCCTTATCTTAGGTTTCATTTCCCTAACATCAACTTATCTGACCTTTTCTGCTTGACAGACATGTATTAGTTATGGAAAATAAGGGAAAACATGAGACCTATGTTTCTTTGGGACTGACTTACTTCACTTAATATAATTTTTTCCAAGTCTTTCCATTTCCTAACAAATGGGGAAATGTCATTCTTTCTGATGGAGGCATAGAATTCCATTGTGTATATATACCACATTTTCTTGATCCATTCATCTACTGAGGGGCATCTGGGTTGGTTCCATATCTTAGCTATGGTAAATAAGGCTTCAATAAATATAGTTGTGCTGGTAGCTTTAGTGTGGTATTGTTTGTGAACATTTGGGTAAATGCCCAAAAGTGGGATTGCTGGGTCCTAGAGGAGCTCTATGTGAAGTCTTTTGAGGAACCTCCATACTACTTTCCAAAGTGGTTGGAAAAATTTACACTCCCACCAGCAATGAAGTAAGGTTCCCTTCTGTCCACATCCCCTGCAGCATCTGTTTTTATTAGAGTTCTTGATTATAGCCATTCTAACTGAGATGAGGTGGTATCCGAATGTTGTATTGATTTACATTACTTTTATGGCTAGAGAGGTTGAGCATTTCTTCATTTGTCTATGGCCATCCTTCTTTCCTCTTCAGATAAGTTTCTCTTTACGTCTTTAGCCCACTTATTTATTGGGCAGTTGTTTCTTTGAGGATTTGTTGTTGGGTGGTTTAATTTTTTGAGTTCCAAGTATATTTTAGATATGAGACCCTTGTCCGTTATATGGCTAATGAAGTACTTCTCCCAATCCGTGGGCTTTCTATTGATCTTGCTAGCTATGTCCTTTGCCATGCAGAAGCTCTACAATTTCATGCAATCCCATTTGTCCAACCTTTCTTTGATTTGTTGTGTTTCTGGGTCTTTATTAAGAAAATTTCAGCCTGTGCAAAGGAGACCTAGGATGTCTCCTATTCCATCCTGTAATGTTTTCAGAGTGTCTGCTTTGACTCCGAGGTCTTTGATCCATTTGGAGTTGATTCTGGTGCAGGGTGAGACATAAGGATCTAGCATTAGTTTTCTGCAAGTAGTTAACCAATTTTGCCAGCACCATGTACTGAAGAGGCTGTCTTTCTTCCATTCTATTTTTTTAGCTCCCTTATGGAGGATTATATGGCTATAGGTCTGTAGGTTCATTTCTGGGTTTTCAATTCTATTCAATAGGTCCTGAGGTCTGTTCTTGTGCCAGTACCAAGCTGTTTTGTTTACTATGGCTTTATAGTAGAGTTTGAAATTTAGTATTGGTATCCTTCCAGCACTGTTCATTCTGCTGAGGATTGTATTTTTTCTCAGTGTTCTTCTTATAACATCATAAAGATCCATACTAACCTCGATTGAATTTAATAATATGTAGAAAACAGAAGTCAATATTGAATGTTTACAATGAAAAATTGTCTGAGTCCAACCTGAGATGAAATATGCCTTCCTAATTAGAAGGCAGAATTTTGTAAGACTGATATCCAGGGCCAGATCTGATAATAAATTCGTGAGAGAAAACAAAAACCAAGAAAGCTTGAAATAGTGTAATTTCCCTGTTATCTCATGTTTGTGGAAGCCATAGTTAAGAGATTATTGCTCAAGGGAGGCTTAGCCAAAAGTAAGACCACATCTGAAAAATTATCTAAAGTGTCAGAGCTTTAGCTTCATGCACCAGTAGTGCCAAAGGAAAAAAGAAAAGAAGAAAGCAGGAAAGGAAAGGCAAGGATAGAAAAGGAAAACCATTTATTCTTCATTCTTATATTTTCATGTCATTGGATACAAGAATTGAGAGTATTTTTTTCTTACTGGTAGGATTCAGGACTCTCTAATATGAAAGTATTTATTTCAAAGAATTATTTTATTATGTCTATTAATTAACTGATTATTTGGCCTTCTTGAAGATTGAATCCATGTCTTTGTATATATTAGTCTACTCCTACAACTGAGCTATACACCAACTCTCTTGTATAGTTTTGGAATTTGTTTATGAATTCTTCAATAGACATCTACTCTAATTTTCATCTTATCTTTTCTCTCTTACATTTTCCCCTATGTATTGTAGTTTATGTGTTGAAAACCTTTCTCAATTTTATCTTCTGAAATTAAAATTCTGCTTTTGAAATTACAGGGATGTCGGTTAATTTTATGACATCTATTAAAATTATATACAGATATATGTATTTCACATGTTTTATTGATTCTTAGAGGTCATTACAATAATCATCACTTTATATGGTCATATGCACAAAGTTATTGAGCCATTTTGATTCTCTCCTAAGAATAGCTCCCTTGTTCTTGCCATGTGAATGCTTACAGTGCTGTTAGTTAATCATGTCCAAATGTAATTATTTGTCCTTTACTATCTATTGGATAATTTGTAGATTTATGGACATTACAAATGAGGAAAACCATGCAGCATATATTTATTTGGATCTAGCTAATTTACTGTCTTTCCATTTCCTCCGGAATGGTGTAATGCCATTCTTTCCAATGAAAGCACAGAATTCCATCAATGCAACAGAATTGAAGGCTCAGAAATGAAGCCAGTCCTATAGGAACATAATCTTTGATAAGAAAGCCAGATTCACGGGAGGATAGAAAAACAGCCTCTTCAAAAAAGTGTGCCTGTAGAATTGCCTGTACACAGAAAAATGAATTTAGACCCTTATATATCCCCCTGCACCAGAATGGATTCCAAATGGATCGAAGACCTCAATGTAAGCCCAGATACTTGAGAATGTTACAGGAAGAGTTAGGGGAAACACGAGGGCTCCTTGGCACAGGTCAAAACTTCAAAAGTAAGTCTGGATAAATGGGATTACATGAAACCAAATCAATCACTTGTCCGACTGAAAAGCCATGGAGAAAAAAGAGGTAGTGTAACACAGATTTATTAGGGAGCAAACCTGTAGATGAGAGCCTCAGCCAATGCTAAATCCTTACTCCCTTTTCTAACTAGGTTATTTATTGTGGATTTCCATGAATATAAGAGTTTTCTGGTGGGGATTAGAAAGGAAACAACTAATGCTAAGACAGAGATAGCATGTGAAATGTGTTGTAGCAGGAGAAAGGCGGGATTAAGGCAGGGGGCTCTAGTTCAAAGCCTTGGCTTGGTGCAGTAAGTAAGGTTTAGATGCATAAGGGAATGAGGGTAAAGCAGGAGTGATGATAAACAAAAGCACTGGTCTGAAGCCTCAAAATAAGGATCCTTATATATGTGAACCAAACAGTCTCTTTCATGAGGTTTTATTTAAATTAACAAGCACAATTTTAGATTTCACCAGAGTGACATGGTGCATAATTACTGGCAATGTCTGCTATGTCAGGTCATCCAGTCTACTCTTTCACTGGTTACCCAGTAGCCAGGTTTCAACAAATCAGTACAATGAGATTGTACAAATGACACTGCGACTTTTCCCTCTCGTGAATTAAAACCCTGTCAAATGATTTCTGTCTTCCAGATGTTTACACAATATTTCTCATGATCGTTTCTACTATTTTTCATCATTATTCATGTTCCTACTACTTTGTTGTTGTTTTGTGTGTATGTGCCATTTTTAAGATTTGAACACAATTTTTAATAGTCTCCCTTGCATTTTTTGCTCATGACTGATGACACTCTATTCCTGGAGACACATCCTCAACTTCTCCTTCTTGCTGGACAATTGGAGATAAGTTTTCACATTTTTGTCTGTGTAGACTGACATTGAACCAAAATCTTCAGGTCTTAGTCTCCTGAGTTTCTAGGATTCTACAAATGAGCTGCTAACACCAAGCTTTGCTTTACTGTTATTTTAATTATATGGTAGAAGAAAGTGGAGGTATATTTGGATTAAGTGTGCAATTTTTCACATTCAAGTTTGAATGAACTTGATATAATGTAACTGTTATCGATTTTAACAGTTAAATCAATGAATTTTACACATTCCCACAGAAATATAACTGAAAACAACAGGCACACTGTTTTCATAAAGCAAGTAATGGAACCATGAATTTCTTTCATATTAATTTCTTGTTTTATATAAGTTTAATTAGCAGACTTCCAAAACTAAAAGTAAATATATTAATTGTATAGCACAAGAAGTTATACTTAAGATTAGATATTTTATCACTGTCAAAAGATAAGATTTTTAGAAGTCTCACTAAAAAGGAATGTTACATACAGAAATTAGTGAATATGATATAGCTTGGTCATGACACAACATATAAATGAATGTGATTACCTCTCCATTCTTCATAAATGTGTAAAAAATAATAGTGTAGCGAGGAGCCAGTGGTTCATGTTTGTAACCCTAGCCAGTAAGGAGTCTGAGAACTGAGAATCTTTGTCAAAAGCCAACCTAGGCAGGAAAGTCTTTGAGACTCTTATCACCAATGAGCCACCAGAAAACTGGCAGTGGTTCAAGTGGTAGAGAACTAGTCTTGAGATGAAGAGCTGAAGGACAGTGTCCAGGCCCCTATTTCAAACCCCATGGCTGACAACAATTAACAATAAACAGTTAAAAATAAACAAATAATTTGACATAAATGTTAAAATATATATTCTAAAAATTTTTAAATCCTATCTAGATATACTAGTTTATATAAATGTCAAGAAGTGTTTTCTGCTTTTAGTTGACAATGAATCAATTGTGTAAATCAGATATTTCTCACTCAATTCATATATGTATCTTTATATACTTATATGCCATAAGTATAATGAACTGATTCGTGATAGGCAGTGCTGCTTTAGGAATCTCCCTTGGCTTTCTAACATTAACCCTTCTACCAGAAAATCGATACGCCCTCCAACCTTGTCAGAGGTTTCGTCTCATTGGAGCAGAAAAGTATAAGCCAAAGTCATTGTTTGGAACAACTGTAACATTTTACATGCATTTCACTTAGTTTAAGAACCAAAACATTCAAGTCATCTTAACCATGCCAGTAACAGCAAGATGTCTTCTGAGCTTTTCAGTATCTTAAGAGATGAATATCTTTAATTATACATCTATTTTTTTTTCTGCCTAACATCCTATATCTTTAGAAGATCTTTTTGTGTAACCCTGTGTTCCTGATTAGAAGATCGGAACAAAGGCAATAATGAAAATAATGGAGGAAAATACTTGAAAACAATTTAAAAAGCAATCGCAGACACTCCTGTCTTCACCTGATGCAATGAGAATATTCATTAAAGTATCATGTTTTGTCATCATGTAAAGAGCAATAATTAAACTTTAATTAGCAGTGAAGATGGGAACAGAAAACTTTGTTTGCAGGAGTTCCAGGAAGATGGCAGAGGAGAAGCTGGAGGCTAAACAAGCTCTCACATAGAAAGTAGTTTTTGTGTTCCAGTGAGTCCTAAGCCAGGGAATTATACCAATGTGCCATCACAGTACAGAGAGTTAGGCCAGAGAGGGAAAATCCAGGCATGGAGATAGATCTGAGTACTTGCCAGCAGCCGCGGCTGTGGCTGGAGCTGCAGTGATGGCAGCCATAGCCGCCATATCTGCAGAACAGAGAGTCCCAAACGAAGGAACCAGACATGGTGGGTGAACAGATTCTACTCAATACCAGCAAGAACCAAAAAGGAGCAGACATCTTTATCCTGCAGTTCCCAGACCGGAGACGACACAGGAACCAAGACTTGGTGTGAGTAGAAGCCTCACATCCTCACTCCTTCTCAGGGAGCAGAGGGAAAGCCACCCCTCCCCCCCCTACTCCTGGAGATCTCCATCTTTGATACTGACAAAGGCACAGCTAAGCTAATTGCACCAACTAAGGCCTTGGAAGAAAAGTAGATTCAGTTAGCAGGTTACAAGAACCTAACCTGACCTGCCAGACTCAGCTCCACCCAGGAAAAAGTCACCCAGCCCAGGCCATCAGCCTCAGGAGTGGCTTTCTTCACTGGGTAAACAGAGCCAGAGGCTACACCTCCCGACAGTAGCCTTGTCAATGAATGGAAAGTCAGTAAACATAAACCCTGAGTATGGCTCCAGGCTTGACTCTGTGAGTGTCTCACAAGCTAGCCCCTCAGGGAAATGCTACTCTTTGCATCTCCAATCTAGAGGAAACAGCCATGTCCCTCTTTTGTGATACTCAAAGCAGATTTCCCTCCCATTGAACTAGCCTGGGAGGAGGAACACATAATCCTGGGTAAAGCAGAGCATTTTTCTGACTGCTCAAACAGTCTGACTTAAGAAAGCAACCAAGCCACAAGAAAGTCAAACACCACAAGCAGACCAGAGACTCCAACAAGAGAGTGGTTATGGACAAACGGGAGATACAGGATCTTCCCATCCCCCCCAAAAAAAAATCAAAGAACTTTTTTTGGGTACCTTTTATAAAAATTATTTTTCTAAAACTTTTTTTAATTTTTAACTTAAAAAAATTGTTTTCTAGTAACTTTTTTGCTTCCTCTTACAATTTTTATTTTAGGGGTATATGTGTGTATGCGTTTTTCTTTCTTTTTTTCTTTTTAAAAATTTTATTTTTTTGTTTTTTTTTTGTTTAGCTCTACTGAACTTTTGATCTTTTTCTTTCTTTCTCATTCTTTTCACCTTTTCTTCTCTTTCGTTCTTGTGTGACTTAATTGATGTTCTGCAGATCCTCAGATGTACCCATAGTCAATTATTAGACCTTATCCCCCATTGTGTACACACTTAATCCAGGAATTTATTACTCAATTCAAAACCTCTTAGAGTTAAATTCCTTAAGCATTTTTGTAAGTTTTTCACGTCTCCTTTATATCCCTACCCTTCTCTCATTTTATCCACGTTCCTCTCAGAACATTTTGTTTTCACTTTGCATAATTTTTAAGCATTGCACATTTTAATTTTTAATTTTTTCTTTTCTATTTTTTCTTGTCTCTTTTTTCTCGTTCTTCTTTTTCTCTCTCTCTCTACTTTCATTCTTTTTTTTTTGTTTTTTTGGTTGGTCGTGGGGCTTGAACTCTGGGCCTGGGCGCTGTCCCTCAGCTCTTCAGCTCAAGGCGAGCGCTCTACCACTTGAGCTACAGTGCCACTTCCGGTTTTCTGGTGGTTTATTGGAGATAGGAGTCTCACGGTCTCGCCTGCCCGGGCTGGCTTTGAACCACGATCCTCAGATCTCAGCCTCCTGAGTAGCTAGGATTACAGGCGTGAGCCACCAGCGCCCGGTTTCTACTTTCATTCTATCCAACCTATTTCTGGCTTAAGTTAGGACTTAGTTAAGTTAACTCTCCCTGTGCCTTCCCACATTCCTCTATTCCTATTTTTACCCACATTTCTCCCTAAAACTAATCATTTCTGGTTTGCCTAATTCTTCTTTGTGCTATTTTCATCTCAAATTGGCAGAGTAAGCCAGAAAAATACAAGAAAAATGGCAAGTCTGTGTATCTCAACACCCACTCATGACAATCAAGGGACAGAATAGATAATGAATAATCCAGGGGAGAATTTCCAAATAGCTCTACTAACACTGCTGCAAAACAAGGTAAATGAAAAGACTGAAAACTTACAAAGGGCTCTGTATGAGCGTGATAGCGAGAGAGAGGAGGCAAACCAAAGGTTAATACAGGAATATCATGAGCATGCGGACACTACTCAAACTGATACAGGAATTGCAGGAGCAGTTGGAGAACACTCAAAGAGAAAGGCAGGAATGTCGTGAGCAGGCTGAGAACACTCAAACAGAACTACAAGAATTGCATGAACGTAAGGAAGTAAGCAAAGAGTCATACAGGAATTGAGAGAGCAGGATAAGAATACACAAAGATCACTAGAGGCATTCATGGAATCCATTACCAAAGAGCTGAAGGAAGTCAGGGAGACCACAAAGGGAATGCTGAATGGAACCCAACAGAAGGAATGGGTGTTCAAGGAAACCATAACCAATCAACTAAGTGATTTGAGAATGAACACTGAATACCAAATTAAGGAAGTAAAGAAGTTCATACAAGATCTAAAACAAAGCTTCAACAAAGAATTTTAAGCCATCAAAGCTGACCAATTAGAAGGAAAAGAAATAATGAGATGTACAAGTCACTATGTAGAAAACGAACTTTACAACTTTGGTGTGGGGTTGGGGGGAGCAATTTGGGGGGAGCTGGCAGAAGATTGTAAGGGATGGGAAGGGGAAACAAAGGAGGAGGCTACAATTCTTGATTATAAATTTACTCATTACCTTGCCCATGTAATTGTAACCCCTTTGTACAGTATTTTCACAAGAAAAAAGAAAACTTTGTTTGGAGACGGCTTGACTTTGAACAATCCAACATATGCATGATGGATTTATCTTGTTTTTCAATGTAGTTGCCAAAATAATAGAGAGCAAAACTGAAATGCTAGAAAACATCTAAGCCAAAGCAGTAAACTTTTGTCTATAAAATAATTGTGAGAGTCTGTCTCTTTGAAAGTCAGGACCCCAAAGTGTGAAAATGTACTTGCTTTAGTTTGAACAATAAAACACTTAAAAAATCGTCTGATAATGTTTTACATATCTTACCTTAGACTTCTCATATTGGAGAAGAGGAAAGGTATGAAAAATTTCAAGACTGACTATTCCCCAAGATCATTCTTATTTATCAGCTATAGCAATGGAAGTAGCCTTGGTTACTGTTAATATCATGTTTGTTTACATTTAGAAGCATTATTTGTTGCTGGGTTATATGCTGCAAACCCTTGAGTATTAAGACAATCATTTCCTGAGAGGAATGTTGCTGTGTAACCAAACCTAAAATATCAAAGACAGCATAGTGGAAACTACTTTCTAGCTATATCACAATCTGAAGTTGCAGATTTTGTTTCCCATTGTATCAGGAAATCCATTTTTGTTAACTTCTTTTTCACCATCTAGTGATCCTATAACATCCTATACCATCCTGGGATTGCTCTATCTTTACTGGATTCTCTAATTTCTGTTGGAATGTTAGGAAAAATGGAAAATTGAGTTCATGTTTCTGTTTTACCTTATTTTTTTATTATTTTAGAAAGTGTAGCTCAAAATGACATAAATTATTTTTATAATATTAGGAGACAGATTTCATTTCCATAGTCTTATCCTAGCCTTCTACATAACTTTGGTACTTAGTGATCACCAAATGTGAAAAGAAAGATAGGAAGCTTCTTATTTGATATTGTTTAGTATTTCCATACTGCATTAACGTAAGACCCTTAGTAGCATATACATCATACATGTGTACAACACCAGTGGCAACTTTTTCTTATTCTTAGAAACAAGGACATATGATGTCCCTGTATTTGCATCAGGAAAAGGCTGTAGTTGAGTTAGTTTACTAAACTAAATGTGCTGTAACAAATTTCTAAAGGTTAAGTGGATTGTACCATCTGTATTTATCATATTACAGTTCTAAAGGACAGAAAACTAAAAGAAGTCTCACTAGATTAAAATTTAATCTCCGACAAAGCTGAAATATTTTCAGATGATTTTAGTGGAAAGGCATTTACTTCCCCTTGTGCTTTCCAGAAACTTCAGAATCTGGGTTGTTGTGTTTTCCTTTATCTTCTAAGGTAGCTTCTTTACATCTTTGTGCTGGTTCTTGCCTTATCATGTCCCTTTCAAAACAGGTGGGACTTTTAAGTACCTATTTGAGTATGTTTCTTCCATCTGAAAATTATTCAAATTGGCATTTCTTGGGTGATGAAAGGATGTAAATCTACATTTGAGGAATTAGATATTTGGGGATGACAGATATATTGGGCAGGTATTTTGCTGTTTAGCATTCTTTCTACTATAACCTGTTATCCTGTCATTAAATTTGAACAACATATAAGCTATTTGCCTTAAAATCATCTATTTTTCATTATGTTTATATTCTGATAAAAATTATCCTCTCAATTCACACAATGTTAATGCAGTCTTATTTCATGCCTGCCCAAAGCAAACAACAAATCACTATTTATTTAAAATTATTTTTAAAAAATTTAAAAAATTCTATTTATTAAAAAAACTGTTTTAAAAAATTAGCCAAGGCCAAGGAATTAGAGAACATTTTGATACTGCGAAAACATAAAATCTCAAAGAAACCTGGAGTAATTATTTCAATATTACATTTTGTTCTGCTAGGAGAAGAAACCATTTTATTGACAATACTTTATACTTTCTTACCTAGTATCATTTTTTTCCAGAAATGGAATTTGTTAATCTTTGTGACTATCCACGAGAATAAATGCCTTCATATGTCTGTATTTTGTGCAGATTGCATAGTCAATTAGATGTAAATGAGAGTTTGTCAGTAGCACTTTTTAAAAATGCAGAAAATGTGGAAAAGGAGCCAATATACATATTATTCCACCATCACCTTTCACATCCTTCTTCTTCCTTCCTAGGAATCATACCCAATCAATAAAAAGGCTTAGATATTTGGCTCTTCAGATTGTAAGTGGAAGCAGAATATTATGGGTGTCGGAGATGACTGTTAATGATGTTTTATGTAATAATTTCACATGTAACAGCCCTATGAGTCCTGCAGGTCTTAACACTCTATTTCCTTAGTGATGTAATAGGAATGTCAGCCTTCCTAGACTTAGTATTGTGTTCCACTTCTATCTACCAGGTGGCCTGAATTATAATACGTAGCAACAGAATGAAAAAGTAATGCCATCTTAAGAAAGTCACTTAGGGCTCTAGGTATGTGGATCCATTGTACAGTTTTATATGAGTAAATAAACCACTTGAACAATTCAGGGACAGAGTTTCCTTCAAGCCTTGGATTATTTTCTTGTACACTAAAAAGGACAGCACAAATTAACTGAAACTTTGTCATTTCTCTGTGTTCAATTCCTCTCTTTGGATCAGTTTCTACTTGCAATAACAGTTCCTTCCACTTAACTTCCAGTAACAATCTATTGTGCTGCTCGCGGTAAAGTGAATGTTTTCTGGCTTCATTGAAATAGCACAAAGACATCTTTGGACATGAGGTAACACGTGTTTCAGAGACAACTTATTAAAGACAAAATATGGAATTTAAATGGTATACAAAAACTTTATCCATTCACATATGGCATATAAGATGATTTTAAGTGTAATGAACTCCAAGATATTTACACCACATACATTTTTTCTTGCTTTTGTTTTTAATGTATCTAAAATGTACTGTGTGATTTATTTGTTTCTCTTCTATGCTCTTCCCCCATGATATAATCCCTGTTTTCACTGGATTTGATGTCAGTACCCTGCATTTTGTATATACATTTTTCTAATGTGGGGAGGGGAAGGGAAATAACAAAATGCTGAAACAAGGATACAGTATGACCCATTGTAATAATGAGATGAACAAGTCACTATGTAGAAAACGAACTTTACAATTTCGGGAGTGGAGGGGGGAGTTGGGGAGATGGGGAAGGAAGGGATAGCAGAGGAAAAACAAAAGAGGAGGTAAGAATGTTCGATAGGAAATGTTCTCATTACTTTACTTATGTAACTAACCCCAGGAGTATATTAAGTTCAAATTTCATAAGTACTCCGTATATGAAGGCCAATTATAAGTGGGAATATGTTTCTCAGAAACGTTTATTTTTGTTGTTGTTGTTTGTTCGTTTTTTTGTTCTTTTTTGATAGTGTGTGTTGTGCATTATTTCCCAAGTGTACATAAGTTAACAGTAGAAGAAACAATAGGAATAATAGGAGAAAGAATAGTTCTGTGTTTAAATATAATGGTTCAATATACTATAGAAGACAACTTTGAAACAATAAAGCCAAGGCCAGTATGTTGAACTATGGGAGTGATATAGAGAAAGCACTACTACTACTACGTGGAACATGAAGGATGAGGCCATTCTCTTTCATCTTTGAGTTCTGAATCATGGTAGCTAATCAATCAAATTTTTAAACATAGAATGGAAGAATAATTCTGGTTCCAAAGCAAGTTAGAGATCATGGATTTAACTAGAAAAATGGCCCATTTCTTTTTCTTTGTTTTTTCTTTCTGTTCTATTTTAATGTATCTGGGGCGGCTTGAATTCTGGGTCTGGGCGATGTCTTTCAGCTCTTCAGCTCAAGGCTAGTGCTCTACCACTTGAGCCACAGCACCACCTCCAGTTTTCTGGTGGTTAATTGGAGATAAATGCCTCAGAATCTTTCCTACTCATGCTGGATTTGAACTGGAATCCTCAGATCACAGCCTCCTGAATAGCTAGGATTATAGGCATGAGACAACGGCACATGGCTTAAGCTCGCATTTCTAACAGTATATGCTCAGGAAATGTAATGTGTTTGTTCACCTATGTTTATATGAAATCTTAAGTTAAAAATCTGGGCTAGAGCTTCGAGTTCACACTCACAAGAATATTTCTAGTTTTAAAGTTGATACTGCTGGAAAAAATAAAACCTAAGGAGGTAAAAGAGCCTGGGAAGTTCAGTTTGCATCCAGCCTGGGAAGAACAGTGTTTGAGACACTATCTATAATTAACCAGCCAAAGCTGCATTGGAAGAATGGTTCAAGAGATGGAATATCAGTTATGATCAAGATTGCTGAATAAGAGCTTGAGGCTTTTGCATACATACATACAAACCTATACATACACACAGAGGCACTTATATGTGCACACACAAATACACAAATGAAACAACTCTCAGAATATGTAGAAAAGTTAGAAAACAATAGAAAATATGTCCTGAGTAAGACTAGATTAAATGACATTTTCTAATATTAAAAAGTCCTCAAGTGAATATTCTTCAAAAAAGTTTGAGACTTTTACATAGGTAGGGAACAGGGATAGTAAGAGAGTTAAGTAATCATGATTAATTGGATCAGATCCATGGAGGAATGAATCAGAGGCCCCTGCAGGTGCATCTGAAAATGTTCATATCCTGTGTCAAATATTAGAACATTTTTGAAAATTGTACATAAACAGTCTGAGCAGTCAGTCTATTGGATAAGATCATCGGAGAAATTCAGAATTGCTAGTCTGTTTCTAGATTAAATAAACCAACAAATTATGGCAGGGCAATGTGATAAAAGCCTGGAATTCTAGCACTCAGACTAAGACAGGAGGTTAGAGAGTGGAATTAAGTAGTGATACCTTCCCTGGACCAGGTAGTATAATTTTGTCTCAATGAAACATACCAAACAACAAGAAGGTATACTAGGTTGGATGTTTGGGCTAATTTTGTCATTATGTTTTGAGAAGACAAGTCACCAGTCTTGTGCTAGAACTTTATTTTAAGGCAAGGATCAACCAAAGTCCTATAGTTGCTGCAGATACAATCTAATTCAATACATACAATCTGATCAACATCATAAAACTATGGATTAATTGGATAAGAAGAGCAAAGAAGAATTTGGCAAACCAGAAATTATTAGGTTTAGGGAAAAATGAGGGGGAAAATAAGAGTAGAAGGTTTTGGGGAGGTAAAATAAGAGTGAATTTAACCAAGTCCTAATCTCAGAAAGGGAAATGGATTGGACAGAATGATAGGAGAGAGATTTTAAAAAACAAGGAAAATGGAAAAACAAAAATTTAAATTTAAAAGTAAAACACATAAAAATTATGTAAGTTTAAAGATGATATTGAGAGAAGAAAAGAATAGGATGAGAGAAGGGGATGGATAGAAAGGAGACATGAAAAACTAAAAAATAAAAATTCTTAAAAATAATAGTTGTGTTTTTAATCTCTCTTCATTACATAACAATATTAAATGGATAATGGCTCATGATTCCAACCAAAAATTTGAAAAAATAAACATCATTCTTTTGGATTCCAAAGAAATGATGACAGATTACAATAGTTTAAGCCTGGAGAAATTGCAAAGTTCATCTAATGTAGGATTTTGTAGAGCTTGTTACGTTAGAAATTAGGTTTAAAATAAATATTTTGGTTTTGTTTGTAATTTCATATTCTATAGGATACTACAAAATTCTTTTTAAGTAGAGGGTTTAATTGACAAATTCACAAATGATTCTGACATTCTATTTGCCTAAAATATTCTTTCAAGCAAGGTATAATTAGAACTTACTTAATAGATAATTCCAAGAATTCATGTATAAAATAATGTGAATAATCTAGACAGAGTTGCCAACAAATGGATGCTATTAATTTTTAAATTTAGAAAAAGCAATTTTTTGAGGCTTTGGTGTAACATGGTATGAAGAGAGTAAATGTGTGACATCTTGTTTTTCTTTCCACAACAGGAAGAAATCATATTAGAAGAAGTGTAGAATTTTTTCACAATAGTCATAAGCTATTCATGATGTGAATTAAGGGAATTTTAAGGTGTACCTTACAAGTTGGAAACTGTTGGGGTGGGATGACTTTATGGCATAAAAGCTTGGGATTGATGGTCATAGAAATAATAGCTTACTCTGATGAACAAATGTTAACTTTTGAGGAATTAATTTTTACATATACTTCATAGTTTTATCCTCTACTAAAATTTGGCTATATTTTCTGTTGACTTATCAATAGGTAACACCCTATTGGAAACTGAATCTATTGCATAATTCAATAACATGCAAACAGGTACTGTTTTGAATATCTCTGGAAAGAAATATTCAGAATTTGAAAATGAATAGGTAGTAGTTACAGGAATTTTGAAGAACACATATATTGTGTCCTGTTAACAATTATTCAGTTTTGAAAGTTAGAACTTTCAATTGAATTAAACTGTTTTCTGTTTTACTATGAGACAATAATAAAATATGTGTTTTTCAAAATAATGACAAGAATATTGTGAAAATATTGTATAGTTGGATATCATTCAAGTTGATTACCCTCTGATAAAGAAAGGGTAATTCAAATTAGATGCCATATCTTAGCTACGGTAAATATTACTGTGATAAACATAATTGTGCTGGTAGCTTTAGTGTGGCCTTGTTTGTGCTCACCTGGTTAAATGCTCAGAAGTGGGATTACTGGGTAATAGTGCAGCATCATTGTGTACATCAAGGATAATCTTAGTAGATGAGCAGAATAGCTATGTAAATATGACCGTATAAGGTGATTCTAAGTGAAATTAACTCCAAGATATGTTCTTTGTTGTTGTTGTTCTTAATGTACTAGGTGATTTATTTTTATCATTTTGTGTTTTCCCCAAGTATGGTTTATCCCCTATAGTCACTGTATTTGATTTTGATACCCTGGGTATTGTAAATAAGTTGATCTGAACTGGGGAAGGGAAATGAAAAAAACAAAATGGTGCGACAAAGGACAAAGGGGTAACCTATGCAACAGTGATACTCACAAAACAATATGTTGGAAATAATCTTGGGAGTTGCGTTGGGAGGGAAGAGGGAGAAAAATGGGTGAAGGGGTAACAAGTTAGAAAAGAAATGAATTCATTACCTTACTTATGTAACTATAATCCCTCTGTACATTACCTTGACAATAAAATTTAAATAAAAATAAAATAAAATAAAATATATGAGAGCAGCAATACAGTCGATGGGACTAGGGGAAATTCTGTACTATACAAAGAAGTGTAGAACAGCTGTGGAGAGCAGCAATTTGACTTTAACATAGGAAGTAATAAACTAGGATACAGATTTTTCATCCTCATGTCAGTCACTAAAAATGGAAAACAAAATGTATATTCAGCAAACCAATAGAGTTAAAATAGAAAACTAAACAATTAAGGTAAATAGATGACTTGAACCAAGAATAACAAATGACACAATTAGTAAACAATAACAAGTTGGTAAGTTTAAAAAGTATTACCCATAATTCTATTAAATGTTGTTTACAATTTGTTAGAATTATAATGCAAATCACAGTTTGATAGTATATCATTTTAATATTAATATATTTATTGTTTATTTCTTAATATTGAATGCTGAATAGATTATTTTAATTTCTGCATCTCTAAAAAAGAAAAATGGAAACTAATTTTAATAATATATTTCATGAAGTGTAAAATTGAGAAGCATTAGAATTTAAACAAATAATATATCATCATTGTTTCATATTAAATCAAAGTGTATCCTACACTCAGCAATCATTTAACATCAATTAATAAATTATTGCACATGACTCTTGGTATTACGTGGAAAGGTTCATCACCACACAATACTTAAGTTGTGGAAAATTGATTTCTACAGGCATGTTAAATTCCTCTCTAGGTGAAATATACAAATTATATACAATTATATATACGAGGGGCATTTCAGATGATACTTAGAAGTCATATTCATTAAGTAAATTTTTATTATCTTGTACCAAATAAATATTTATAGAAAGACTTAATTTCTGAGTAGATGATGGTGTATGTGTGTCAGATTATTCATATTGAGGCTTATTTTATAATTCTGACATTGTTTCTACAGTTGGATTTAATTTTCCTTAAGGGGTTAAGTGTATTATATTGGATATATGGAAGTAAACTGAATGTTTATTCCATTAATCCTTTCCCACTTGTCTAATCCCAATAAATTTATCCCTGCGTTTGAAGTAATGAAAATAACAACACATATAAGCAAGATAAATCAGTCTGTAGTAGACAAGTATTTTCACCTTTATTTTGATAGTTGGTCTTCTTTTACACTACAAAATATTCTTGGAAAAATGTGCTGCAGGGTGGTCACTACTGCAGAATATTATGGTTTCATGTATCATAAGAGAAGGAAGGAAGGGGAACATTCCTTCCAAAAGTCTGCTCTGAGGAATGTGATCTGGTTCATGGTGGTGACTTGAAAATGAAAAATTTTCACATTCAACCTTGAAAAGCCATCTTGATAGAATATTTCTGTAAGTGATTACAGAGGATTATTGATGGCTTTGCAAGGATGTCAGATTACCTCATTTTGAGAAAATTAAAACAGGAATTTAGTCAGCTGTTCTTTGTATCTTTAGGAGAAAAACACATTGAATCTAGGTCAAGGGATCACTGGGACCTAGAGAATCTACTATCTTGAATAGTAATCCTAGACTTCTAAAACAAAACAACAACAAAAATAAACCACACAAAACAAACAAACAAAAATATCCAGTAAGCACAGCCAGTCAGGGCTGCTATCACAGCCTACACGAAGTCAGGCAAAAAACAGAAGCTGAGAGTCATTTTGTTGATAAATAATATAGTTTTTATGAGGCAGACTGAAATGAAACTCCCGAGAGAGGGACAGAAAGACTGATCAGAGAGACTAAAATTGATCACACAAAGATTAGAAAGTAAAATTCCTTGTAAAACCAATACATCAAAGAAAGTCTGTGCATGTAAGAACAAGACAGCAGACTAAATTCCAGAAATGCACATTTCCTTAGAGGTCAGCTTAATGAATTATCAATGGATATCTTAGAATTCTTAAATATTTGACCACATGTGGGAGAAGGCTGAAGAGAACGAAAATGTCATCACTCTGTTATGAGGTCCAATATCACATTAGGAAGTAATCAAGCAAAGATTTGTAATAAAAAGAGAAAACAATTATTCCAAAAGAGGGTCTCATTTGTTTTGATGTAACAGTTCTTGATTTAGGTGCTAGCATTTGCCCTACAATTGATCCAGTCCCACAGCTGAGTTGATAATTGACTGCAGTATTCCTACATGAACAAAAAGAAAAAAATTACAAATGTCTGATGAAATGAGTTGAAGGTGAAGTGTTCTAATAGTGATGTCTGAGGTCTAGACACAAGTGAAGAGGTGCATTTTCTTTTCTAAAAATCCCCCATTATTAGCCTAGTGCCAGTGGCTCTCAGCTGTAGTCCTAGCTACTCAGGAAGCGGAGATCTGAGGACTGCAGTTCAAAGACAGCCATGGCAGGAAAGTCCCTGAGACTCTTATCTCCATTTAACCACCAGAAAACCAGAAATGGGACTGTGGCTCAAGAGATACAGCCCTCACGTTGAGTTGAAGAGCTCAGGCCAGTGCCTAAGCCAGGAATTCAAGCCCCTCTACCAAAAACAACAACAAATGTCTCTTTTCTTGGACTGCCTACATATTTTCCTAATATTCAGCAAAGAAGCCATTTTAACACCCACTACCTTTAAGTCCTATGCTAGCTACTGCAAATAGAATGATTTGGTATCTTATGTCAAACAGTTCATATTTGCGGGAACAAATACCAACAGTGGTAACGTTTTTTTTTTCCATTCCTTCAACCCTGGGCCTGGGCAATGAAGATGGTTATACTGGTAGCTTTCATGTGAGATTGTTATTTATTGGATTACTACCCATGAGGGGAATTACTGGTTCTTAAGGGAGATCTATATTTAATATTTTAGGAAACTCCGTACTGCTTTCCACAGTGGTTGAACAAGTTTAATTTTCCACCAACAGTATAATAGAGTTCCCAATTGGCTACATCCATGCCAGCAATTGCTATTGTTAGTTTTCTTGTTAATGGCCATTCTAACTGAGATGAGGTAGAATATGTATTGTTTACTTGTAGATTTGTGGGCACCTTCTAGCTACCATAAATGAATGAATCCATGAAACCTATATTGCTCTGCGCCTGCAATCCTTTCTCTTTTCTCTTATTATAATTTTCCCATCATTTCATTTTCCTTAAGACTGGTAAAAAGTCATCCTTTCTGATGGGTGAATTGAATTCCATTGTGTGTGTGTGTGTGTGTGTGTGTGTGTGTGTGTGTGTGTGTGTGTGTGTGTGTGTGTGTGTGTGTGTGTGTTTGTGTGTGTGTGTGTGTGTGTGTGTGTGTGTGTGTGTGTGTGTGTGTGTGTAAGATGACTATAGGCCCATGAGTTCATTTCTAAGCATTCTGTTTCATCTGTAATTTTATAATTCCATATTAAATTTGAATGGCTTTCTCAAATGCATTGAAGAATATTGTTGGGATTTTGATGAGTATTGCATTGCCAATTGTTTAGGGGCAGTATTTCAGTTTTCAAAATATTACTTCTTCCAACCACGAGCATTGAAAGACTTTCCATTTCCTTGAATCTCCTTCAATTCCCCTTTTTAGATTTTTAAAGTCTTTAGAGTAGAGCTCCTTTACATTTTTAGTTAAATTAATTAATTCCTAGTTTGGTTGTTGTTGCTTGGTTTTGTTTAGATTTGATTTGATTTTGAGGTTAATACATATGAGGTTGTTTTTGGATTTCAGCCTGGAGTTTCTCATTTTTGGTCAGAAAAACTACTGATTCTTATGGGTTTTATACCCTGCTACATTGCTGAAGGTTAGCATCATCTTTACTAACTTGAGGGAGGAAGCTATAGGGTCCTTTAAATACAAGGTCATTTCATCTGCAAAAAGGGATATTTTTACTTCTTCCCTATTTGTATCTGCTTTATGTTTTTCTCTTGTATATTGCCCTTGCTAGAAAGTCCACTACCATATTGAAGAGTAGTAGAGAGAGTGGACATCCTTGTCTCATTCCTGATGTTAATGTCTTCAGGCTACCACCGTGAGGTAAAGGCTAATTATCTCTGTCATATACATACTCAGTATTATATTGAGGAATTTTCCATGCATTCCTAGCTTCTCAGACCTTTTAATCATAAAGCGGTATTGGAGCTTGTTAAAAGCTATTTCTACATCCCTATGGATGATCATGTGTTTCCTGTCCCTGCTTCTGCTGATGGTTTGTATTATGTTTATTCACAAGAATATTAAATCCACTTGTATCCAAAATGGATCCTATTTGATCATACCATATGATTTTTTGTTAATTCCTGAAATTGGTTGGTGAAATGTTATTAATAAGTTCTGCATCAATGCTTATCAAAGATTTGGGTTCATAGTTCTCTTTCTTTGGTGAGTTCCTATGTTATTTGGGGAAGAGTCTAATTCTAGCCTCGAAGAATGTGTTTTGAAAATTCCATTTCCCTTTCTAGTCCATTGAAGAGTTAGATCTGAGTATTGTAAGTTCTTGCAGGCCTTAATTTTATGATAAATTCATTGATTCCTAGATTTTTCTGGAATGGGAAATCGTTTATTGACATTTCATTTTCATTACTTCTTATGTGTTACTTCTTGGTTCAGATCGAGTAGAGGAAAGGATCAATTTCTCCAGAATTCTCCATGTGATTGGCATAAGATTTTCAAAGTACTCTCTTACAACATTCTTAATTTTGCCTTTATTTGTTGTGTTGTCTCATTTTTTTCTCTAATTTTCTCTATTTGGGTGAGTTCTCTTATTTTTTTGGATTTTATATCATGAATGTAATATAGTTAGGGGTGGGTTACTGTTACATAACCAATGACTACATTTTTAACAAAGTTACCCCTTCCTCATTTTTTCCTCCTTCCCCCAACCCTGACATCCTACACCCCAAAGTTATGAAGTTTATTTCTAACATAGTGTGTAGTGTATATTACTGTGTCTTTGGTTAATCTTTGTCCGAACATTTCTGTGATTTCCCTTCACTTCCCCAAATCACATTAATTTAGGTATAAGACAAAGGGTAGAGAAATATAAAACAATGACTACAGGGAATAAACCAAAGGGTAAAAACTACATAGAAATAACTAAAAACTGTTCACTATACAATCATCTTGTATCCATTTCTTGGAGCTCATTTCGATAAGCATCATTTTATATGGTGATATGCACGTTGTTAGTGAGCTATTATGAATATCCTATACATATTCTAGTTTTTCCAAATGAGTGCAAATCTCTAGCCTATGATTCTTTGGGTCTGGCTTGTTTGACTTACTATGTTTTCCAAGTGAATCTATTTCCTTACTAATGGGTCAATGTCATTCATTCTGACAGAAGCATAAAGTTTTGTTGGGAATATATATGACATTTTCTTGATCTATCATTGCTGGGTGATAGGGGAGCTCTATTGAGGAACCTCTATACTTCATTACAGAGTATTTGAACAACTTTACATTTTGACCAATAGTGTAGTAATGTTTCTTTTTGGCCACATCTCCACCAGCCCAGCATCTGTTATTATTAATTTTCTTCATTATGGTCATTCTAACTGAGGTGAAGTGGAATGTCAATGTTGCTTTGATTTGCATTTCTTTTATGGCCAGAAATTTTGCATATTTCATCATGTGTCTATTGGTCATGCATATTTCTTCTTCAGAGAGGTCTCTCTTTAAATCTTTAGCCCACTTATTAAGAGGGTTGTTGTTTCTTTGACAATTTTTTTGGTGGGTTAATTTTTGGGGCTCTAAATATATTTGAGATATGAAGCAATTGTGCGTTGCAGGGCAACTAAAGTTCTTCACCCAAACTTCATGCTTTTTATCTATCTATCTATATAAATTCTCTTGTTAATCAGATTTGGTATGGGTCTGCCAAGTCTGTTCATTTATTTAAAAAAAATGATTTGTTGATTCTTTCTACGTTTTATTTTGACTATATTTAGTTATTTCTCATTTAATTTTTTTTTGTTTCTGTCTACTGCTTTGGGTTTTGGGCTTCTTCCTGTTTTCAAGGAGCTTGAGATACATAATTAAAATATTCATTTGAGATTTCCCAAATTATTGATGTAGGCACTCTAAGCTATAAATCTTCCAGTAATTACTGCAAATACCAGAGGAGCTGGTATTTTGTGTGTTCATTTTTGTTAAATTCTAGAAAAGTTCAGATTTCCATTCTAATCCCTTCAGTGTCGCACTGGTCATTCAGCAACTTTTTGTTCACTCTTCATGGGTTTGACAATTTTTTTTTTGCTTTAGCTGTTTAATTCTAAGTTTATTCTGTTATGCTCTGACAAGATATGGGTGTTCAAATAATTTTTCTTTGAATTTGGACAGAATTTCTCTGTGACTTAGGATATGTTCTGTTTTGGAGAATCTTCCATGAGCTGCTGTGAAGAATGTATATTCTGACGCTGAATGTATATTCTGTAGATGTCTGTTAGGGCTAGGTGGTCAATGAAGATATTTAGGTCTGCAGTTTCTTGGTTGAGTTTTTCCTGGATAACCAATCCATAGATGGGAATGATGTGTTGAGATGTCTTTTGGGGTTAAGTAGAATTTGGTTTAAGTAGTGGGATGCTCCAGGATTCAGGTCATTTATATTTAGTCTGGCTATATCTCCTAATTCAGAGTTGCCTTTATCAATAGGTAATGTCTCTTCCTACCAATTTTAATTTGAATTCTATTTTATCTTATGTCAGTAATTCTACTGTGGCCTGTTTATGATGTCCATTTGCTTGAAAATTTTACTTCCAGCCTTTTAGTTTGAGTACGTGTTTGTTTTTGTCAAAAAAGTGTGTCTCTTGTAGATACTAGATGGATGTGTGTGAAGACTCAGGGTCTATGTTGAGGGGCCAGAATGATGCAGGCTCCAGCCTCGGGATTATCTGAGGACTGTGTATGGGATTAGGAAAGCTCTTGGAACGCCAGGCTAGAGAGGGAAAACGTTCTCTCTCCCTATCTCCAGACAGATGTCACTGACTCCTGAGAGCTGAGGAAGTGGCTCTTCTGCTTGCTTAAGCATAGATGAACAGCTTGTCAAGCATTTTCCTGATATTGGAGAAGTGGTTTTAGCTTGCTCTAAAATAGTTTAGATAATAATATACCTAGACATTGTCTCATAGGTTAAGTAAAAATGTATCTGTGGAAATTTTTTGTGTAAATGTTTTCTGACCAAATCTTGGCAAAGATTATGCTTGCTTGTCTTTAAGTACCCACTAACAATAAAGCACAGCATGCAGTGGCAATTGTTGTTTGCACGCTGCATCCAATGTGTCCTGGTGATTTCGTGACCCTTACCCAGGGACCCCAACGCACTAGACATTGACAGATGTGTCTTGTTGTTCTTTTTTGATACTACTATCTAATCTGTCTTCTATTTGGAAATTTAAATCCATTGATATTGAAAGTTAAGACTGAGAAATATCTGATAAGTCCTCCTATGTTATACCCCTGCTATTAGAAGATGTGTCTCATCTATTGTTAATATATTTATCTTGTTCGTTGGTAGGGAGCATTTTATATAACCAGTTCCTATTCTTCTTGATCTTCTCTATGTAGGATATATTTGATTAACTACTATCCTGCTGATTTGGTGGAGATACATTGTTTCAAGTTTTTTTTTTTTTTGTCATGAAATAGTTGTATATATCCTTTAAATGTAAAGGAGAGTTTGGCTTAGGACCATATTCATGATTGGTAGTTGTTTATCCTTAATGTTTGTCTTATATCATGCCAGGCTCTCCTTTTTACCATATCAGCTAAGAAATCTGTATTTATTCTGACTGTATATTCTTTATAAATAATCAGTCTTTTTGCTCTGGCATCTTTAATAATCCTTTCCTTGGCCTTTAATGATCCTCTAATGGATTATGATGTGGTGGTGAATTTTTCAGTTCTAGAATTCTCTATTTGGTGTTCTAAAGGCTTCTCTTCTCTGAATGAGCCTATCTCTTTGGATGTTTGGCATGTTCTCTGCTAGAATTCTGTAATTTGTTTCCCATCCATTTAATTTCCTGATCTTCTCTTTCTTGATACCTATCTCCCTGAAATTTGATCTTCTGAGTCTTGAAGTTCTGGTAAGATCATTTCTTATTTCTTGGATTTTTTCTAAATGATTATCTCCTCTTTCCTATTAGACCTATTCTGTTTTTGACCCTGAGATTATCTTCTATGTCATCTATTTGCTGTGGAGACTTTCTACTTTGTTTTTGATTTCCCCGTCTTCTAATTTTGGTCATTTTTAGTGGTTCTATCTCTTTAATAAAGTTTTGTTTTAGGTCCTGTATGGACTTTTTGTACATATTTTCTTTGGGTGGGAAGTAGCAAGGGTTGTTTACTTAGCTGTATCTTCTCTCATATCTTTTAACTAGGCATCTATTTTTCCTTGGACTCCCTGGCCTTCTCAGAAATTTTTATCTTTCTGTTTGTAGTCTCATTGAATTATTTTGCTAATCTTTCGTTGGTCTCATCTTGTTGACAAATTTCCTTGAAGAGGTTTTCTATCTTTCCTTTAATCACATTTTTCAGCAGTATTTGTAATGTATTTTGATAACTATCTTCAAGGTCCTTGATTGTCTGTTCCAATGCCTGGTTATTTACTATGTGATTTATTCTACCTTGACATCATTTTTCTTGTATTTTTCTGATTTATTCTGTCCATTTGGAAGGTTTTTTGGAGGGATCTATGATCTTAATACATGATTCTCTGTGTTCTTGGTTAATTTGTCAGGTGCTGGTTTCCTGTTGTGATTTGCTTTTCTGGAATTAAGTTTTTGTCTAGACCATTAAGTAGAGGAGTAGAAACTAGTTGTGGTGAGATGTTGTGATGTTAATACTTGTGGTTCCAGTCACAGTTCACATTGTCCAGTGGTATGGTGAATTGTTTCTGTATATAGATGTGGCTTTCTCTAATGTACATTTCTGTTCCAGCTTTTTTCAATGTTGCCCTATTTCAACACTGCAGATGTGCTTTTGAATATGTTGGCCAACACAGTCACAACAATCACCTACCTGGCTGGGTAACTTTTCATAGATTTCTGTTTTCTTCTGAAGACAGGACAAAGTCTTCTTTCAAATTGTATATCTATATATAATGATAGCTGACTTGGTGTGACCCTCTAGAACCGGAGTACCTGCTAGATACTCTAAATCTCTGTTTCATTAGAGAGAGCTAGGGTAATCTTCTGTTGTTCTTCTGCCATTGTTTTTCTTCTTCTTCAGATTTATTTATTTATATTATTTTGGGGGGGGGGAATCCAGACATGAGGCCTGAACTCTGGTCCTGGGTGCTGTCCCTCAGCTCTTCAGCTCAAGGCTAGCGCTCTACAACTTGAGCCACAGTGACACTTCCATTTTTTTTTGTTTATGTGGTGCTGAGGAATTGAACCCAGGGCTTCAGGCATGCAAGACAAGCGCTTTACTACTGAGCCACCTTCCCAGCCCAGATTTATTTATTTTTACTGTGAACTTTTTCATATAATTTAGGAATTGTGACTGTTGTATCAGGTTATTTTTGTTTTTCTGTGTGTGTTACTTTGAAGTAGTGATTTCAGGCTTGTATGAAGAGACAGTAAAGTATGAAATGTATGTTATTATATTGAAGGAAAGAGAGCAAACATTTTAACTTTTTGCTACACAATTAAATTAATATTAGCAAAAGCTAATTGAAATTATTACTTATTTACATTTCAGAGGATGAGTATAGTACTCTTGGATATCTTGGAGGAAAAGACATTAGACTCATTATGACTGATGCCTTACATTGAAATTACTGTCTAAACTTTCTTCTTCAGAAAAGCAAAAGCTCCATTTTTTTCATATTAGCATTACAAAATCATACTAGCTGCATGTTGAATTGTTTTCCTCTGCTATTTTCAATTCCATTCTTCTTCCATCAGTTATCTTGGGCTTTGAATGACCAATTCCTTAAAAATATCTATATTGCTCATATTGTGATGTAAATCTCAGTAATATTAATATGAATTTATCGATTCTCATCTTGAACTACATTCATATGAAATTTATGCAGTCTCAAGCAAGGAACCTGTTTTATACTTTTCTATGTTTTAATCAATAAATCCAATCTCTTTAGAAATATGTTCTCATCTTTTATATTGCTCTGGTAAACATCATGTGTTTCTACTACTTTTACTGAAGTAAATATAAAGTTTGGAATAGGAAGACTCCACCCCATTATCATTTTAATGTAAACTCTTGAGGACTACTTTATATGTAAAAATAAAAAAGTCCAATGCACATGTTCATACATGAACAATCTAGTGGTTAAGTAAATTAGACACAAGAAGTATCACATCAATTCTCAATTTACTTATAGGCACCAAAATATTGTGTTCATGAGTATCACTCATTTTAAGAAAATGACTAGTCAATACAAAGTTTATATTATTTTTGAAATTTACAAAATGAAAATTACACCCAGATTTATTGTCAATATCCTGTATCCAGGAATACATTTATTCAGCAAATAGAGAAACAACAAATAAGGGTTCGTCACATAGAATGAAAGATGTAGTAGCAGATTGTCTGCTTAAGATTATAAGTACATGCAAATTGTGTGATTTATTCACAGATACTATGAACATTCATAAGAGGATTTGTGATCAGAAGTGATAGGTAAGCAAACTGGAAAACTGTGTATTTAAATTGAGCTTTCAATATAGGATGACAAGTTTTCAATACATGAGCCTCCAGAAGTTGATTCTGTATCTCTAACATACTTTTTCCCACATACTCCTGTTCTCTTACCTCCGTACCTGATCAATATTCCTCTACTTTCATGATGTCAATTTCTACTAAAATAACAAAGTGTGTGTTTTTATTGGTCTCGAGATCCAATATATTTTAGTATTTTGGAGTAGTAGTATGAATTCATGGAGTTTGACTTGAATGTACTTGATTTAAGGGAAAGATATAGGTCCAGGCAAGATGCTTAAGCAAAGAAAAACCTATGGAGAAAACATCAATAAACTATAATTACAAAAGAATGGAACTGATGTCTCATTTGTCTGGGTGGCAGCTGTGTGTGTGTGTGTGTGTGTGTGTGGAGAGAGAGAGAGGGAGAGGGTGAGAGAGAGAGAGAGAGAGAGAGAGAGAGAGAGAGAGAGAGAGAGAGAGAGAGAGAGAGAGAAAGAGAGAGAGAGAGAGAGAGAGAGAGAGAGAGAGAGAGAGAGAGAGAGAGAAAGAGAGAGAGAGAATTTTATTGTGGTTTCCATATTTACAGTCCATATAGCATTACTTGTTAGGGAGAAGGTGCTCATATCACAGCTCTGATAGCACTATCACTTTTTATTGTGATAAACACTTGCTTAATATCTAATTAAAAAGGGAAAATAAACTAACATCTTACACGATTGTTTTGACTATTAATTAGTACATTGAAGGCCAAAGGTAGGAATTGGAGGTCAACATAATCTTTTTCCTCTCTCAGAATATTACACAGCAATAGCTGTGATTTCAGGAGTCTCCTGCCATGTACTGACAGCTGAATTACTAATATACTTAACAATATGAAACATATGATAGAAAAATAGATCAGCCAGCAAGCACAAATAACTAGTGATAAAATTGAACTTTTGAGCAGGGTTTCCACATCTTTTGGGAATGTAATTCCTTCATATGAACTTCAAATTTTGTGGCTTTCCCTGTGTGATTAAATGGTAAGAATGTACTGTAGAAACAAGAATTCCTATTTAGCCAAGTAGAAAGTGCTCATGATCCCATCCTCACGTTGCTAATTTCCATTCCAGGTACTTCAGCACCTCATCCTTCCCTGTGGGAGACAGGAAAAAAGATAATTTTGTTTGAATATTAAAGTATTCAAATTAGTGTGTACAGGCATGATTTGTATAATTACAAAAGTTTGTAATAAATGTAAGTAGGGATTATGTCACAAATGAAAAATATAATTAAAATCAAATAACAAGACAAGAAGTCACAGCATTTTGTGCAAGAAAACATACATTAGGTTAGTTGCAGCATTTATTTTTGGAGATAACTTTATATCAAAGTAAATGAACTTTATCTAAGGATTGAAACATCTTGAAAAATATATTTCTTAAGATATTTTGCTGCATAATTTTAGGGATACAAGTGGACCCATTGCAACTATGAGATATACAAGACGTTATGTTGAAAAGTGAAATTTACAACTTTGGCTGGGGGGTGGAGATGGGAAGGTATGGGAAGGGGAAACAAAGGAGGAGGCAAAAATGCTTGATAAGAAATGTACTTATTAGCTTGCCCATGTAACTGTAACCCCTCTGTACGATATTTTCACAATTAAAATAATAATAATAATAATTACTTTGGTTAAAATGCTATTAAATTTTAGACCTACACGCTGAGCAAGAGATAGGATAAATGTGAAATAGAAGCTTGCTATTAACATCATAATTCGGTTATATGTAGGATTAGGATTAGGCAAGGTGTTGCAGTTAGTGTTGGGTTTAGGATGAGAAAAAGATGTAAGATATTGTGTAAAACTGCAGCATATTTTAAGAAGAATGATTACATCCAAGTTTCAATGAATGAAAACCAGTGTCAGTGTTACTTTAACCATTCAGATATAATTTGGTTTAAAGTGTGAATTACTGTTTTAGTTCTGGTTAGAGTTAGGGAAGGACAAGCTTTAGGGTAAAATTTAGTTTTCGACTAAGAAGTACAAGCAAAAAAAAGTGTGATTGATTAAATAGAGACAATTTTCCTTACATTAATCATTCGGTTTTAATTCAGATTGTGATTAGCATTAGGTTTCTGGTTAAAGAGGTTGAGCATAGAGTAAAGAAATGGATTAAACTGGTGGCTCATGCCTAATATCCTAGCTACTCAGGAAGCTGATTTCTGAGGATCAGAGTTCAAAGCCAGCTCACCAGGAAAGTCTGTGAGAATTTTATCTCCAATTAAGCAACAGAGACCAGAAAGTGGTGATGTGGCTCAAGTGGCAAAGAGCACACCTTGAGCTGAAGAACTCAGAGATCATGCCCATGCCTAGAACTCAGAGATAGGATCTAGGTCCAGAGATGAAGCTCCACGACCAACAAAAAGAAAAAAAACAAGAAATGGGAAAAATGTTAGGTATGTTTGAACTTATTTTAGGTTCTACGAATTCAGGAAATGCTGGGATAATGGAAGTACAATGTATTTCATTATATTAGGATTTGAGATCAGTGGGTACAATGATTCCTCTTATGGAATAAGATAGGTTCAGAAAAAAGAGTGAGAAAATCTGTAGGGTTTAGGAAAATCTGCAATTAATTTCAAGAATTACACGTGGAATTTCAGTTAGGATAACACAAAATGAGCATTTTTCATAAATTTTAGAATTGGGATAGCGTTAGTGTCAAGGTTATGGTTAGGATTCCAGCCATGGTTAGGGTTAGAGTGAAGGAGGAACAAGAATGGGGCTCAAATTGAAGGTAAATTTTAGAATAAGCCTGGTAAGAATTAGAGTGAATGTCAGCTAGAGTATTGCTAATAATATTAGTATTTACTTGCAATTAGGCTTATGTTTTTCTCAGTTTTCCAGTTAAGATTAAGTTAGGGTTAGAAAATGACTAAGATATTGCGGAAAAAATGTAACCTATGTTTGGAAGGCTTATTTGAATCAAGTTAGGATGAGTTAAAACCTAGTGAACTTGTATGAGTGTTAGTATTGACATATAATTAGGATTAAGATCAGAGTCAGTATTTTGTTCTGATTATGATTAGTGTTATGAATAGGAATATTTTTTATAAAATTGAGTTTTCACTAACATAAAGAAGCAAAAATATCAGGCTGAATAGTAACAAGAGCATTATCATTATATTTATTTCTAAGTGATCATTCTTGTAATGATTAACGAGAGTTTTCCAGCCAGGTTTAAGTTGAGAGTTAGCTTTAAGTAATGGACTAGGTGATAAGTAAATCTGAAACTGTTTTAGGATACAGTGGTTTAGGAAAGGTAGATCAATGGATAATAGAGTATTTTTAATGATAAGAGAATTTGAGGACAAGTAACATAATGGTTCAGGTTAGGGAAGAAGAAAACTTTAGATGTAGAGTTAGGAAATTTTTGGGAATTAGGGCAAATTGAAACTCATTTCCAGAGTGCAAACTGGAGTTTTCGATAGAATGAATAAAAACTAGAGTATTTTTTTAAACATTAATATTGGACTCTCATTAGGTGGAAAGTTAGGTTTCAGTTCCAGCTAGGCTTAGTTTAGAATTAGCCAAATGGAAAATTTAGGGTCAAACTGGAAGTAACTCTTCGAATAACAAGTCAAGTTAGAATTAGGATGAATACGAAATAGGAAACTGCTAATAATATTAGGATTAGGGTATGATTAATGTGAAGGTTAGCCTAAATGTTCCAGTTAGGGTTCATGTTAGGAAAATGGCAAGATATTGACTAAAACTAAAAACTATTTTAAGAAAGATGAGTTGAAACAAAGATAGGAGGAATAAAATCTAATGTATTTGTGTGGCTTTTTGAATCCAAAGGCAATCAGTTCTAGGGTTAGGGTTACTTTTCTAATTAATGAACTATTGAATTAAAGGCACAATTATTTCATTCTTACAAATCAAGACAGTCATGATTTTGAGAACAAACTCAATTTTCTGCATGAAAATGTGTCTTGTAACCAGGATTAAATAATAATGAACAGGGTATCATTTATTAAAATTAGGTAAGTTGATGAAACATCCAAACACATAGGACAGTAACTCAGACATGTTACTGGGAAAACAGATATTCTACTTGCTCTAACTAGGAAATGTGTGTGGGGGGGTGGGGGGGTAGGTGGGTGTGTACACCCACAGGTCTTCAACTCAGGCCTGGGTCCTTTTGTCAGCTTATTCTGTGCAAAGATGGCACTAAACCACGTAGCTACAGAAACATCTTCATAGGTACTAATATTGGAGTCGCTTAAATGGAATTGTTTTATTTCATTTGTTATTTTCACAAATAAATCAAGATGATTATGTATTTTGTTTCATTTCACGGCTATTGGCTCTTACCTTGAGAATAATTTTTTCATAGCAAAGTAGAAAAAAGCAATTGGATTGAGGAAGTAACATATGACTTTCATAAAATGCAGATGCATAGATTTGGGTTTTCTGTCATTTGCTAAAAGTTTCTTCCAGAAAAGGTTATCAATTACTTATAAGTGATGCATAATTCCTAGATATTACAGTTATCACATACACTTTTTGATTGAGGTATCTCTGTACAAACTCCAAAAAAAAAAAAGGACCAAAAAAACACAAAATACACAGAAATCACATCTTTGTTTTAAACGCTGTAGTTTACAAAGAACTTTTAGCCAACACTGAAAACATCTTTTTAGGTATTCTGCAATTTGTGTGAAGTATTTTTAACAATAGTTTTCTTTTTTTGCTGTCATGAAATTCACATGCAATATATAATCTCCTTTTATTGTACAGATTTTAGTGCTTTTGTAGTAAATTGTTCAATAATAAGTTTCCCAAGCCTAATTTTCCCAAACTTGCATTTCTTCAAGTAGAAATGCTGTAAATTTTAGAACAGACATTTAAGTAGATATAAAATTCACTTACAGGAATTGTCCAGCATACATCCTCTATATTGTGTCTTTTCAAAGTTTTGGGGGGGGATTATTTCCAGGGTCTCACACATATTATTCAAGTGCACTGTCAATGAACAACATTCCCTGTCCAAACAAGTTTTTTTACTTCTCTTTAATACATAGATAGAAGTGTAATGGCTGGATCATATACAATTCTCTTTGACCTTTTGAAGACTTGAAATCTTGCTTACTAAAATGATCACAGTATTATACAAATCATTCTCCTATGTAGAGTTTATCATTTTCTCCACAAAAGCATTTCTATATTTTATGCATCTTTTTATATTAGGGTAATACTAGTGAGTTTTCTTTGTCTTTTTTCTTAGATACTAAAGAGGAACTTATTTCATATGCTCCTCGTATTGACTATTAATTTACATATGTTCTTCAAAGAAATATCCTATTCAGGAAAAAATTTATATAGAATTAGAAGATATAAAAATACTTAAGTTTCAGAATCATTGCAGCATTCACATTGTAGCATTAACAAATATGTTCCCTCTATCTGTTGGATATGTTTTCACTTCGGTTATAGTGTCCTTTGAATTATGAATATAGTGTCCTTTGAATTATGAAAGGCTATCACTTGATATAATCCAGTATATTCTTTCTTTTCTTTAGCCACTAATGCTTTCCATTTAGAAATCTTTACTGATAAAATGTCATGAATTTTTACGTTCATCTCTTATAGATTTTTATATATCACATTGAAACAACTAAAATTAATTTAGGAATGAGATAAAATTTAGATAATTCTGTAGCATAATAAATCTGAATGATAACAACTTGAGCTGTACAACAGAGGAGAGTGAGAGGGAAAAGAATGATGGACCATGTAGGAGCTATATGTCATTGCTATTGTGTTTCAAAAAATAGAAAGAATTCAGAGAAGATAAGCAGAAAAGTAAACTGTCCTGAGTCAAGTTTCTTTTTAATCGATCTAATAGTTTGGACCAAAAGTCAGTGAAAATGGTAAAAAATAAAATAGAAAATAAAGCATTGTATATACCTGTTACAATGTAAGGAAATTGTAATAGGAATATGATAATTAATTCCCAAAGAAATAAGAGAAAGAATAGCTAAATTCTAAAGGGAAAAAGAATGAAGGGAGAAAGAAGCAAAGTAAAACCTTATCATTAACAAACACAAGAGTTTGGAAGTGGAAAGGCAGTGGGAATATTCTATGTAACAATAAAAATAGCTAGCGTGGATAGAATATGGATCACATTTTATCATATATAATTTTGAAAAAGCATACTCGGAATGAAAATTTGAAAGTCATGGTTTAAAACACTATTTGGATTATAGCTAGACAGTTTATCAGTGGTAAACCAATGGCTTTGCATATGTGAAGCAATGGTGTGATCTCCCAAGCATTACAAAGTACACCCAAAGCACACACACACACACAAACCACAAAAACACACACATACAAGCCACATACACACATTTAGAATATTGATATTAGCATATTAAAGGGAGGAAATTATCACAAATAGTAAAAGTATGTTAATATATGAAATCATAATAGTGCTCGTACTATTTAAAAGATTAGTAGAAATAAAAAAATTACAATATACTTGGATTTTAACAGATTAGGTTAATTGAAAATTAATAGAAGAAATGAGAAGCTTTGCAAATAAGTTTAAATAATAAACATTTTAAAACATGTGTCCTTTTATTTTGACAAAAGATTGATGTTACTGGTGTTTTAACTCAAGATTTAGAATATGATAGCGAGGTGCCCTATATAACACTAGCGATGGATATATCTCTAATCATTTCACTCTGAATAGTTTTATAATAAGGTGATAGAGTTTTTCAGTATCTCCCGAATTGCAAACCCTATTTATACTTCCCACCATAGCTAGAAAATGCATATCACAAATCACCAGGCCGATCTCAAACTTTTTATTTATTTATTTATTTTTTAATTTTTAATTTTTTAATTTAATTTTATTTTATTTTGAACATACTGTACAGAAGAGTTACAATTACATAGGCAGGATAATGCATACATTTCTTACCAAGCATTGCAGCCTCCTCCTTTGTTTACCCTTCATATCCCTTCCCAGCCTCCCCCCTCCCTCCATCCCAATCCTATTCCTTCCCACCCCCACCCCGCACCGACATTGTAAAGCTCGTTTTGGACATGACAACTTGTACTTCTCATTGTTGCAACAGGTCTACTTGTATCCTTAAATAACTGGTTTTTCCCCATCTCCTTCACAAGTTATACTGACATCAAATATAGTGAAAGCAGGGGTTATACTGTGGGGGAGGGACATACAAAGCAACAAAGAAATAATCTTATAAATGCATTAGAAACACATGCATGAAAGAAAAAAAACATTAAAATACACATCTAAGGGTTCATTTTCCTGACATCACATTATCTGATCTTTTCGGCTTGACTCATACATATACTAGATATTACAAATAAGGGAAACCATGGGACCGATGTTTCTTTGGGCCTGGCTTACTTCACTTAATATAATTTTTTCCAAGTTTTTCCATTTCCTAACAAATGGGGAAATGTCATTCTTTCTGATGGAGGCATAGAATTCCATTGTGTATATATACCACATTTTCTTGATCCATTCATCTATTGAGGGGTATCTGGGTTGGTTCCATATCTTAGCTATGGTAAATAATGCTGCAATAAACATAGTTGTGCTGGTAGCTTTAGTGTGGTCTTGTTTGTAAACATTTGGGTAAATGCCCAAAAGTGGGATTGCTGGGTCATAGGGGAGCTCTTTGTGAAGTCTTTTGAGGAACCTCCATACTGCTTTCCAAATTGGTTGAACAAGTTTACATTCCCACCAACAATGAAGTAAAGTTCCTTTCTGTCCACATCCCCTCCAGCGTCTGTTGTTGTTAGAGATCTTGATTTTTGCTGTTCTAACTGGAGTGAGGTGATATCTCAATGTTGTTTTGATTTGCATCTTTTATGGCTAGGGATGTTGAACATTTCTTCATGTGTCTATTGGCCATCCTTCTTTCTTCTTCAGAGAAGCTTCTCTTTAAGTTTTTCGCCCATTTATTTATTGGGCAGTTGTTTCTTTGAGGATTTGTTGCTGGGGGGTTTAATTTTTTGAGTTCCAAGTATATTTTAGATATGAGACCCTTGTCCGTTGTATGGCTAGTAAAGATCTTCTCCCAATCCGTGAGCTTTCTTCTATTGATTTTACTAGCTATGTCATTTGCCCTGCAGAAGCTCTGCAACTTTATGCAATCCCATTTGTCCAACCTTTCTTTGATTTGTTGTGTTTCCGGGTCTCTATTCAAAAAATTTCTGTCTGAGCCAAGGAGACCTAGGGTTTCTACTATTCCATCCTGTAATGTTTTCAGAGTGTCTGCTTTGAGTTCAAGGTCTTTGATCCATTTGGAGTGATTGTGCAGGGTGATATATAAGGATCTAGCTTAAGTTTTCTACATGTAGTTAACCAATTTTGCCAGCACCATTTACTGAAGAGGTTGTCTTTCTTCCATTCTATTTTTTTAGCTCCCTTATCGAAGATTAGATGGCTATAGGTCTGTAGGTTCATTTCTGGGTTTTCAATTCTGTTCCATTGATCCTGAAGTCTGTTCTTATGCCAATACCAAGCTGTTTTGATTACTATGGCTTTATAGTAGAGTTTGAAGTTTGGTATTGATATTCCTCCAATAGTGTTCTTTCCGTTGAGGAGCGTTTTTGCTTCAAACTTTTTTTTAATTCAAGTAAAAATACTTCCAAAAAGTGACCAAGTAATGAAGCCTTTCTTATACATTATATGCTTCTTGAAAATAGAGTATTTGTTACCTGGATAAATATGTTTATAAATATAAGAAAATAAATTTATTTAAAATCATTAACCATATAAAAATCAAGAAAACAATTTTTAAATAGTCACATGTTAAATATTATAAAAGTAAAATATATGTGTCTGAATAATTTGCATGTGTAAAAATCATGCAAAAATAAATCAACTAATCCTACAACCCTGAAAAAACTGAATTTCTCTAAAGAAACAAAAAAAAAACTTTTAAGGCCCAAATTTGAGATTTAGAAAATAAAATGAAGTGTACTCTTTAGTTGACTTAATTAAGTGTAAACCGTCTGTATATCAACTTTACAATAAAAATGCATTAAGAAAGAAAGCAAAAGTACCCATGGATCACTAGCAACAGCAAAAGCATCAGTAGTTCTTGTTCTGAGTGTACTAAAAAGTGGATGGAAGAGATAACAATGTTCCTTCCCTAAGAAATGTACTCATTACCTTACCTTATTTATGTAACTGTAACCCTTGTGTACATTACCATTAAAATAAAATTAAATTGAAATTAAAAATAAACCACATGATATACCAATTAAGAATTCTTACAAGCCATTGGTTAAAAACTTTGTAAAAAACTGCCCTAAATACCCAAGGAATATACTTTGATGATACTATGTAAATACTTCAACTTCAGTAGAAAAGCGAAAATTTAAAAAAAAAATATTACAAAGTAAAGTAATAAATCAGAATATATTACTATTAATAATAATCATAAGATGAATTTATAGTGGTAGTCAAATATGTAAGAAATGAGGCAATTTGCCATTCATTTGCACTTAATAAGTGAGAAAGAATTTTCTAGGTTTTTTTAATTATCATAAGTTTAATCAAGAAAGACAGCCTCTTCTGTAAATTGTGCTGGCAAAATTGGTTAACGACTTGTAGAAAACTAAACCTAGATCTTTATATATCACCCTATACCAGAATCAACTCCAAATGGATCAAAGACCTCGAAGTCAAAGCAGACATTCTGAAAACATTACAGGATGGAATAGGAGAAACTATATGTCTCCTTGGTTGAGGCCGAAATTTTCTTATTAGAGACCCGGAAACACTACAAATCAAAGAAAGGTTGGACAAATGGGATTGCATAACGTTGCAGAGCTTCTGCAAGGCAAAGGACATAGCTAGCAAGATCAATAGAAGAAAGCTCACAGATTGGGAGAAGATCTTCACTAGCCATACAACGGACATGGGTCTCATATCTAAAATATATTTGGAAATCCAAAAATTAAATCACCCAACAACAAATCCTCAAAGCAACCACGGCCCAATAAATAAGTGGGCTAAAGACTTAAAGAGAAACTTCTCTGAAGAAGAAAGAAGGATGGCCAATAGACACATGAAGAAATGTTCAACATCCCTAGCCATAAAAGAAATGCAAATCAAAACAACATTGAGATACCACCTCACTCCAGTTAGAATGGCAAAAATCAAGATCTCTAACAACAACAGACGCTGGAGGGGATGTGGACAGAAGGGAACCTTACTTCATTGTTGGTGGGAATGTAAACTTGTTCAACCAATTTGGAAAGCAGTATGGAGGTTCCTCAAAAGACTTCACAAAGAGCTCCCCTATGACCCAGCAATCCCACTTTTGGGCATTTACCCAAATGTTTACAAACAAGACCACACTAAAGCTACCAGCACAACTATGTTTATTGCAGCATTATTTACCATAGCTAAGATATGGTACCAATCCAGATGCCCCTCAATAGATGAATGGATCAAGAAAATGTGGTATATATACACAATGGAATTCTATGCCTCCATCAGAAAAAATGGCATTGCCCCATTTGTTAGCAAATAGAAAAATTTGGAAACATTATATTAAGTGAAGTAAGCCAGGCCCAAGGAAACATAGGTCCCATGGTTTCCCTTATTTGCAATATCTAGTATATATATGAGTCAAGCGGAAAAGGTCAGATAATGTGATGTTAGTAAAATGAACCCTTAGATATGTATTTTAATGTTTTTTTTTGTTTCATGCATCTGTTTCTAACGCATTTATAAGATTATTTCTTTGTTGCTTTGTATGTCCCTCCCCCACAGTATAACCCCTGATTTCACTATATTTGATGTCAGTATAACTTGTGGAGGAGATGGGGAAAAACAAGTCGTTTAAGGATACAGGTGGACCTGTTGCAACATTGAGAAGTACAAGTTGTCATGTGCAAAACGAGCTTTACAATGTCGGTGCGGGGTGGGGGGGGAAGGATTGGGTAAGTGGGGAGGGGGTAGGCTGGGACGGGATGTGAAGGGTAAACAAAGGAGGAGGCTGCAATGCTTGGTAAGAAATGTATGCATTATCCTGCCCATGTAATTGTAACCCCTCTGTACAGTATGTTCACAAATAAAATGATAAATAAATAAATAAATAAATAAATAAATAAATAAATAAATAAATAAATAAAAGAGCTGAGTGACAGCGCCCAGGCACAGTGTTCAGGCCCTATGACTGGTACCCCCTCAAAAAAATAGTTTCTGTAATGATAGGTCCATAATTGGTCTACCAAATGGAGGAATACTTGATTTAGAGGTCAAATATAATTTAGAAAAATATTAACTGAGAAGATCCTTAGTGCTTCAAAACACTGGTACTTCAGTAAAACTAGGTTCTGTAGTATAAAAATGTTGTCATTCCCAAACCAATGATAACCTACATTTAATCTCCTGAAAGTATATTCATTTTCAAATAAACAATTTAAAAATCACATTTGCCAAAATAACCCTTGACAAGTAGATGATAGTGACATTACAAGGTTTTCAAGTGTAGGGAGCAAGTTACAATAGAGTTGATTTACGTACCCAGCACTAATACCAAACAAGTTCAACCATTCATTAAAGTGTAGAAATAGTAACGCCCACCATTTGTGCTGTTCCGTAGGTGCCTTCCACAAATGTGTTAAATAGATCAGCCTCCCATATTTCAAACCCAAATATTAGGTAACAAAGTAAATTTCATCACATAAGAATGTACATTTTAAAAAGTCACTAATAGCTGCCTTATCATGTGTTGTTTTATGTTTTCCCTACATGTCTAACATAGTAAGAAATATGACTTTATGTTTTGAATATGGGTACTGATGAAAGATGTGATAAACATAAAATCTGTCTTCTATTTGTCGTATTCCTCTCAGTAGTAAATTTTAGTTTTCTTCTTTTTCCAAAACTTATAAGTAGGAGAAAAAATTATCCTATGTAAAATAAAATAATCACACACCATTGTACAAAGCCAATTATAAAAACTGGTAGTTAGGAATAAATTCTAAGCCATTGTTAAACTTTCTTGTTGACTAAAGATTAATCTTCCAGCCGGGCGCTGGTTGCTCATGCCTGTAATCCTAGCTATTCAGGAGACTGAGATCTGAGGAACGCGGTTCAAAGCCAGCCCGGGCAAGAAAGACCGTGAGACTCCTATCTCCAATAAACCACCAGAAAACCGGAAGTGGCGCTGTAGCTCAAGTGGTAGAGTGCTCGCCTTGAGCTGAAGAGCTGAGGGACAACGCCCAGGCCCAGAGTTCAAGCCCCACTACCGACAAAAAATAAAAAAATAAAAAATATTAATCTTCCAAATGAACGAGAATAAAATCATGTCTAAGTGCTTCACATCTCCAATCTTGCAAATTGTTATTGCAGATGAATGAATTATGGAAATATAAGCTGACATCAGTTCAAGTATATGTGGGAGAGAAACTCCATGGAATGTATATAAACCTTTCAAAGTATTAACAGGCAGTTTAACAGAATAACTATCAGGAAATTGAAACCAGAGAGGAACAATAGTCAAGAAATAGAATGAATGAAAAATGGAACAAGGGGCAAGTACAGCTAGAATACTCAATGTACATATGTAATAAAGGAAGTGGTAAATCTGAGCTAAGTATTGGAGAAAGGGTTGGTTGAGATTGATAGGAGTGACTCTGATCCAGGAGCATTAGACAATTAGATGGATATATTTAATTCTAACACACTTGCACAACCTTTTGAAATTCAGTTAAAAACAACAACAAATAAAAACACAAAACCCACAATGAAACAGCAATCTCTAGAGAGTATGAATATGACCTCTCAATTTTAAGCAGTTAATGAAGGGCAGTCTTTGGAAAAGCAAACAAAGCTGTTCAAAGAGGGCAGTTTGGGGTAGGGGAGAATTTAACAGATTTAAAAAAAAGATTATCTAAGGTTATAAATCACCTATACCTACTGCAAATATTTTCTTCTGCAAGTCCTCTTTGTCTGAACTGGATACTCCAGTCCTGAGGCACACTTGATAGCTTGTGAAGAAAGAATGGAAGAAACAAGATCAAGAACCTATTACTCCACTGGAGAGAAAAGTTTTCTCTCAATCTCTTCACTACTCCATTTTCATACGTTTAATAACGTCAAGTGATTTTGAATTATCTTTCCTTCTTTGTTCTCGCAAACTAATTGTTCAAAATAATTCATTAAATATTATTTGCCATTATTTTCTATCATGCTGTTTACTTGTTCAAGTGAGTATATTAAACTTCCCCTTTTCATTTGGTTGCCACGAAAACCCAACAACTACGTTAATGAGGACCAACGCTAATGCAAAACTTTGTCTCCAAAAATCCAGTCCAAGAACCTATAATCACAAATATTTAGCTATAATTTTTTCTTTTTTTCTTTTACCTTGAAATATTCTTGTGTCTAAAGTACCCACAAAAATAAGTACTCCACCACTTTTTGGTTCAATCACTTCTAACCTCACAGTTATATTTTGCTAACAAGATATTTAGAGGAAACCTAAGAATACTCCACTTTTATCTTCTCTCTTAAGACTTTTATCTTCTCTCTTAAGACTCTCCTTAGATACCATATCAGGAACAGTGAAGTTATTCTTTGCAAAATTATTTCAAAAGATTATTTTCTTCTCGGTCTTGTATTTGCTCAACCTCATGTCTGGAGAAGAATAGAGTTAAATCACTGATTCCTTGGATGACATTGTCTGTTACAAAGGACAATACTTTTATGTCCTACTTCTATGTCCTCCTCTTAGATCTTGCTTGATTTCCAATTAATCACAGCTTCTTGGCTTCAAGTCTAGTGAAGCTGAAGGACTAGACAGCGTCTGCCACTCATACATCTTCATGGTTTCTCTGTTAAAACTCTTTTACTTGGAGATGGAATTTATTTTCATGTCTTCATTCAATTTGTTCTGCATTATACTGAGCCAAATAGCCTCTGTAAAATCACTTTAGGTAGCAAAAACATTGAGACAATCTATATCAAAAAGTTTTGGCCCCCTCCACTGCTGAAACCAAAACGCATAACTAGGGCTTCTAAGAACATGTTTTCTTACCTTTTCAATTTGCTCAATTCTTTTCTGATCCCCAAACTTTTTGGCTTATGTAATAAAAGAAGTCTTCACTATCTCATGTTAATAAGGATATTATATTATATTTTTGAGCTACTTAGAAATGTGAAATCATTGGTTTGAAGTATCCAATCAGATTTTTTTCTGTGTTTCAGTGCTTCATGTGCAAAGATATTGTGGAAAGTATTAAAACAGAAAAGTGTAAACTCAATACATTCTTTCATTGTGCAGGGCACTTTCTCCCTAAATATTTTGACCCAAATTATCTTTTTAAGAGAATTACTGTTTAGTAATTAAAGGTCAATTCACAAATTTAGATGTCTTATTAAAAAAAAAACTTTGAATTTAAATTCCACTACAGCCTTATTTCACACAGTAAGCGTATATTTCCTGGGTAAGGACAATTCTCATGGAAACTTACAGGATTTACAGCAAGGTTTGTGAGGTTTGTTTGTTTAGTGTGAAAATGAGCCAGCTTACCCACATTGCTCCCTCTCAGCAAAGTCTCCATGAATTTCTTCGCATGAAAGCCTATTTTCCCAGGCAATTTTAAATTTTCTTAATAGGCTAAGTTAAAAAGTTTGAACAATTAAAATTTACCTGTCATAATTTTAAAACTCTTTTGAAATTCCTTTATCAGAATCGTGAATTTACCAATCCTAATTCCAACTTTACCACCAAAAACAGCTAACATGTTGTTTTCATGATATAGTATCCATGAAACTATTATTTTCCAGTTGTTTTGTTATGCATATATATGAACATATAAGCTGATGCTGAGCAAAATGAACTCCAAGATATGGAAAAAGATATTTATTTGCAGTTGTTGTTTTTAATGTACTATGTGATTTCTATTTTCCTTGGGTTTATCTCCTATGGTTTATCTCTTCCAGTGTTTTATTTTGGTACCCTGTGTATTGTGTATACATTTACCTTAATTAGGGAAGGGAAGAGGAACAACAAAATGGCGAGACAAAGGACAAAAGACAAACTAATGCAATAGCAATACTCAGAAGACAATATGTTGGAAATGTACATTAAAACTTGTGAGGGGTTTTGGGGTGAAGAAAAACTGTGAGAAAAATGAGAGAGGGTATAATAAGTTTGAAAAGATATGTATTCACTGCCTTACAATTGCTAACCCACTGCACATCACTTTCACATTAAAATTAAATTTAAAAAATAAGCTGCATGAAATAAAATTTCACTGTATTGATATAGTAAATATTATTCTTTATGTAGTAACTTTTTTAAAAATTCAGTACTATTTGGCATCTAATTTGAATGAATTACCCTTCTTTATCGGAGGGCCATCAACTTGAATGTTATCCAACTAGACAATTTTTTCACAATATACTTGCCAATATTTTCGAAAAAGAATAAATTAGTACTTTCTTATACTAAAACCGAAAACCATTTAATTCTATGGAAACCCGTAACTTTTAAAAGTAAATAAGGTGGTAAGAGGAAAGAATATGCATGTTCTTCAAAATTCCTATGACTAATAACTACTCACTTTCAAATTCTGAACATTCCATACCTGAGAGATTCAAAATAGTACCTGTTTCCATGTTATGTAATTCTGCAATAGACGCATTTTCCAATGGGGTGTTACAGATTGAGAGGTGAACAGAAAAATAGCCACATTCTGGTATAGGATAAAACTATAAAGCATCGGTTATAATTAATTCTTCAAGAGTAAGCAATTGTTTGTCAGATTAAGCTATTATTTCTATGACCATCAATCCCAAAATTCATGCCATAAAGTCGTCCTTGACCAACAGTTTCGAACTTGTAGGGTGCACCTCAAAATTCCCTTAATTCACATCACCAATAGCTTATCTATATTGGGAAAAATACTACATCTCTGCTAATGTGATGCCCTCCGTGTTCTGGAAAGAACACCATAATAAACTGGGTTGCATCATTTTTCCTCCACTGGTATTTTTGCAAATATTATTTATATTTATACTTTTTAAACTATCATAGATATTCAGGATGTTAAGATCGGAAGATTACAGTTCAAAGCCCACCCAGGCAGGAAGGTTCCCTAGATTCTTATCTCCAATAAACTTCTCAGCAAAAGCCAGACACAAGTGGTACTGAGTTTGAAGTGGTAGGACACAAGCCTTGAGCTTCACAGGCTCAGAGACAGTGTCCAGGTCCAGAGTTCAAGCCCTATGACCAAGCAATAAACCAAACAAAAATAAAAACAAACCCCAAACCTAGCATTTTTCTCACTGTATACAGAAGCACGTAATTAAGGAAATTGCTTCCTGTGTTACATACAGGTAAAAGAAAGATGTCACACAATTATTCTCTTCATACCATGTTATAATAAAGCCTCAAAAAGTTGTTTTTTCTAAATTTATAAATTAATATCATCAATTTGTAGGCAACTCGGTCTACATTATTCACATTTTCATTTTCTACATGAACAGTTAGAATTATCTATTAACGGAGTTCTAATTATTACTCTTGAAACAATATACTAGGCAAATAGAATGCAAGAAACATTAGTAAATTTGTCAATTAAACCCTCTACCTAAAAAAATTTTTGTAGTATACTATAGAATATGAAATTACAAACGAAACCAAAATATTTTTTAAAGTCTAAATTCTAATTTAGCAATATCTATAAAGACCTACATTAGATGAACTTTGCTATTCCTCCAGGCTTTAGGTTTTGTAATCCTTCATCCTTTCCTTGGAATCTAACAGAATGATGATTACTTTTTCAAATTTTGGATGGGAATCATGAACCATTTTGCATCTAGAAATGTTCTGTAATGAAGAGAGCATTTAAAACACAACTGAAGATTATATACCAGTTGCATTTCAATAGAAAATTTGCCTTCTCAAAACATAATGAAGAAATTAGCCCAAACTTCCAACAGTGTATTCCTTTCTTGTTTGGTTTGTGTTATTAAGACAAAATTTTACTACCTGGTCCAGGGAAGGTATCAGTAGTAATTGCAGTTTCTAATCTCCTGTCAGTCTGAGTGTTAGAATTCAAGGCTTGTATCACATTGCCCCACCATAGTTTCTTGGTTTATTTATTTGTTTGTTTGTTTATTCATTTATTTTGGGGTCTGGTAATGGGGCCTGAACTCTGGGCCTGGGTGCTGTCCCTCAGCTCTTCAGCTCCAGGCTAGCGCTCTACCACTTGAGCCACAGAGCCACTTCCAGCTTTTTTCTTTTTGCTTATATGGTGCTGAGGAATTGAACCCAGGGCTTCATGAATGCAAGCCAAGCGCTCTACACAGAGCCACCTTCCCAGCCCCTTCTTGGTTTATTTCATCTAGATACAGATTAGCAATTCTGAACTCCTCCAGTGATATTATCCACTGGACTTCTCAGACTGTTCATGTACTATTTTCAAAGATGTTCTAACTTTTGACACAGGGTATGAACATTTGCAAATGAAACTGCAGGGTATCTGATTCATTCCTCCATAGATCCAATCCATTTAATATTGATTACTTGACTCTTAGTATGTCTGGTCCCTACCTATGTAATAATCTCAAACTTTTTTTAAGAAAGTTCACTTGAGGATTTTCTAATTTTAAAAATTATCACTTGATTCTAGTCTTACTCAGGACATATTTTCTATTGTTTTTTAACTTTTCTACATATTCTGAGAGTTGCTTCAGTGTCACATATAAGTGCCTCTGTGAGTATGTGTATGTTTATATGTATTTATGCAAAAACCTCAAGCTCTTATTCATCATTCTTGCTCATGACTGTTATTCCATCACCTGAGCCATTCTTCCAATCCAGCTTTTGGCTGGTTAATTATAGATAGTGTCTCAAACACTGTTCTGCCCAGACTGGATGCAAACTGAACTTCCCAGACTCCTTCACATTCTTAGGTTTCATTTATCCAGTAGAATCAACTTTTAAACTACAAGCATTTTGTGAGTTTAAAGTCTAAGCTGTAGCCCAGATTTTTAACTCAAGAATTCATATAAAGATAGAGGAACATACACATTACATATGCTGAGTGTACACTGTTAGAAATGTGATCCTAAGGTGGGTGGTGGTGAGATCTGAGAATTGGGGTTCAAAGCCAGCCCAGGTAGGAAAGTCCCTGAGACTCTTTTCTCCAATTTACTGCAAGAAAACTGGAAGCGGCACTGTGGCTCAAGTGGTAGAGCATTAGCCTTGAGCGGAATAGCAGAGGGACAGTGCCCAGTCCCAGAGTTCAAGTGCCAAGACCACCACCAACAAAAATATATAAGTAAAGGAAAGAAAAAAATGTGATCTTATCCACCAGTTCATGGCTAGTATAATCCCTGCTTTCTCAAGATAGACTTTTTTTTTTTTCCAATTAAGTCCATGCTCTTATATCTGACTTGCATTTGAAACATAATTATTCTTCCATTCTACTTTCTACAAAGTTGTGTCATTAGCAGGTGTGAATTAGAAATGGAGTGTCCTCATACTTCGTGTTCCCCAGAGGAGTAATGCTTTCTCTGTATCACTTTCATAAATCTACATACTGGACTTGGCTTCATTGTTTCAATGTGGTCTTATTTGTAGAGTCTTCTGTAGTATATTGAACCATATACTTAAACACAGAATTCTCTTTCTCTTATTATTACTATAGTTAACATGAGTTAACAAATTCATGTACACTTGGGAAATAATGTGCAGTACATACACTCACAAAAAAATTGAACTGCGAACCTTCTTCCCCTTTAAAATTTGCCTTAATTTACAGAGAATTTATAAATTTTGAACTCAATATACTCATGGATAATGTATTTATAAGAAATATAAATTTCATATTTTCTCTTTACTAAGTTGTCTCTGAAACATGTGTTACCTCAGGTCCAAAGGTGTCCTTGTGTTATTTCAGTGAAGCCAGAAAACATTCATTATTCCTCAAGCAGCACCATAGATTGTTCCTGAAAGTAACTGTTACTGGATGTGGAAACTGATCCCAGGAGAGGAATGGAACATAGAAGATTGACAAAGTTAAAGTTAACTTGTGCTTTCCTTTTTACTGTAAAAGAATAGAATCCAAAGGCTTGAAGGAAACTCTGTCCCTGACTTTTTCTAGTTTGTTTTTACTCATATATATTTTTTCTCTAAACTTCTAGTTGAGAGTATTACAAAAAGATATAATGTGCCATTGGATGGCCAGAATAGAACAAAAGGAAATAACGTTGTTTAAAATATGTTCTACTGCACCGGCTGGGAAGGTGGCTCTGTAGAGCACTTGCCTTGAATGCCTGAGGCCCTGGGTTAGATTCCTCAGCACCACGTAAGCAAAAATAAGCCAGAAGTGGTGCTGTGGCTCAAGTGGTAGAGCGCTAGCCTTGAGTTGAAGAGCTGAGGTAAAGCACCCAGGCCCAGAGTTCAGGGTCACGACTGGAAACCCTCCCCCCCAAAAAAAATTCTACTTCAAAGTAACAAAAACATGTTGGTTTTAAAGTGTTTTATGGATGGATATTTTACCCCTGAGATGATTCTTTTGTTGCAGGAGTCAGTTATCTATTCCTTTGGTTTGGTCCTGATTTCTCCAGAGCAATAAGAATTCCACAAAAGCATCCAGTGTGTATGATCAGCAAAAGGAGCCACTTCTCAGACCAGTACTCCTTTAAGGAGGGTCCCAATGAAATATCTGGTTTTTTGTTTGCTTTTTTGTTTAGCTTGTGTTGGTTCTGGGGCTTGAACCCAGAGGCTAGACCCTGCCCCTAAACAGTTTTCTTTCTTGCTCACCTACCCCCAAAGCTAGTACTCTACTGCTTGCACCAAACCTCCACTTCTGCATTTTTTACAGTGTAATTACAGATAAGAGTTTGACAGACTCTCCTGCCTGGTTTGGCTTTAAACTAGGATAGTAAAAAAGCCAAGTGATATCAACTGTATAGACTTCTCTTTTCAAACAAGAAATATTAGATGAAGTTTATTGTAAAGCTAATATTTGACAATTTTTTTCTTTCTATATTATTGTGAGCATACCGTACAGAGGAGTTACAATTACATGGGCAAGATAACGAGTACATTTCTTATCAATCATTGTTGCCTCCTCTTTGTTTCCCCTTCCCATCTCTTCCCATATACCCCCTCCCCACACTTGATTCTTCCCCCCCACCAAAGTTGTAAAGTTCGTTTTTCGACATAACGACTTGTACATCTCATTGTTTCAATCGGTCCACCTGTATCCCTAGTTAAATGATTTGTTTTTAGAGAATATGTCCAGCAAAGAATCTGTAACATAACTCAACAAAAGAAGGGGCACTGAATCATTTTGGAATTATTTTCTTTTGCTTAGGAAGATTATTGATCTTGTCGTTCCTTTTGGGGAAACTTAAAGCCATATTTCACCATGTTTGTTGGTTGTGGGGCTTGAACTGTGATCCTGGGTGCTTAGCTACAGCACCACCACCGGTTTTCTGGTGATTAATTGAAGGTTAGGTTCTCACAGACTTTCCTGACCAGGCTGGCTTTGAACCACAATCCTCTGGTCTCAACCTGCAGATTCGCTAGGATTACAGGAGTAAACCAACAGCACCTGGCTCATATTTGCATTTATGTTCACTGAATGACACTGTGTAAACAAAGAATGGAAATTTGAACCAAATGATGACATTGCCGCATTTCAGAAAAATGGAAGTAGCAATAAATATGTCCTCCTTTTCCATTTTGTTACATTAATGACTGATGAGCTATGGTACCCTTACATTAGCATCCTCTGCCATCTGTATAGTTGTATTTAGTATCAGGAAATGTTCATAGAGAAATATAGAAAGAATAAGATTTTTTGAAAGCAAAAGAGATAAAGTATGAAAGAATCGCATAGAATGAGATACATTTATCACACAGAGATTAAGAGATAGCCTAAGAGATTACTAATGCTAAAGGCAATGAGGAAAAGCCTAGTTGACAACCAGTTCTACAATAACCAAAAATGGTTCTCAAGAACAGTTCCTGCTATACCTTAATTACTATCATTTATTCCTTCTACCTTGAGTTATTCCTTATTTTCTGTCACAACTATTAATTATCCTCTGCATTTTTGGTGCCATAACTGACCAAAAAGATTTCAAAATCACACATAGTCTACTCTTCTCTTTGTGATTATCAGTGATGACCCAAATCCTGGAATCGTTGAATTTCCAGAATTAAACATTCCCTGACATCTAAGCACATTCCTGGCATTAATTGCTGTGACTTAATGAACAAAATTTTTTCAACACAGTATCCTCATATAAAGTACATGAATTACGGACTGTTGTCAGTTGTCAGGTGTCAGTATGGAAGGACCAATTATATATTCCAAGTATGGGTTATTTATTTTGCATTTACTAACTGAATGCATTTTTTTTTCTTCTTTTTGCCAGTCGAGGGGCTTAAACTCGGGGTAGGGAATTTTCCTGAGCTTTTCTTTTCTTGCTGTTTGCTACCTCTCTATCATTTGAGGCACAGCACCACTGCCAGTGGTTTTTATTTATGTGTTACTAAGGAATTGAACCCAGGATTTCATGGATGCTAGGCAATCACCGTACCATGAAGCCACATTCCCAGAGCCCTAAATAACTTTCTTAAGATGGCAATACATTTTCATTCCATAACTATATATCATAACTTTGGCCAGGTACTAGAAAATGATGTAGAAAGCAATACAATACAATAAGTCTAGTAAAACTGTGACGGTCTAGCCAGGGAAGAGAGGGGCTTATCTCATGGAGCTGTTTCAACAAGCTGAGCTAGACAGCTCCTGACCAACAGCCAACCTCCAGAATGAGAGGGCCACCTTGATTTTCAGCCACATGGGGATGCTGGGCCCCCTCCTCCAGCACCCATTCAACCAGTTCTTGTGAAAGAGAGAGAGAAAAAAGGCAGAATTAAAATTAAGTCTGGTGCCAGTGGCTCAGAATTCTAATCCTAACTACACAGGACGCTGAGATATGAGGATCATGGTTCATAACCAGCCCAGGCAGGAACGTCTGTGAGACTCTTATCTCCGAAGAACCACCATAAAATCAGAAGTAGTGCTGTGGGCTCAAGTGGTAGAGCACTAGCCTTTTGCTGAGGCTCTCGGGAACAGCCCCCATACCTAGAGTTCCAGCCCCACGACTGTCAAGAAGTGGACTTCCTACCACAAGAAGTGGACTGAATAGCACCCATTGTCCTAGGGAGCATGGTAGCGAAGTCAAGCAGAGCTTCCTGTGAAGTTGAAGTCATAACTAGGTCACCTGGCTTCTCTCTGCCTTGGTTTCACCAGCTGCAAAACTCAACACAGTGAAGGATCCTCTTCCTCATGGGGATAGGGTAATGATGAAAGAGAGCAATGTTTTTTTTTTTTTTTTCATAATCCCACATCTGTTGCACAATTAACAGACCCCACCTGAGCCCTTTCCAGCTACCTTCCTGTCATTTGCTCACAGAATTGCCGAGAACCTTATCTGAAGGCTGTTCCCAATGTGCCTAGCCATGCTCCAGAGATCATTCTATATAAATCCCTTGTCTCCTCACAACTATCCTGTGAGGAGAATGAGGTCTAATGGTGGCGAACTTACCCAGAGCTTCACCTGTGGTCAAGAATCTTCTGCTGTGATTTTTTCTGCTTGCTCAAACTTACTTAAGAATCCATTCAAGCCACAGGAAAATCAAACACCACAAGCAGAACAGAGTCTCCAACAAGAGACAGGTTAAGGACAGAAGGGAGATACAGGATCCTCCCATACCCCCCAAAAAAAAACAAATCAAAGAACTCTCTTTTTTTTACCTTTTATAAAATTTTTTCTAAAAGTTTTTTTTAATTTTAAATTTTTAACTTTAATTTTTTTCTATTAATTTTTTTTCTTCCTCTCATAATTTTTATTTTAGGAGATATGTGTGTGTACTTTTCTTTCTCTTTTTATTTTTATTTTTTTGTTTAGCTCTACTGATCATTTGATCCTTTTTTCTTTCCTTCTCACTCTTTTCACTTTTTCTTCTTTTTCATTCTTCTGTGTGTGACTTAATTGCTGTTCTGCTCATCCTCAGATATGCCAATAGTCGATTATTACACCTTAGCCCCATTGTGTACACACTTCATCCAGAAATTTATTACTCAATTTAAAACCTCTCAGACTTAAAATTCCTTAATAGCGATACTACCTTTTTATACGTATATAATATTTTAAGCATTTTTATTTTTAAAATTTTCACGTCTCCTTTATATCCCTCCCCTTCTCTTATTCTATCCACCTACTTCTCTAAATATTACAGTTTCATTTTGCATAATTATTAAGTGTTGCATTTTTAATTTTTAATTTTTGTTTTTCTAATTTTTCTTCTCTTTTTTCTTTCTCTTTCTTCTTATTTCCTCTCTCTACTATCATCCTGTCCAACCTTTCTGCTTTGAGATTAGGATTTAGTTAATTTAACTTTCCCACTGCCTTTCCACATCCCTATATGCCTATTTTTACCCATATCTCTCCCTAAACTTAATAATTTCTGTTTGCCAAATTCTTCTTGGCGGTTAGTAGCCCATTAATACATAGTTGTTTGATTTTGAATAGGTATATCTGTTGAACTAGATTGTATCTGCAGATTTTTTTAACTGTGCAACTACAGACTTTGGTTGATGCTTGCTTTAAAATAGTGTGCTAGCACAAAACTGGTGTTACATTCATCCCAAATGGGCAGAGCAACCTGGAAAAACACAAGAAAAATGGCAAGTCCTGGTATCTCAACTCCCACTCATGATAATCAGGGGTCAGAAAAGATAATCCGTCGAGAGGAGAGGTCCCAAAAAGCTCTACAAACACTACTGGTAAATATGGTAAATGAAAAGATTGAAAATCTGAAAAGGACTCTGAATGAGCGTGATAGGGAGAGAGGAGAGGAAAAACAAAGGTTAATACAAGAATATCATGAGCATGAGGAAGCTACTCAATAATTGATACAGGAATTGCATGAGAAGATTGAGAACACTCAAAGAGAAATAAATGAATGTCGTGAGCAGGCTGAGATCACTCAACGAGAACTACAGGAACTGCGTGAACATGAAGAAGCTAATCAAAGAGTAATACAAGAATTAAGAGAGTGGGATGAGAATGCAGAAAGATCACTAAAGGCATTCATGGAATCCCTAAACAGAGAACTGAAAGAAGTCAGGGAGACCACAAAGGGAATGCTGAGTGGAACCCAACAGAAGGAATGGGAATAACCAAACAACTAAATGATTTGAGAATAAACACTGAAAACCAAATTAAGGAAGTAAAAAAGTTAATACAAGATCTAAAACAATGCTCCAACAAAAAATTAGAAGCCATCAAAGCTGACCAACTAGAAGAAAAAGAATTTTAAAACAAAGTGTAAGTCTTGAGAGTATGTTAGACCATGCAGAAGATCAAAATTTGGGGACTGAAGACAGCCTAGATATTATAGAGAAAGAATATACAACCATCCAAGACAAATCCAAGAAATATGATAGATCTATTCAACACTTGGAAGACATCATCAGAAGGCCTAATCCGAGAATAATGGGTATAGAGGAGACCCTAGAGACAGAAGTTAATGGTCTAGGAAATTTGTTTAACAGGATCCCAGCAGAGAACTTCCCAAACATGCAAAAAGATAGGCCTATTCAGATACAAGAAGCTTTTAGAACTCCAAATAGACCAGACCAGAAGAGGATATCCCACCGTCAAATTATAATCCACACAGTGTAGTAGTGAAAGACCCCAGACTCATGGGATACTTTCGTCAATGGGAGGGCGCCCCAGAAAACTCAGACTCCAGGCTGGGAGATGCAATAAGCAAGAGGAGTTTATTTGACGTTTGTGCAAATGGACTCTCTGTCACGAGCAGACAGGGAGCCCTGAGCAGCGGTTACAAGCCTTCTTTTAAAGGCAAAAACCACAAGATAAATGCATAACACAAAGCATCCCATGATTGGTCCATTTAAAGGTCATCATATACGCCAACAATCACTTTGCCACGTGGGAAATTTTGTAACACTCTTTGTAAAATGACTGGCCCATGGTTGGTTTAAGGGGGGTTTACATGGTTACAGGCCTATGATTGGTTGACATTTGGCTTAGCTTGTGGTCTTGCCAGGTGGTCGTTATCTCAAGGTCCTGTCTGGGGAATTTCTAAATGGGAACTGAGGAACACGTACTGTCTGTTCTTTATCTACGACCACTGACCTTGTCCTGGGGCCGGCATCTGGTCCCTGAAATTTCTTAACTCATTTCTGGGAAGGGAAGGGTCAATGCTAGCGTAAGCAAGTTTACAGAAAAAGAATCAGCAGTTAGCAAGTTAGTAATGGTAATGGTCAATTTTTAATCTTTCATTTTCCCCACTTCTTATCTGGACTAATTTTAATCTTAAAATTTAGGGTGTCTCTATATTATCTTGTGGGGTGTCAGTTGTTCTCAATGCTTGGTATTTGGATCTCAGAACTAATAGATGGGCTGCGCTGATCTTTTTTTTTTTTTTTTTTTTTTTTTTTTTACAAAAAACATCACTCTGTTGCGTATACATGGTCTGATTTTAACAAAAGTAACAGTACCAGAGCCCATTACTTTTTTTTTTTTACCAGTCCTGCCTCTGTGTATCACAGTTAACTTAATTTTATACAGCTGTACTTGTAAGCTCCAATTTTAAGACATACTCATACCATTTACAACATACTCATACCATTTGCGACATACTCATACCATTTGCGACACACTTAAACTTTCTGAGGTTTGTCTTCTTTCCCTTTTTTTCCCAAACAATTAAAGACAATCCTTACTTTTTAAATCCTTTCTTATCTAAAGGGGATACCATTTTTTCCCCAATTCCTTTCCCAAGGCTTTCTTTACTACCACCCTCTCCTTCATAATTCCTTTTCCAAGGCTTTCTTTACAATCCCCCTCTCCTTTACAATTTTCATTGATAACACACTCAGGTTATTACCATACCAGAACCAAACTAGGCTGTGACCATAGAGTGGATTTTCAGTCACTATGCACTGAAGTGCCTAAGACAAGCAAGCCAGTGTTATTCTTGTCCACAATATCCACTGTGGGAAGAGAGGGTTTCTAGATATCACCCAAAAGAATGACCCACAAGACCTTAGATTTAGCAGCAGTCAACCAGGAATCAGACTCAGGTGATGGAATCAGGCAGGAGTTTCTCCAGGTGGCTGTCAGGCCATCTTTGAACTTTACCCCTTAGGGTATGCAGCAGCAGCAGCAGCAGGATCTCTCAGTGGCTCCAAGGGACTGTCACACCTCATGCTCAGCTGTAAATTCCTACACAGACTGGTTAAAAATACATTGCATAGGCTTGGCAGGCTTTGATCCTGCTGATTTTTAAGATCTTTAAACAATAGTCCAGGACAATTTACCAAAATCACAACTTTTTACTAACCAGATACTTTGTAAATAGACATAGAAGGCTCAGAAGGCTTAGTCTTGTAGCCATCTCTGACAGATGCAGTCTTTACACCTTGTACACCGACAACTGTTAACACTATTCTTTATGCCTTTTTTTAAAAACTATTTTATCTATTTTGCCTCATTTCTCCAAAACTGACTCTGGACCCTAGATCTTAAAAAGGGGGTAAAAGTGCGAAGGTCCATCTTCTGTAACTTCTTCAAGCTGACTTCAGGGGCGTTGATCCTACCTAGCCAGGAACCTATAACCTTAGCCTATTTTACAAAGAGGCCATCAGGGTTAGATATCATTTAGAACAATATTTAACTTTTGACAACTGCACAGACCTTTTTTCCGGCTACAACAGTGTAGCTTGTTTAGCACTCTGGTTTGCAAAAGCATCTTTTTAGATGGCTTAGGAATGTGATCTCTAATGATCCCAAACAATGCCTAAGTTACCTTTGCAGGCCTTTACACAGATATCAATAGAAACACGCTCTCAGGTTTACAAACTTTTTTTCTGAGCAGATGAACTTTATGTAACTGATGTCAGCTCAATAGTTACTGCCAATTAAAGGGGTTGAGATTTAAAGTATTTCCCACATTTTATAACATTAGCTTTTTACTCTCACAGAGGACTGGCAAGTTCCTGTCCCTTACAAGGTAGATAGTTATGGACATATGGCATGCTTACAAACTCTTTTTATGACCTCCTGGCTCTGACCAGTTTTGAAGGGCCACACACAAGTGACTCTAGGATCTGACATTTCTGCCATCCAAGCAGTGGCTTACTGCCTCTGCATGCGCCTCCATTGCTCTTGTCCCAGGAGTGTCTTCTCTACACTTGGATAAATGGCTCATTGGCATTTCCTTTAGTTGGTTGCTGGACTTGAACTCGGGGCCTGAGCACTGTCCCTCAGCTCTACAGCTCAAGGCTAGCACTCTGCCACTTTGAGTCCCAGACTCGGGGCTTGAATGCTGTCCCCTAACTCTTCAGTCCAGTGCTAGTACTCTGCCACTGTGAGTCTCGAGCTTGGGGCTTGAGTATTGTCCCTTGACTCTTTAGTCCAGGGCTAGTACTCTGCTGGCTGAATAGAGGTGACAGTCTCACAGGAACCTTTTTGTGCCCGGGCTGGCTTTGAACCAGTTTGCAGATCAATGAGTCATACAAAAGGCCATTTTACTCCAATTAAAAGCAACAAGGTGGTCAACATAGAAGTAGCTTTTAAGCATGCTCTTACCTGAAACTTATTAAGAGTAAAAGGTACATCTGACAAACTTTTAAGAATCCTCTGTGCTTTGCTCTGGGCTTGCTGGAAACTTAAAAAAACCTATAAGAGCAAACTGGAATAGCAATCATTTTGATAATCCTAATTTTTTTCCTTCTTTGTTTACATTGAGGCCATTGTTAAGAACAATTTTACATTTAAACTTTATACCCAAAAATCCATTCCCTATTTTTTTAAAAACCTCCCATTAATCACCTTTAATATTTTATACTTTAGTTTTCATTTGCATTTTATAAAAAACCTCTTAAAATCTTGAGGCCAAGTGTCATTCATTGTCTCTTGGCTGCTTGTTTTTACACATTAAAACTTTTAAACTCAAATGACAATTTTTTCTTAATGCGAAAATAACAATCAACATAACTGAACCAAAAAGCTAGACTTAGTGTCTTTATAACTTTTAAAAACATCCTAATTGTAAAACATTAAAAGCAAGTCACATTATATAAATAACTTTTTAACCCTTTTTTTAAAATTTTAATGTTAACATATTCAAGGGGAAGTTTTAGCAATACTAATCAGATCATTACATCACTCATTTTAACCATCATGTTTTCAGTGTCTGTCTGCAGGGAAAAGAGAGAACAAAGATGGGCCACTCAGCCCCTTCTATGGAATGGGTACGCACCCAATCCGACTCTTTAGGGTTAGATGAACTGCGTTTGTGCCAGCTTGCCCTCTTTCACCATGTGTGGACTCTTCCCAGGGCCTGTCCCACCATGCATGGCCAGCTGAACTGCACTTTTGCTTGTTTACCTCTGACCCCTAAAGACAGGTCTTCTGTTGGCTTCTAGTTTTTCCTTTTCTTATCTCTTGGTTCTCAAATGAAATACACAGTTTTTAGACAGACAGAACAAGTAACATCTATGACAGTGTTAAAATAACCTTTACATTTAAAATTCTAATAATTATCCCCAAATTTTAGCCAAGGGAACTAGATCCCAAACAGCCAATGCATTTTTTTAAGCCAGATAACTGGATTACAGTATAAACACTCTTATGCATTTAAAATATTAGTTTTTAAAATACCAGATTTTCTAATTTGCAAGTTAAAGAATCTTTAAAAAGCCATTTAAGACAATGTGAAGATTTTTTAAAATTTTTGGTAATGCCCAAACCTCATAACCTTTGAATTTTAAATTTAAACTCACCCAATTGTTATAGCATGCTGACAATTCTTATCTTTGAACACGTTCACAGACACACACACAAAACACTCACACAGATCTTAAAGCGCGCAAAAATCAAAATCAGTCATACGTACACCTTTTAAAGTTTTTAAACAAAAATTTAAGACAGTATTTCTTTTATTTTCCCAGAGCTTGTTTGTCTAGCAAGGCAATTCACTAATTAGTCTTTTGAGTCCCTTCCGTTGGAGGAGGGCTGGGGGAGGGGGTCACCTGAAACTAAACTGGCCAGATTTTTTTTATCCAATTTTAGACAAGAGCACTTTACAAATTGTTACATTGTCAGGACTAGCTGAAAAAGTCCAAACCAGGCACACAGCCTTCTACACTCTCCCTGCTGGCAGCCTCCACAAGGAGAAAATGCAGCCTGAGGCTTGAAGGGAACCAAACTAGCCCAGTAACCTTCCATGCCTGGGGGGGGGGGGGGGGTTGGCATAGCAGGTCTGTAACCGAGCCCAGCTGGAATTTTTATTTCCCCATAGATGTTCAAATAAAATAACAAAAACACAGATAAACACAAAAACCAAGGATCCACATTTAAAACTGGTACCAATTCTAAAACAGAACTAGACAAGAACTTCTTAAAGGCTGAGTTGGGGACTAATGGGCCCAGTTTATCCCTACCGGAACTCTGTGCTGTTCTCACTCAGCAAGCTGAATCCAGTGTCTGCTGGGTGAGCCTGCCACACTCACCCAGAACTTCCCTACCCCTGAAAACATAAAACAAACACACACACTAAAGTAAACAAGACAAACAAGTGGCCACAAAGACAAAATCAAGTCTCAGTGAATGGAGTGACATCTCACCAACATTCACTTACCAGGGGACTCAACACCCCTACTCACCTCCGGAGGATTTTTCTCTTAGATTTCTGCAGACGTTGACCCAGGGGCCTTCCAAGGTGGAGGAGAATTCCCAGTCATCTTGGGGCAACGGAAAGAAGTCCCTAGCGGCCATCCCCTCAGACTGACAGGTTCTCCCCCACGCTCAGAACCCCTGAGCCAAGGCCCAAGGCTGAGATCTAACTGGGGCCACTTGCAGATGGTCAGTGGCAGCTTCATAATTGACAAACAAGCAAGTTACAAAAGCAGAACCAGCGGTTTTTGTTTTTAAACGAACTAGGACAAGGTCTCAGGTGTCCAAGGAGTGGACTCACTTGTTGTCCCATCTCTATAGAGAATACAAAACACACATTAAAAACGAGTAACACTAAACAGAGACAGACAGAACCAGGTGCCGCCCGGCAACTGAGTAGAGATGAGGAAGGAAATTCTCCTCCTTCCTCCAGACAACCCTGGAGCAGGACTTCAGGGCGGGACCAGGGTACTGGGCACGTCTGCTTTTCCCTCTGGCCCAAATACAGATTCAGACGACCCTGGAGCAGGGCTCCAGGGCGGGACTAGGGTACTGGGCACGTCTCCTTTTCCCTCTAGTCCAAATACAGATTTGGATCCCAGAACATAAAACGAAAATGACAAACACGAAAGACAAGAGCTCTATCTTACCTCCTGCTGGTCCTGGAATCTGGGGTTTGGGGGCGCCTGTTTCCCGGCCAATGCACCAAATGAAAGACCCCAGACTCCTGGGATACTTTTGTCAATGGGAGGGCGCCCCAGAAAACTCAGACTCCAGGCTGGGAGATGCAATAAGCAAGAGGAGTTTATTTGACGTTTGCGCAAATGGACTCTCTGTCACGAGCAGACAGGGAGCCTTGAGCAGCGAGCAGCGGTTACAAGCCTTCTTTTAAAGGCAAAAACCACAAGATTAATGCATAACACAAAGCATCCCATGATTGGTCCATTTAAAGGTCATCATATACGCCAACAATCACTTTGCCACGTGGGAAATTTTGTAACACTCTTTGTAAAATGACTGGCCCATGGTTGGTTTAAGGGGGGTTTACATGGTTACAGGCCTATGATTGGTTGACATTTGGCTTAGCTTGTGGTCTTGCCAGGTGGTCGTTATCTCAAGGTCCTGTCTGGGGAATTTCTAAATGGGAACTGAGGAACACGTACTGTCTGTTCTTTATCTACGACCACTGACCTTGTCCTGGGGCCGGCATCTGGTCCCTGAAATTTCTTAACTCATTTCTGGGAAGGGAAGGGTCAATGCTAGCGTAAGCAAGTTTACAGAAAAAGAATCAGCAGTTAGCAAGTTAGTAATGGTAATGGTCAATTTTTAATCTTTCAGTAGGAAGACTCCTACTCAGGCAGGCAAGCCCACCTAGTCGTCCGGAGTGACAGAGCCCACCGCAACAAAGTAGTTATTAAATAAGCAACTTTATTGAGAAGGTTCCTACACTGACCGGCCAGGGCCAAAGCACAGGCTCAGGAGCTGATACTACGACCCCCAATGGCCCACATGCTTAGGGTTTTTTTTTTTTTTTTTTTTTTTTGTCGGTCGTGGGGCTTGAACTCTGGGCCTGGGTGCTGTCCCTCAGCTCTTCAGCTCAAGGCGAGCACTCTACCACTTGAGCTACAACACCACTTCCACATGCTTAGGTTTTTAAAGGCAAAAATCACAAGGTGAAGCCTGGTCACATAGGCAACCAATGAGGTTACACTTTGTGACATAATGGCTGTTTAAACCAGCGTATCACTTTTGGTTTAAATGACTTATGAATTCAACAGTAAAGCAGAGCTTAAGCTAAACATACACAAAGGAGTTTAGTGGAATTTAACATAAGCATGTGAAAAAGACTGAGTTTATAATAAACTCGGATGTTGCCAGCTATCTGGCTATCTGTTTAATTGGTCAATCCTTAACAGAACAATGAAGGTGGGTTAAGTTGTTAAGGGGAGGGGGACCTAGAGGCATTCTTTTCATTCCAAGAATTGGGCTGGTTGGAGCCAGCCCAGTTTTTGTTTTTGTTTTTTCTAAAATCCCTAAAACAAAAACAAAATCTGTAAGAAGCTGTCCCAGCTCGATTCTCCTCTCAGGACCTACTTCACTCCCCCGTTTGACTTGTTCCTGAGTCAAATCATTGACTCAATTTTTCCATTGGGATGGAATCATATTGAGTTCTCATTACCATTAATTTTATGGCCCCAATCCTCTTTTGTATGAATGACATTAATGCATTAATTACACAAGGGCCAATTTATAGCATCAGGAAGGTAAGAATCAAGGTGGTCAGCGATAGCTGAATCAGGGTCATCATCCATGGAGACCTACATTGAATGTCAGAAGCAAGAGAACTACACTAGCCAGGGCAGTTATTAGGGTTGTCGCCAATGGGGACCATGAGAAGAGAGGCTGATAACATGACTCAGTCCTTCAGACTCTTCTAACCGAGGCCAAACATTCCTTAATACAAAGGCTACCTTGCTTCATGAGAAGTCCAGTTCCGGGGATTTCAGAGAACTACCTCTGCCAGTGAGTCTACTTGACGGCTCTAAGTGAACCAGCATCGAGATTGCAGTAGGCATATAGATAAGACAAAGAATATTCCACATGAGTACACCAATCCTGACTTTATGTATAGCACAGCTAACTTAATTTTATACCAGCTCTATCGTAAGCTCCAATTTCAAGACATACTCATACCATTTGCTACATAGTTATACTTTCTGAGGTTTGTCTTCTTTCCTTTCAAACATTTATAGACAATCCTTACTTTTCAAATCCTTATCCAGAGGATACCAATTTTTCCCCAATTGTTTTCCCAAGGCTTTCTTTACCACCCTCCTCTTCTTTTCAGTTTCTTAAGCATCTCTGTGGCTAGAGTTT